>NC_091468.1:10855377-11182877 GCF_027789765.1 Dendropsophus ebraccatus
GTCGGACACTTAAAGAATTAATGACGGTTAAATCAGTAAGCTAAACTATTTATTAAGAGGGATCGAGGCTCGGAACATGGCAAAGAGGCTCATTTTTCCATCGAGGGCTCTTTGATGGTTGATGCCATACCCAAGTTTGCTCCCACTTGGGGCAGTTTTAAAAAAATATTACATAACATTGGCTCCATTGGCTCAGATTTATTAAGAAAATGTAACCAAACCCAGGCAAAAACCGAAAGTGGTGATGACATTTATAGTATTGTCAAGCAATTGTTCAACCAATGACTATTTTATGTCAAAAACATTCCACTGTCTTACGATAGAAGTGCCCAGTGCTCTTCTTCCTCAAGCTGCTTCTCTCTTCTTGGGTATTGCCACGTTGGGCATGGGTTGCACAAGCACTGGCTCTCTGGCTTTTACGGACCGAATGTCTCTGATTTTAGCTAGTGGCCATGTTTTTATGGATCCTTCTATTAGAGCAATAAGGTCGATATGGTTACTACTGTTTGAAAAGGTGTTTGTTCCTGCTTTTACTGTTTCCGTCCTGACTTGCATATTGACCATATTTCCCCATCTACTGCTACTCAAGGGTAGGTACTGGGGAATTCCCTGTGGGAAAGTCTACAACTCCTTGTATAAAGGGTGAAGAATGTATGAAGTCCTCAGGACAATCCATTACTGACCCAGTGGCTCTATGTTCTCTGTCTGGTTCCATGCTTCCTGGCTCTGTTGCCCTGGCCCATACTCTAGCTCAAATGCTTTTCACAAGGCAACCGTTATCTTCTACTATATGCTCCAAATAATGCAATGTACTTCTACTAACCGTAACAATATAGCCAAATTCTATATGTGGCAGAGCTAAGTCTTCGACAAATATTTGGAGTGCTTATTTATAGTACTATAGGATCATCATTGCCTATTCGAAATTCGACTAATGTCGAGTCTTGGACTTAGCTCTCTTACATCCCTACATGCAATCATAATTCTAGCTTTGCTGCCGGTAATCATAGACCCGCTGACCCTATATATCTCTACATCAAGCCAATACCAATATAACAGACATTGATAATAAGGGTTAATTCACAATGACCTTCATAGGTAAACCACGGAGGACTCGTCACTTGTTAGATCATTGCCATCCATACAGGACCTCTGCTTTGCTCATAAAGTGGAGCTTGTCCTACTCCCAGACTCGAATGTGAAGTGCCCTTTGCTATAATTTACCGACAGTGGGGTTGGCAGCCTTATCTAGGAAAAAGAAAAGATCACCGAAGATGAAAAGCTATCCGAATGACAGTGTCTTTATTAGGTCCGTCGCTAACAGAATGTGGTGTTCTCAGGATAAAGTGACAGCTATGCCGGGCATTTAGTGAAACGTGGAGCAGTAGTCATGTTTCATGCTGTGTTTTCTCTGCTTTGCCTGGTTAAACAGGAGAATTTATGGAGAGATAGTAAAAGGCTAAACTCCTATCCAATGCCATGGTTTAACGGCGGCATAATTTTGTAAGAACTTAGGCCAAGTAGTTTTATTTCTGGGCACTGAAGTAATTTGAGATTATTGACCAGGAGAAGACTTGAGCGCTCCAAGGGTAATAGGTGATTTGTTCACAATTTAGGTCAACACACAAGACTACCTCCATGGAAGTATGCTGTAATAAAACTGTACATTATGCAAACACCTTAGTGGAAAGCGCAAATAGTTACTGACCTTCTTGTAAATGATTCTTGCGTTTGCAGAGTCTTCTAAGAAGGGAATATTGACTTTTAATATGAAGACATTCTCCAGTACTCTACTGTCGATGGTTCGTAAGATTGTACTGGATTCAGTCTGGCCATACACATCCATCCAGAGGTGGCAGCAACATGATGGCGGCCCCAACAATTTGGACTGTTGTCTTTCTTATACTGTAGGTACTGAGCTGAAGGAGGTGTCGGTATTATAAGTAATAGGAAACAAATTAATAAGGTTGACTTCGGAGGGGTGTTGAGTGGTTGCTAAACTGTTTGGGTTCACCAACGTTCTTTGAACCCGAGCTCTCAGTATTTGACTCCCAGTGACTGGAGAAGTTGGATGTTACACTAGAGTGCCTATGGCTGTATCCATGTTTTTTCAAGACTCCTTAGGGCTGGATTCAACTTATCCGGCCCCTGGGAGTCAAATGCCAAGCATTACCGAATCTTAAAAGGTCAACACTACCTCTGAAGATTAGGATGTTCTGTGTCCCCATGGCATAGCTATTACCCACATTTAATACTAGAGGCAGATAGATAATTTTATGTACCGTATTTTTCATTGTCTAAGATGACTGGGTGTTTAAGGAGACCCCCAACTTTTACAGTTAAAATATAGAGTTTGGGATATACTCGCCATATAAGACTACCCCTCTACCCCAGACAGGTGAAAGAGGTGTGTTTTTATGGGCACGGTGCCACTCTACCATATCTTTTTTTTCCATACCCCGGACACCTGTAACTTGCTCTGCCCTTCACATGGTCGCCACGCCGGGGATGCGGCCGTATTTTAGCTCCCCCCACCTTATACGGTGACTGCTATACTCCGGTCCGGTTCCAAAGTTTTACAGCACCCGCCCTATGAGAAAACACCCCATGTATAAGACGACCCCTGACTTTTACAAAGATTTTCCTGGGTTAAAAAGTAGTCTTATACGCGGGAAAATACAGTAGTTTAGACATAAGTATCCTATGAAAATAAGCCTAGAGATTCCCATATTACAGCATTCTCACTCAATTATCATAATACAGAGAACTACTTGGTATGGAATAGGAGAAAGAGGAACCGTTGTAATTTTCTTGCAAGTCACCAGCCTTAGAATCTACTGTGTTAAGCCTATTATGTTAATCACTGTAATTACTGCATAATGCGCCTAGAGGTGGATCACACCATGTGTACTATAAAAACTCAGTTATAGCAATAATAGGTGGATTAGGGTCATGCACCCCAGCTCTACTATAGCTTATCAATATAGGATGACTATGGATGATACTGAACTTCTTTATATATTCTATATAGATTTTCTATAACTTGTAGACTGAAGATTATAAAACTTTCATGCAAGAATAAGTGCTGTGGCTATGGGCATGTAATCCGGATGTTATGTTGCTTTGTAATAAATTTGGGGCTTATTGCTTATACCTTCTCACGATTGACATTCCTTGATTTTGGGCATAAAGTATATGGAGTCAAACCCTTAGCATTGTTTGGGGTCAGATACCCATATAGGTGGCTCTTCTCCCGTGTTGTGAAGAGACCTTACTAACGTTCTTACCACTCGTAAGTAATCGGGATACCCGTTCTCTACTCTATTGGCTGCCACAATGGTAAATTCACCATATCTAATACCAAAACACCAACAGAAATCTGCCTGACCCTATTAAAATCAACATAATACCTCAATGTCTGCCTGAATTTGTCAGAAAATGGCCCTCCAAGGTAGCTGAACACTTTAAATATCTTAAAATTACAGTTGCCATCTATCTCACCTAATCCCATCATAGACATCAATTTTGGGGTCCACCCAACATTTATATGTTTAGAATAGAGAAAGGAGGCGAAAGCTGCAACCAAACTCTTTTAGTGGTGGTTTATCTCCCCAAGAACAAAAGGATGAGGCTGTCGAAATCCAACATGCCTTCTCTCCCTCGGATACCTCCTATTGGAGGAGAGTTGACAGTCAACCAAGACAATCTCGTTGAAATTGATGGGTTCCGTTGAGGCATTTCTAATATGTATGGCCAACTTTATAGCCCTATGGCCCCACAAAGTTAATGTTAACATATCCTTACCCATGCTATTCAACAGTTGAGAAAACGAAGGTGCCGGGAGAGGATGGAAGGTTGCTTCTCACAAGATGGCTTTCATTCTCATGTCTCGCTCTATTCATTCTATACATCCAGAGATACCCCTAGGTATTATAAAGGGCTCATCAATATAGTCTCAAGTCAGTGACATAGACAGGCCTGACACCAAGTTCTGAACCTTCCGCGATAGAACAATAGGCCCACCTCTTTGTGTTAATTGAAACTGTAAAAGCAGTGTCTTCCCAATACGAGACCGAGTCACCGGGAGCAGTAATTGATTTGCCTCATTTAATTTTTAATACAATTAACAATAAAGCCGCACATCATGCACTAAAGAGCTGCAAAATAACAATGAAAATGCACACAAAGCGCACAATGGCGCTTACATAAATTAGGCTGGCACGGTAAATGTTAGTCACATTAAACACATTGTTTAAAATTAACTTATTACGCTCCAAACAAAAGGCTCATTGTGATGATCTATCCCCTTTTAAAGTGCACGCTCGCATTGCTATAAAAGAATCTCATCTGCTAGAGTCAGTCTTAAACTATACACTACAGTGAATGATAGTTGACATTAATCGTTCTAATCTTTCCAGGAAAAGGGAATTCATTTCTAACTTCCTGTGGTACTCATCCTAATGAAATATCCCAGTCTTCGGCTTCTATTGCATTCATTTCTGAGTTAAAAACTACATTGAGACACATTACTGAGCAAAATCAATAGTAAATTCAAAAATAATGACATATTTTTATACTTATGGAACTAAAAAGGCAAATAATCTGAAATAGTTACCGATTCGGTAGGAGGCGCGGGTCTGAAATGCAATCGGTTATTGTAAGAAGCTAAAATATCAGCAAGATTGACAATACCGGGAGGGCAACCTGAGCAACTCGGTGAATGGCGCCCTAAAATATGATGGGTTTGTGTGTAAATAGGTTGATTTGTGCAGGTGGTTAGTTTGTTTTGTGGAGCCACCGAAGAATAAACTGGTATTGAAGCCTCTATGACGGATCTTGCCAAGTGTATATAAGACTGCCTTGGGGCTACCAGAATGGGGCTACCGGAATACATGAGAGTAAGTGGCCAACATTCAGTTATACAAAACCAGCAGCCACAGCAGACCACTGCTATCTTCTATGGGCCACCCGGACGATCTAAAGATCATCCGGGAAGCCCCTCCTGCAGCTAGACCCCCCCAATGTCTGTGCATGTAATGCAAAGACAGCGAGCAAAATATCAGGCCATCTAATGCGACTACATTATGGTAGGGCCCATTGTCATGTCATGGCAAATTCCCAGCCTTCTAGTCTGACCATGAGCATATACTCTTTTCTACTGTCGTCATATTATGGTGTTGTCGGTCCCATTTCACAACAAATCAGTCTACTAAGGTTCACTGAAATAGACCGCCAGCCACATATACTGTAACATTTGTTCTCCTAATTGTACATTTCATGTTAACCTTACTCACTGTCCAGTGTATATAAACCAAGGCTGGGACTGGAGACAGCTGTTGAACATTCTTGCCGGCCTCCTTCAGTCAAGCCATTGTCTATATCTTTTCAATTAGAACTAGTGTTTGTTTAACATCAATGTTCTATCCCTTATGTTACCATCTGTTCATCTGTGTAAGACCAACGCACACAGCACTGTATCAAACTCACGGGCTAGTCAAGTTTCTATCCCAAGATGGAAAGAGGTTGAGATGTACAATAAGGCGATGGATAAAGTAAGTACAGCTGAATGGCTCTTTACGGTTTTAGTGAAGTGAAAGAGATCAGCTAGTAGGTAATTGTGGTTAAAAGGTCCGCCATCTCAAGTTTAGGAAGTCGGAATAACCACATCAGCATTTAAAATATATCATTCGTGAAGCCAAACGCTATATACTATACCTACACTGACTGAAACAGTTATTGAAGGTGTATGGGCACCTTTGGTTGGTTGGTAGAGATGAGAGAATCTCGAACACGCTTGGGTTTGTCCAAACTTGAACGCTGTGCATTTGATTACCGATGGCTGTCTGGAAAACATGGATGGATCCTTAGGCTGTATTCATGTTTTCCTATACTCCCTAGAGCTTCATCAAACTTCTTCAGCATTATGGCTTGGAAGAAACTGAGAGTTTTTTAGATTCTCTAATCTATATTGGTTAGTCTACTCACATGGAGATGACTCTGGTGACACCTAAGACCATACACTTTAGACAAAAGTCACCTGAACCGACCGTTAAGTGTATGGTGGTGCCTTGACTCTTGCCTGCCAGAAGATCTCGGGGGAGAGAAGGGTTGGACAGTGCCAAAAGTTCATGCGTATGGGGACATCAAGAGAGATGGCTGGTGACCCAGCGTATGCCCACCTTTACAGAGTTAGGGTGAAAATTAATCAGTTAGACTTAATACTACCCAATATAAGACAAGGGGCACCCACAGACATAATACTATCTTTTAAGTCCATTGACAACTATCAGATTAAAGGAAAAGTATGGCCAGACCCATTTTTTTTTTTTTAAATAAGTACTGGGGAGGGGGAGGATAAAAGGAAAAACAAGCTCTAACTGCTCCAGCGCTGGTGTCTGTATACCGCCGCTCTGGTCCCCGGGTCCCCAGCCGCTTACTGGTCTGAGTGGGGCCCTGGGTCGTGACATGGGAGGTCTGCTCTGCTAGTCAGGGGCCGTAGTGGGATCCCGCCTTGGCCACTGACTGACTGAGTGGACCTCACATGTCATGACCAATAAGCAGCCGGGGACAGGAGGTATACGGCCACCAGCAAGTCTTCACCTTTAAGGCGAACTTTATAGGCCCCCGATTGACTCCTCTTCTTACAACCTCAACACCTACACCAAAGAAAAATTAGATTACCATAATGTTCTATAGTGATATTAGGTCAGCTCAGTAGAAATAGGAAAGTGCGTATGATGGTATTCGGTCACCTTACAATAGACTGGCCGCCACCAGAGGAGTCTAGTCTTGGCTTACTCACCTCTTCTCACCAACAACGTATTCAGAGTCAGTAAGCAATAGCTATCGGCTGAAGGAGCAATTGTCTGACTGGTATTGAGAGTGTATGAGCGGCTTACACATTAGGCTAAGAGCTTCTTTAAATCATGTATACAATGCCCTGTGTAACACACAGAGTCACACAGAGCTCTTACAAATGCATTCTAAGCAGCCAAACATGATGCTATAACCTATATCAAGACCTCGGCACTTTATTCTTTTGCCATTTCCTGACACTGGCGTAAAATATTTACAAACCCGATGCATGCCGTGTGGGTTTTTTCCCCTATGTAAGGCTCATCTCCTTTTCGAGCACATACGCTGACATGTCAGGGATCCCGGAGGATAAATTATGCCTTACTGTTCTTCCGAAGATTTCAGAGTCTTCACCCAATGTTAAGTGCTACACTTATCCCATAGAATCCAAATCCATTCAGTCCATAGTTAAAACTTCTAATGGATTGGCCTCCTGCCAAATGCAACATGCCAACAACAATACTTTTTTTTTTTTTTTTTTTACAATCGAGATGCTGATTTCCACCGGATTCTTCCATACTGCAGCCTGAAATTACCTTCTATCGGCATTACTAATATCTCATTATTGTGATTAATTTTGCCATTTTCTAAAGATGAGTACAGGAACGAGAGACACAAAGGATCCATCTGCCCTAAGGATATCAGTGGGAGACTACCAAAGCTAGGTTTCCATTAGTAATGCAGATTACCCCAAATTTTAGAGGCGCAATAAAAGGGTCTGAAATTTCTAGGTAACTCAATTTAGCTTTATTTATATTTCTCTTATTTTCTCCCGTTTCCATTTTATATTTCCATATGGCCTCAATGAGATCGTCCACTTTAATCCAACAAATGTACTCTTCTATTGTTTAAAGGAGCCTAAATAAGTTCATGAATGATCGTGCAGCCAACAGTTATCTCTCTTGTCTTCCCCGGACACATAAACTTTATGCACGTCCGAGCGTTCATGTGTTTTCTATGGGGCAGAGGCTTATCCTTCTGAGAACAAAAGCACTGGGCAGTAAAAACCCATCTTGCTAGTCCCTTATCTATCAGTGGAGAGTCAGGAGGCCACTATACACATTATACTGCCAGCGGGGGGGTTAGCTGACTTTAGTATAAAGCATCTGGGCACCGTTAGGCCACATTCACATAATGTATTGTTACAATAAACAACGGCTGTTATTGCAAGTTGCAACAACGTCCGCTGTTTATTGACAGAGTGAAATCACTCTGTATACACTACGGCCAGTGTTCCATGCCGCCACACAGAAAAACTGACATTTCTATTTTGTGCGGGCGCTATTCATTGAACAGAGGCCGCACTGAACAGCCTGCTCTCACAATGTAAAGCATGGCTCACGGTCGTACTTTACATTGTGCTTTATGGCTAATTGGAGTGTGCATTCCAATAAAAATGAAGTGATGTTCAACTGGCCGATACTGCAGTGAACATCTGAGACATCGGCCGTTGTTTGACACAGCAAACAGCGGCCTTGTCAAATAACCACTGATGTTCATGCCATGTGTGAACATGACCATAGAATGTATACTGCAAAAAACCATGTATAAACTATACATATAGAGAAAGTACCTATAACTATATATAAACAGTACATATATAGGCTGAAACACTGGCCGTTCTGTGACCCAGCCGGGTGACAGAACGGCTCATGTCAGTGAAGATCATCCTGGCCGGTACTGCAGTACTGGTGGATTATCTTCATTTGTGCTGAATTGGGGTGCGAGCGCACCTGTCTGCTCCCGCATCCCGATTCACCACAGTCAACAATGGAGTGTGCGGCCGGAGCCGCACGCTCCATTGTGTGACCTGTCAGGCTTGTGCAGCCACTATCCAATGAAAAACGGCCGCACAAAACTGACATGTCAGCTTTTCCTGCAGCCGCTAGCGATCCCGGCCGGACTGTATACTGTGTGTATACACTCTGCAGTACAACATAACATTTGTATTAATCACGGCCATTGTTGCAAATCGGCAACAACGGCTGTGATTAATACAAAAGTTATGTTGTGTGAACATAACCATAGACTGTATATATAACCACATATAAACTATACACATAAAGAATGTATGTATTAACTATACATATAAACCATATAAAAAAATATTCCATTTCCAGTAGGTTCTACTTTGGGCTAAACCCATTTTTCCCTCAAAAATATAAAAAAATGGAAATAAATTATCCAACAAAAGTGGACTATTCTACCCATTTATCACTAAACCTTATAAAACGTGGTCACAATAACCCCATCCCCGCTCCGTCCCCCCCGATAATCCAAGCCCCTCCCTATGACTCTTAATAAAAGATGTCATTTGTGATGTAATGACGGAGGCAGAAGAGGACTGAGTTATAGACCTTAATTCTGCTTCACTGGAGCAGTTAATTACAGTTCAATATATCCCGGGTCTGTGTGTTAGAAGCGCAGATTATAGACTGGCCTCTTACAGTGCAAAGTGGGAGGATGTTAATCATTGAGCCATTGATGGTTAGCCTCTCAATTTGAGCCTGCAACGACATGTAGCGTGTAGCAGAGCCCTTAGTGTACGGGACCTGGTGATCAACTCAGCTCTGCTATACGTGCAAAACCTAATTCCCTTCCACCTGGCTCTGCTACACACAGGGATAGTCTAACACGGCCTTCCCTACAAGTAAACACAGGTTAGCGCAGCGGCTTATTGAGTGCTTGATTCATAAAGGAACGCGCCTTCATAAAAATCACTCTGCTGTGCATCCTTCACAAGGGATTTAGGGGATATATATTGAACACCGAATTGGAAAACAACTGTAGTTGAATTGCATTACAATGCGGTGATATACGGCCGCCCAGGCGCGGGATTCTTCCCCACAGGTTAGACGCTTGTAAAGAGAGAAGATACTAAGAAGTCAGCCAGTCGAATTACATAGCTGGAAAGGTCAATGCAGAACGTATAGCGGGCTGCTATTATTTACACGGTATACGGGACACGGGAAGGGAGCAGTATAATTTTACAGGGATTCTGGAAGGCGCTGGAGATAGAATCTGTAGAGTTGAGTTTGTTAACGCGGTTGAGATATATTTGTTATTTGGAAGTGCAGGGAAATCTCTTGCATTATCTCTCTCCGTCCATTGAGACAGCGAGACCAAGAAATGAAGAAATATTCCTGAATTAGTCTTAAATGACACATCAGCAGGATGATCATTAAACACTCCCATTCATTTTAATGGAGATTGACTGCGCATGGGCAACTGGAGAGGCTGGGACGTGAACCAGACCATTATCAAGAGATTAGACAACTGGGAAGCCGCCATGTTAGATGTCATGAACACTTACATGGGAGAAACCTTTTATATGACTACTTCAAGTCATATACTTGACAGATATATATATATATATATATATATATATATATATATATATATACTGTTACAGGGGAGCACAATGGCTCAGTGCTTAGCATTGTCATCCGGGGGTCATGGGCTCAAATGTGATCAAGGGCAAGAGCTGCATGGGGTTATGTTCTCCCTGTGTTTCTACCCACACTCCAAACAATATTAATTCAGAATTTAGATTATGAGGTCCGGGCCCAATTAGTATGGTGACAATCTCCATACAGCGCTGGGGTATAGGGGTGTAGTTGGCAATATATATATATATATATATATATATATATATATATATATATATATATATATATAATGATTTTATAAATTTATCATCAATAATGTTAAAAAAAAATTATTATCATTATTATTATTTTTATGATTTTTATTATTAGCAACAACAATCGTAATATTTAAAAACATTATAGTGTCAAAAATAATGTAACAAAATAATTTTAAAATAATCCCAAAATATATTTAATACATAATTTAAAAAAAGTAACACTAAGATAATTAAAAAATGATAATATTTAATTAATAAATTAATAATATATAATCATAATCTAATAATAATAAAAAATAATAATAGTTATTATTATTATTATTATTATTATTATCATATAATGAATAATAATGATCATCATCATCCTTAATAAACCATATTTTATGAAATTATGTAAATTATTTTGAAATAATTAAATGGACCTAATGAAACAATAAAATATAAATAATAATGGTAATGAAAACAAAAATAATAATAACAACAATTATAAATAAATAACTAAATAATACACTACAAATAATAATATATTTCTACTATAGAGAACAAGCAGGCAGCTTTAATTCCTTGGCCATCTCTTGGTGCATTTATCTATATTACATCCCCATCTGACATGCACAGTGTTTCTGTACGCTCTTTTGTGCACCGCTCTCTCCGCAGGCAATAATATCACAGACCAAGACAATAGCAGAGTAAAAATAATCACAGCTGATTGAACAGTAAAAAAAAAAGGCAATGAACAAACAATACAGCAACATAAAGAAAAGAAAAACAGATTAGCTCATGAAAAAAAAAAAAAAGAACAAAAACAAAAATCCTCCAGGATGTATCCTGTAATAGATACTTTCCCCATGGTATTGTCCTGGATCTGATTAAAATACAATTTGATGGCATTTCATGGCAGGTATTGATATTGAAACAATCGAGCAATTTCAGAAAGTAATTATAATGCAGAGTATTACATTGACCCGCAGCGAGTCCACAACATATTAGCCTCTTTAGAACAATAAGCAGTGGATAGGAGAGGATGCGTTATCTCTGGAGCTGATGGAGATCGGTGCGCTCTGTGGGCTGACCACTCTCAGGGCGGACACAGGGCACAGATAACCTGATTTAAGCAGTGCTATCAGTAATGCAATATCACTAATAAACCTTCCATTAATCATAAAAAAAAAAAACTATTAGCTTGGGAACAGATGCACGAGGTGTAAGACGGATAGAATGTCACTTTGGTCCACTGTGATGGCATTACAAAAGAAATGAGGGTGGGAACATGGGGGGTTTCCCAGTAGATCAGCCTCTCTTCACGGCCTGTAAATGCATTGTTGGACGGATTGGGTTACAGCCGGGCTGGTGTAGATTAACAGCACGTTATATATTACATGATCATCACTTTTACAACATATGAGATGTCTCTCAGCCGGGGGATCTTGCTACGCCCTACGGAATTAAAATACATTACAGCTCAACAATAAATAACGCCGAGACACATGCCATTTAATAAGAAGGGAAAATCCATATGTTTACAAGGAGAGGTAGAAGCTAAATGGGCGAGTGCCGGGCCGGTGGATTCCCATCTGTCCTGGTGTAAATTTCTGAAGTTTATTACATTACAATTCTCTTTATTAAAGGCACAGGATTACATAGATTCTAAGGACAGTTGCACTGGCGTAGATAGAGGAGGGGGCTGGTAGGGCATAGACAAGGCTTTACATAGTAGAAAGAAACCTCAGAGTAAAGATTCAAGCAGGACTCCGGGCATGCCAGTTGTGCCCCCAGATAGAAAGGTCTAGGGTTGAGGGAACGTTCGGTATTTGATTAGCTGGGGCTGCTGAAGTTGGATAAAGCTCTAAGGTTGTCTGGAAAACATGGATACAGCCAATGACTATATCCATGATTTCCACATAGCCTTAGGGCTTTATCCAAGTTCAGCAGCCACCGCTAATCAAATGACGAACATTCGGGTTCGGATGGACTCGAACACGAACCCGATTCGCTCATCTCTAGTGGTGTGTCACTTTGACAAACAAACAAACAAACAAACAAACAAACAAAACAAACATAAATTCGCCATGTGTATAGTTTAAATAACAAAAATATATACCCCCATACCCCATCCCTTCACCAGCATACACCTGAGCCCCCCTTCCCCCCCAATTCCTTCTCCAGCGAACACACCCTGCCCCCATCCCTTCACCAGCACACATCACCAGTCCCCCTTTCCCCTACACCAGCGACCCCCCCACAGTCCCCCTGGCCCCTCACCAGCACATACACTCCAGTCCCCCTGGCCCCTCCACCAGCATACACCCCCAGTCCCCCTGCCCCATTGCTTCACCAGCTTACACCCAAGCCCCACTGCACCCATCCCTTTACCAGCATACACCCCCAGCCCCCCTTGCCCCATCTCTTCACCAGCATACACCCCCAGCCCCCCTGCACCCATCCCTTCACCAGCATACACCCCCAGCCAGGGGCGTAGCTAATGTCTCCTGGGCCCTGGTGCGAGAGGCCAACTTGGGCCCCCCCCCCTCCTTTCACGACCAAGTGATGCTATTGTTGTGTGTGTGTGTGTGTGTGTGTGTGTGTGTGTGTGTGTATATATATATATATATATACAACAGAAAAAGCCGTGGCACTCCAAAATGTAGTGAAAAAATTACATGGTTTATTAGCCCAAATCCGCGGATTTGGGTTAATAAACCACGTAATTTTTTCACTACATTTTGGAGTGCCACGGCTTTTTCTGTTGTATATACTTAGCACCTGTGGTCGCAAGGGTGCATGCTGGAAGGCACCGCATTTACCCATTTTAAGGAGTGCTGCACTAAAGATTTCATTTATATATATATATATATATATATATATATAATATATTATATATATATATATATATATACACAGTGGTGCCTTGGATTATGAGCATAATTCGTTCCAGGACCGTGCTTGTAATCCAAATCCACTCTTAAACCAAAGCAAATTTTCCTATAAGAAATCATGTAAATGCAGACAATTGGTTCCACACCCCAAATATATTTATTATTCTGTACTGTACAGTAATGAAGAGGATGGGAAACACAAGGGCTGACAGAGACTGCAGGGAGCATGAAGGAATGAGCAGTACAGATGTGGGCACATACATGCAGCACTCTCTGTCCGGGGAGAGAGGGGTTACAGCTATGGAGAGATTACCCCCCCCCCCACAGTCCTGTCCCCTGATGTAAGCCCCACCCTGAAGGGGATCTGCTATGATTTGGAAGGTGTTTAGAGTACAGTGCTGTAGACCCCGCTATGCAGGCCATGCCCCTTCTCCACTCGCGCTCCCACCCAATACAGGAAGTTCTTAAACCAAAGCAATGCTCTTAAACCAAGTCACAATTTTGAAAAACTGTGAGCTCTTAAACCAAAACGCTCTTAAACGAAGTTACTCTTAAACCAAGGTACCACTGTATGTGTATATATATATATATATATATATATATATATATATATATACACACACACACCAAGACAGATATTACCTATTACCGCCATACTGTTACCGACCAAATCCTGTATACTGAGACCAATATTACCAGTAATACCAGTATATAGGGAGGAAACATTACCGCCACACCACAACCACAACCATCACCACCATAATGTTACTGACCAAGTCCAGTACACTAAATCACCTCATCCAGTCATATAGAGGTGGCCCCAGCTCTACACAGGCTCTATACACCATATACATTACAGTGCAGATATATCAGGTGACTCACAGGAGACGTCTTTTCTGATCGGAGTTCTTTCCTTTTCATCATCTTCTCCATCCGTCCTAGGCCGTTGTGAGAACTTCTCCGAGCCACGAATCCACAGAATCTGCCAGACAGACATATTAGGCTCCACACTCTGACACCATCTCCATCTCTCTACACACTGCACATCTGTACTGTCCCCTTTACACCCTCATTTAGTGGGTAGCCCTGACTCTATGTGACCTCCTAATAATATATGCCCCCCTCTGTGTATTCCCTCTCCCCCTATGTTGCCCCCCCCCAAATAGATGGCCCCCTCTACCCCCTCCCTTATAGATGGCCCCCTCTACCCCCTCCCTTATAGATGGCCCCCTCTCTCCTCACCCTCCCTTATGGATGGTCCCCTCTCCCCCCACCCTCCCTTATAGATGGCCCCCTCTCCCCCCACCCTCCCTTATAGATGGCCCCCTCTCCCCCCACCCTCCCTTATAGATGGTCCCCTCTCCCCCCCACCCTCCCTTATAGATGGTCCTCTTCCCCCCCCTCCCTTATAGATGGTCCCCTTTCCCCCCCCTCCCTTATAGATGGTCCCCTTTCCCCCCCTTTATAGATGGTCCCCTCCCCCCCCCCCCCACCCTCATAGATGGCCCCTCTTTCCCCCCACCCTCATAGATGGCTCATCTTTCCCCCCACCCTCATAGATGGCCCCCTCCTTCCCCCCACCCTCATAGATGGCCCCCCTCTTTCCCCCCACCCTCATAGATGCCCCCCTCCTTTCCCCCCACCCTCATAGATGGCCCCCTCTTTCCCCCCACCCTCATAGATGGCCCCCTCTTTCCCCCCCACCCTCATAGATGCCCCCCCTTCCCCCCCACCCTCATAGATGCCCCCCCTTCCACCCCACCGTCATAGATGCCCCCCCCTTCCCCCCCACCCTCATAGATGGCCCCCTCCTTTCCCCCCACCCTCATAGGTGGCCCCCTCCTTTCCCCCCACCCTCATAGATGGCCCCCTCTTTCCCCCCACCCTCATAGATGCCCCCCTCCTTTCCCCCCACCCTCATAGATGGCCCCCTCTTTCCCCCCACCCGTACAGGCTGATAAAAAAACAAAACTTAACTCACCTGACATCGCGCTCCCACGTTGATCCTCACTCCTTCGATCTGTCCCCGGCTGCTGCGCGGCTGCCGCGTCTTATCCCCGGCAGCGCGCGCATCCCAGAACTCCCTGCGCGCCGGAAACCGGAAGTCAGGGCCCAAGGCGCGCAGGGAGTTCTGGGATGCGCGCGCTGCCGGGGGTAAGACGCGACACCCCCGGCAGCCGCGCAGCAGCCGTGGGAAAGACGGAGCCAGACTCTTGTGACCGCAAGCAAAACAATGCTTGCGGTCACAAGAGTGACTGATCGGGGGGCCCCGCGGGCCCCCCTCGTGGCGGGCCCGGTCGCGGCGGCGACCCCCGCAACCACGGTTGCTACGCCACTGCCCCCAGCCCCCCTGCATCTATTCATTCACAGCACACACACCCGAGTCCCCCTGGACCCTCATCCCTTCGCCAGCATACACCCCCAGTCCCCCGGCACCTTATCCCTTAAAAGCAGTCCCCCTGGCCCCGTCTCCTTTCGCAACCAATCAACACAGTGCCAGGTAATGTGCAGCAAGCACAGTCTGGGCAGTAAGTGTGGCGGGGTACGTGGGGCACAACAGGCCTGGGAGCACTGCCAGAGGCTTTATACTGTTACTGTGGCACCGCAGGAGCATGCCGGAATCCTTCTCGGATATGCAACCGCATACTTCTCTGTATGCGGCCACATGTCAGCAAACATAGGTTCACCATCACGGCCCTAGGGGCTGGACACCATGGAGGGTGCCAACAAACCTTCAACCTTAGATGCTGGGCAAGGCTTGAGCTCTAGGTCTTGGTTGAAAATGTTGACATACTATAGTAATCAATACTTTATTAAGAGACAAACTTTCGAGTATGAATAGCATTGCTTTGATGGATTGCAGATATAGACATTCCAACTGGCCTCTAACCCATGGGTTATCCTATCCAAATCTGCACTAGGCATAACTTAGTCATTTTTGTCTGTAACGTTCCTTAAAGGGGGGATTTTTATGTTTATAACATTAATGGCATATCTACAGGACACTAGTGATGATCAGCTGTTGGCCAGATCTGCTGCATCGGCAACGATACACTGTGAAAGGTGCCATATACCCTGTGCCAAACCACTACACAGTAGACGGCAGAGGGCTTCCACTGTCCTTCACTGTGTGTAGGTGCTAGTGCAGCAGCTTCATAGATCAGCTGATCAGTAAGGGGGCTGTGTGTTGGGTTCCGCCATCAATGGCCTATCCTTTGGACAAGTCATCAATGTTATAAACTTTGAAAACCCCTTTAATCCATGATGCTAGGGAGCTGTATTCCACCAAAGCTCTGGGGGTCTCCTCTGCCAATGGCAAGGACCTAACTTTAAGTTCCTATGTCCCATTTTGCTGGGATGATTCCAAGAACCATGTAATATCCCTATGCGTATTACAGGGGCAACCTAAAAGTGCATTTTTGGGGGCATTTTTAGATGTTTTGTCAGGGGCGGGACTTAATTGCCTCAATTTTGACTTTTTAAATGTTGGTAAGTATAAAATCCCCAATGTAAAATCTGTAACAGGGATCCCTAAACTAACCCACCTTTCAGAGTATCGATATCTTCATAGGGGAAAGAGCAACGCTTGGGGTCATCTCAATGTTTAAGACCTTCTGCACCTTCTACAGTTCAGTTCTGTCCATGCTTCAACTTTAAAAACAAAGTTTTTGAAAAAATAAATAAATTAATTAATAAAATTCTAGATCGAAATTGCCAAATCTGTCCGAAATGTAGAAGAAGCCTTCACCCCTCTACCGCCACGGTGTAGACATAGTTATAACATACCGCCTATAGGTATGTTTAATATTTCAGCATTTCTTGGAACCTCGGAAATAAATGAGAAGAAGACAATTTGCTTACACGTGCTACGTCTTTAAATATTCATGCACAGTACGGCCTCCCTGGTGTTGACATCCACGGTATAGAGAAGACTATTTAGAAGCAAGGGACAAGGCGTAACATGCTTAGGCAAGATGTCTTACATCTAGAAGAAGGGTTTCCATCTCGGAAGAGATTAACTGTATCAGAGAGATGTTCCCTGCTGTCATATTTGGCTTCCTTGGACATTGTTAGAATAAGTGAGCTCTTTATTAAACCATCTAATGTTACTCAATGTTTCAGGCTGCAGCAAGACCCAGAACTGATATCAATTTCCCATGGCGACTCGTTTCAGGCAAAGTCAGGAAAATGCTTCTTGTCTCCGGTTTGCCCGGTACGGCACATATATGGATTCCTACCCACATCGCCAATCTAAGTCTTCTTGATCTTTTAACAAAGTAGGGTAATAAAAAGATCACGCAGATAATAACATGTTCAGCAGACGGCATGATGAATAAATACACATTCAGGGGCTGCGTGATGCTATTACTAATACGCTGCCGCTTAGGTGCCGCTTCTCCTCCGACGCATAGACTTGTAGTGCTGCCGGATTATTCACACCGCACTGCACCCTGATATTCTGTGTAACTAGGGAGGACTTTTCCGTTAACTCTACAGACGCCGTCATGACTTGAATTATACACATTCATTAAAGGAGCTGTCTATTGTTAGAAGGGTCCATAATTAATAAGATTTTCAATGATTCCTCTATTCCTGGGACTACTCAGCTCTTTAAGGGAACCTTATAGTATGGGTTCTATTACACCGGCCTACTATGGCCCCATCATTTTAGTAAGCAAGCTTCGATCTGCTAGACCGGCACTCGTTTACTGGACCTATTAGATAATCAGGCAGTAAGAGCTGCATGGACATTGTTAGTGATGTCCATGCAGCCCTTTCCCAAACACTTGATACCTTACCTCTCCCAGGTCCCAGTCTTCTCTTCTGTGCGCTGCAGCTTCCCGGCCCTGATGACAGCAACATCTGAGCGTCCTATCAACTGACACACCGCTCAGCCAATCGGCCACCGCGGCCTGTGATTGGCTGAGCGTCCTGTCAGTTGCTGCTGCCACCAGGCCTGGAAAGCTGCA
This sequence comes from Dendropsophus ebraccatus, assembly GCF_027789765.1. Classification (NCBI taxonomy): domain Eukaryota; kingdom Metazoa; phylum Chordata; class Amphibia; order Anura; family Hylidae; genus Dendropsophus; species Dendropsophus ebraccatus. Next base: position 10,873,725 of record NC_091468.1, read on the forward strand.
GAACACAGAAGAGAAGACCAGGAGCTAGGAGAGGTAAGGTATCAGGTGTTCGGGCAAGCGACAGCTGTCGGCCGCACATTGCTAATACACAACCTGGGCACAAGCTTTCTGGTAGAAAGTGGCCGGGTCTTTGAAATCTTGGACAACCCCTTTAAGCATGGGTTCAACAGAGAGAGAAAAACACTCTTGGTGTCTGCTTTGGCTACTAGATAAGGGACCCGAATGGGAGAATTACCATCACTGTCCATGTGCACTATTAAGATACCATAGAGAAGACTCTCTATGAGCCAGAACATAGAGCTGCTGAGTATTAATGGAATGGCCAACATGTGATACCACATTTCTCCTACAGAGGTCACTGTAGCCTGTCTACCTCCAATAACCTCTGATCACCAGTGTCGATCAGCTGACTTTATGTTCCGAAGCATCTGCAGTGAATTTCCTAACGCATATTTGAAACCAGACGGCCCTTTTAAGTCCTCATGGATCCTGTTATTATGTTTACATGGACATTAAGGGCCAGCACTAATGCGAAACATTGGCGAACCCACTGAATAGCACTGCCCATGCTTCCTAACGACTATATGCTTATATCTGCTGCAGAACATCTTCATGTTGTGCAGCTGTCAGTCATGATTTATTTATTTAGTATCCATCCTGTGTAAATCCTGAAATCATTACAATCAATGAAGCTATTAAGACTCGGAGAAACCAATGCATTAAGCCCCGAGGCGAGACCGTAGCTTTATATGATGATTTGCAAAACTCTACAAATGTGTGGGGCTTCACATTACTGATTATATTGATGTAAATTCAATATTTCTTCACCCCCCCAAAAAAAAAATATAAATAAATAAATAAATAAATAAATAAAAAAAAATAAATAAATAAATCACATTTAGTACCCTTTCCTATACTGAACCTTAGTGAGAAGCAGTCAGGATAGAGAGAACAGAACAGCTGTCAGATAGAAGCCGCTCCCTGCTCTGTGACTGGTGAGTTCTGCTCCATTCTGGGGTCTCTTATTTATTACACCAGGTATATACAGCTGAGGATTAAAAAGTTATATGGATTTGTAATTTACTTCTATTTAAAAATTTTCAGTCTTCAAGTACTACTTAGGTGATGTATGTTCTGCAGGAAGTGGTGTATTATTTCCAATCTGGCACAGTGCTCTCTGCTGCCACCTCTGTCCATGTCAGGAACTGTCCAGAGCAGCAGCAAATCCCCATAGAAAACCTCTCCTGCTCTGGACAGTTCCTGACATGGACAAAGGTGGCAGCAGAGAGCACTGTGTCAGACTGTAGAAAATACACTTCCTGCAGGACATACATCACCTGATAAGTATTAAAAGAAAACTGGAGAATTTTAAATAGAAGTAAATTACAAATCTATATACCGTAACTTTCTGAAAGCAGTTGATTTGAAAGAAAAATATTTTCTCCGGAGTCCCCCTTTAAGGCATGAGGCCTGATGTCCTAGAAGTGAAGTGCACAAGTGTACACACCTAGCTCCTATTCCAGATATAAGACTAGATTACGCTCCAACCCAGCATCTTCTCTAGACTCAAAACCCTGTTGTCATATGTTACTTGAAGGGGAACTCTGGTGAAAATTTTTTTTTTGCAAAACAGAAAGTTATACAGATTTGTAAATTAGTTCTATTTAAAAATGTCCAGTCTTCCAGTACTTATCAGCGGCTGTATGTCCTGCAGGAAGTGGTGTATTCTCTCCAGTCTGACACAGTGCTCTCTGCTGCCACCTCTGTCCATGTCAGGGACTGTCCAGAGCAGGAGAGGTTTTCTATGGCGATTTGTTACTGCTCTGACTACACACAGGATTTGTTTGTAGTCTGTAGCCATGGAGACCATATTTTGTTTAATATTTGTGCTACTGGATACTGCAAAAGGGGCCAAGTAACTATTGTATATCTCACCCCAATTGTCCACTCCTGATATATTCAGCCTTTAGTGGTCAGTGAGACTGCTTGTCTGCTGTAAAGACTGTCAATAAGTTGGTATCATCCAGCGGAGGAGAATTCCCAGAAGCCATGTCTGCTGTGTTCCCCAGCATCTGCATGTGGAGGAGTAATAAAATGCTCACTCCTTGTCAGCATCGCTTTATAGATAGCTTTTTAAAAATAATGAGCTATTGGATATTGTAACGCTCTGGGCTGTCGTGCTAGACTCATTTATTCTTATTCTGCCTTTGTCAGAATCATTGAGAGAAGACATTGAATTATAAGATGTCACTTGTAGAAAATGGCAGATCCTATGTGTGTGATGTACATTTCTCCCGTATACCCCTGGCTGCTTTGTTCATTATGGCATCTGCGTTATTAATATTGTCGTCTATCAAGGCGTGATGGCAGGGCCGTTATATTACTCTGCCGCGCTGTCGCTAAGTCTCTGGTGGCAGCCGATATATATATGAACGGAGGAACGTTCAGGAGCGTGCTATAGACGTATCAGGGGTTATAGTGATGAACCTACAATAGTATGCAAGGAAACTAACTAGCTTCTGATGTTGCTCCTTTGGGTATGACATAGATTTGCTCTGCATTTCCAACTATATCCTATGCACAGAGCTGAGCCGTGTAGTAGCCGAGGGGCAGGTATATAAATGTACACATAATTTGGTAAAAACTAAAAGGATAAGGGTGGGTTCACGCTATGGAACCCGAGCGGAGAATTTCCGACGGATTCCGTAGCTCGTACCCTCGCGCCTCTCCGCCGGCTCCATAGACACCGTTGTATGGGCGGCCCAATTCCGCGGCCCAATTCTTTCGGCAGAATGCGGAATCTACCTGTGCATAGAATGGTGTCTATGGGTTGGGCGGAGAGGCTCGGAGAGTGAACCCACCCTAATAAGTAATTGTATAAAGTAGCAAAGAAATCTAATGGAATGACTGTTGCAACAATGTAACTTAAGTGCAAAGAATTCGCATTTACAAGGGAACTAATCAGCTGGTTAGACAAATCTAACTTGCTGATATGTCCCTATTGTGCAGGAGATGCAGAGGAGGAAGATATATCTCTTACCTTCATCCTCGGTGCTGTTCCTGTGCACTTAGTTGTTTACTCCTTGGTCTGTTAAGGAGCACTGCCGATCCAGCCCACCCCGGCCAGCACACTTCATTGATTAGAAGAGATGGGACGTCCAGAGCAGATTGGCGCCATGGGGGCGGGCAGTGCTCCTAAAGGTCTTACCGGACCATGGCGGAAACAAAGAAGGTATATCTTTTACCATCATCCTGTGCACTTAGTTGTTTCCTCCGGTAAGACCGTTAGGAGCACTGCCCGCCCCCATAATGCCCATCTGCCTTGGACATCCCACTCCTTCTAATGAATGGAGTGAGCCGGCAGGGCTGGATCGACAGTGCTCCTAACGGTCTTAACAGACCAAGGAGTAAATGGCTAAGTGCACAGGAACAGGGCCGAGGATGAAGGTAAGAGACATATCTTCCTCCTTGGCGTCTCTTCTGCAATAGGGACATATTAGCAGGTTAGATCCCTCTAAACTGCTGATAGTTCACCTTTAAGCCCCTTCTTAAAGAAAAAAAAATGGATGTTCCAGCTCTACTGAATGAGTTAGTACTGTGATACCCTCCCGACGCATTTCAGACAAGTGCCCCCTTAATCATGGTTAAAACAAAGAAAAAAAGTAACATCATATAACCAGGCTCCTGTATAGAAACATGTCCTGAATGATCTTCATTCAGCACCATTTTCACAATCTCTGCTTGCTGTCAGTGAATTAAACATTCTCCTTTACATCCAGACCTAAAACTTCTCTGAGCTAAGGATTCGATAAACCCGAAACTTCAGGTACAGTCTACAGGTTTCACAGCCTTTGGATGTAAGATGTAATGTTCTTATTCACTGACTGCAAACTGTGTTCTTACAATGATGTGATTTATAAGACTTTTTATACTTGATTCTCTCTTCTTCTTCTTTTTTGGGGGTGGGGGGGGGGGGGGTAGGTATTTTAAATGATAGGTAATGATAAGAACTAGGAGTTCCCTACTAGCCTGGCTATTACGTGAGTAAACAACACAAGATACGCCCGGTAGTAACGCACCGTGCCCAATGGTTAATGTTATTTTAAGATACATCATAAAAATAACATTTGGCTTAGTACCTAGACCCTAGAGCATGTCCTTAAGAAACCCCAAGTCATCATAGCTAAGGAACATGTGTAGAGAAAGCCTTCTAGAATAGACAGGGAAGAGGTGCATTCTGGGACCTTACAATACAGAGCTGGAGTGGGACTGGAATAGAGAGAAACTAAGCACAGTAAGGTCATTAAAGTGATCAAATTATGGGGATACTCCAACCCCCGGGAGTATAACCCCCGCAAGACTCTTGCTGACCTCAGTAGTTTGCTATATTTGTTTCCTGCATCTCTTTAGTCATAGTTGGATACATTGTATCACTGTAGATAAAAGATGTATCTAAAGCTTTTATTGGTCAGGACTCTCAGCAAGTACAGAGAAAACACAGGGTAACCACACGGGCCTATACAGTGTTCCAGAATCTGTGCCACTGCTGGGTATATATGTGTATATCTAGGTCGGCACTGATACTATGTGAATTGCTGGCTTAAACTGAGGATGAGGGTGTCATACTGCATTTTGGCCTATAGATGTCCCTCTATGCTAGTCTTTCATTGTAATGCAAAAGGTTAATGGTGACTAAGCATGTGTTCTCCTCCCTGTTAACTGTTGAGAGTCGGCTTGTCAGACTAACCCCTGTAAAGGCCACAAGTATGGGAAGTCCCCCTTTAATGGGCATGTGTTGGTACCTGGGAAGAGCTACTACCACTCCGAGCCCTGCAACAAGTGCCGCAGTGGTACCACAACACCCAGCTCTGCACATACCCCCTTGCATCCCTGGGTCACCGCGACCTTCTTCTGCAATGTGAACACATTTTCCGTCCCGACCTGTAAGTGAACCTGTTTCCACTTACTGACAGCAAGCAGAGATCCTGACTATGGCAGAGAATCAAACCAAGTATATGAGAAAGTTGGAGAACTCCTCATTATACAATTTTTAAGGGTCATGATGCTAAACCCGAGAATCCCCTTTAAGTCTAGCAGTATCTATGGATAGCAACACTATGATGATGATACAATGATAGCCGCCCATCCTGACCCCATACAGACGTCGTGTGCCATAGGAGGGGGTGGAGCTGTCCCCAGCGTCTAATGGACTATCTGCCCCCCCGCCGCCCGCCCTCTCCAGGTTCTCATTTCTTGGCACTTTTGCCCCTGATCTGCTGTAAATTGATTCCAGAAGCTGCCAGACAAGTGACTTTATCTGATGTCAATCGGAGACTATAAAAAGATGCCACTTTGGTTCAACAAAATAATTTTTTTTTTTTTTTTGCATGGCCAGATTAAAAATAGAAATTCAATGCGCCAAGTAGCCTGAAATTAACCGGAGTCTTAATTTAGCCGGAGGGGGGAGGGGGGCATGGCCGCCACGGTGTCATCTATATGAAGGTCTGCAGGAAAAGACACGGCGGAGTGATCCCTGGCCAGGACTTGACAGAGAGCCTAGAAGTGGCACAGCTGGGGGCTGTCAGGGACGGCAGGCGGAGCAGCGGCAGCTGAGACGCAGGTTACCGGGAACTTACTGACTTCTTGTTGTCACAAATCATTTGCAGAAGTGTTAGAAGCCTCCGGAGTTCTAGATGAGAAGATGAGGCCCCGATAGTCTGCACCACGGGGGTCTATCTAACCTCCACGTCATGGAAAGTACTGACAATCTCCCATGTGGGATTGTGAACCCTCTGATATTACACAGGCCCGGATGTTAGAGGTTTAAAAAGAGGCAAATTTGTTGAAATTTTCTCCATTCATTTCATTGGAAAAGTCAAAATCTGCAAACAAAAAAAACCACACACAATTATTATCCACTATCCTATGGATAGGGTATAACTTAAAGGGGTACCCTGACATCAGGGAGATTATAGCACCTGCTGCATTTATTCCCTGTCTGCACATCTTTCTGTGGCATTATTCAGGACAAGTCACAATGATCTAAATACACCTCATCCTACCAATAAAGATAGATAGATAGATAGATAGATAGATAGATAGATAGATAGATAGAAGATAGATAGATAGATAGATAGATAGATAGATAGATAGATAGATAGATAGATAGATAGGAGATAGATAGGAGATAGATAGATAGATAGATAGATAGATAGATAGATAGATAGATAGGAGATAGATAGATAGATAGATAGATAGATAGGAGATAGATAGATAGATAGATAGATAGATAGATAGATAGATAGATAGATAGGAGATAGATAGATAGATAGATAGATAGATAGATGATAGATAGATAGATAGATAGATAGATAGATAGATAGATAGATAGATAATAGATAGATAGGAGATAGATAGATAGGAGATAGATAGATAGATAGATAGATAGATAGATAGATAGATAATATTAGATAGATAGATAGATAGATAGAAGATAGATAGATAGATAGATAGGAGATAGATAGATAGATAGATAGATAGATAGATAGATAGATAGATAGATAGATAGAAGATAGATAGACAGATAGATAGATAGGTAGATAGATAGATAGATAGAAGATAGATAGACAGATAGATAGATAGATAGATAGATAGATAGATGATAGATAGATAGATAGATAGATAGATAGATAGATAGGAGATAGATAGATAGATAGATAGGAGATAGATAGATAGATAGATAGATAGATAGATAGGAGATAGATAGACAGATAGATAGATAGATAGATAGATAGAAGATAGATAGATAGATAGATAGATAGATAGATAGATAGAAGATAGATAGATAGATAGATAGATAGATAGGAGATAGATAGATAGATAGATAGATAGATAGATAGATAGGAGATAGATAGATAGATAGATAGATAGATAGATAGATAGGAGATAGATAGATAGATAGATAGATAGATAGATAGATAGATAGATAGGAGATAGATGATAGATAGATAGATAGATAGATAGATAGATAGATAGATAGATAGATAGAAAATGGTGGTGAGATTGCGTCTATGGATTGCTGCACTTAATCAAATAAATCACAGTTACTTCACCGTTACCTGGTGTGCCGCGGACTTTCTTCTACTATATTCATCGGTCTGAAGTCAGACAGATAGATAGATAGATAGATAGATAGATAGATAGATAGATAGAAGATAGATAGATAGATAGATAGATAGGAGATAGATAGATAGATAGATAGATAATAGATAGGAGATAGATAGATAGATAGATAGATAGATAGATAGATAGATAGATAGATAGGAGATAGCTAGGAGATAGATAGATAGATAGATAGATAGATAGATAGATAGATAGATAATAGACAGATAGATAGATAGATAGATAGATAGATAGGAGATAGATAGATAGATAGGAGATAGATAGGAGATAGATAGATAGGAGATAGATAGATAGATAGATAGATAGATAGATAGATAGATAGATAGATAGATAGATAGATAGGAGATAGATAGATAGATAGCCAGTACAGTTAGTGATAGCACCATATCAGTAAGTTACATATCTTATGTAGATATAATTTTTATATACTGGAATACCCCTTTAATTGGCTCAGAATGCCCCTTTAACACCCATTTACCATACTGACAATTTCACGATTTGGTGTCCTACAGTGTTTCTTTCCCGAGTGCGACGGTGAACAATTAATATCCAAAATGTTCTTACAGTAGGGCGTGAACAAACTTTTTACCCCCCCCCCCCCCCCCCCATGATACCAGACTTTACATTAAACACACACTGACATCCCCCGCGCACTCACCTCGTTTTACCCTGTGCTAAAATCATCCCGAATAAACATCAGCCGGGCGAATCCCTCTTCCCCTTCGCCCTCAGCCGGTGGAGATATAATAGTTACAAATGAGGAAGATGAATTCCTGTATTAAATAAGTAATCCCCCCCATCTATTAATAATCTAATCGTATAGGGAATCGCATCCTGGGGATGATGGGGGCAGCAGGGGTCTCCTGTACAACATGTCAGGGGCTCAGGATAGGTAGGAGAGGTCTGGGATTTTTGATCAGGTTCTATCCATCATTGGATTGGGGGGGGGGGGGGGCGCTTTGTATTCCGGGGACTCAATTTATGCTCCGATTCTTGTGTGAAGCAAATAAAATGATTGATTAGAATAGATTTATATTATTTAAATGTGGTCTGCAGTCCCATTACTATTTGATTAAACACACTGCTTTGCTGCCCTATCCATCTTTTTGCATCTATGAATGCGAGGAGGCAGAAACTAGGCGGGATGATGATGGCGGCACCTGAATTATGCAGAGTTCATTTTCTCCTCATTGCTATTAAAATGCCGGGCAGCTTTTCCTAGTTCTACTTTTCATCTGGTGATTTGCAACAAATATCCCCTTTGGATCGCTCCTCGCCAAGCATCATTTCATGTCTCTTTTCAAGATAGTTTTTGGAATCCCGGATCGGTAATTGATTTCTCTCGGCCGCGGCTGATGATCAATGTGTCACATTTAACACGGCAACAAAGTGCAGCTTTATTCCAAAACTATTGTTCCCTTTGTGGATCTGCATTGCAGTGCTCTATACGGGCGGATCATTGATGGGCAAAGAAGCCGGGTGATTCCTCCCCGTGTAGGGGGGGGGGCAACCCAATATTCATTCCTTTCGATACATTATATTCAAATCAACGAGATGATGTGTGGAAACAGAAAATATTAAAGGGGTTATCCAGGATTGTACAAAAAAAAAAAAAAAAATGCAAGAATTGCGCCACCTCTGTCCTCAGGTGGTGTGCAGTATTACAATTAAAGGGAACCTGTCACCCCCCGTGCCGGGGTGAAGGCCGCCTGACTTCCCGCTAGAGCCCCGGACACTTACCCCATCTCGTCAAGTCCCGTTCCTGGAGCCAGTCCCGGGACGGAGGTATCCCCGTCTGAAGCCCGGCGCGCGCGCTGCTCATATGAGTCCGACGCCCATAGAGAATGATTGGATCCGTCATTCTCTATAGGCGTCGGACTCATCTCAGCAGCGTGCGCGCCGGGCTTAAGACAGGGATATCTCCCTCCCAGGACTGGCTCCAGGAACGGGACTTGGTGAGATGGGGTAAGTATCTGGGGCTCTAGTGGGTCGAGTGCTCTTCACCCTGGCACGGGGGGTGATAGGTTCCCTTTAAGCTCCATTTACTTCAATAGAATTGAGCAATTTATCTCCATTCACTTCAATAGAATCGAGCTGGGAAACTGACAACCAAACTCAGGATAAGAGTGGTGCTGTTTCCAGAAGAAAGTGGCCATGTTTTTCTTAGCACGGATAACCCCTTTAGAACATGGTTGGTTGAAAACTTTAAAGAGACTCTGTTTGTAGGTTTATGGTGTCCTAGGGTAGCATAAACTAGTGACAGAGAAGCTGGACAAAATGATGTATCACTTACTTTGTTCAGAGATCTCCTCCTGAATAACATGGACAATAAGTTGTCCTCTCCATTATGTGCATGCGCTCAGTAGTCCTGGATATTCATGAAAAGCAGAAAATCACTCCCACTAGCTGCTGATTGGCAGTTATCTATTCATGCTGTGTATAGGCAGTCACCTGTCATTCAGCAGCTGGAGGGTGTGGCAAGAATCCCATTCTCCTGCATATTAGGAGAACGGCTGAACAAAATGATGTCAGCATTTCTGTCACTAGTTCATGTTGCCCTCATTTAAGGCGGCATAAACCTAGCAATAGATTCCCTTTAAGTGTTTTCATTACAAAAATCTGATTCATAAAATAATAATAATTAAAAAAAAATGTTTTATTGCACAATGTAGACATGTATATTTAAGCAGTAAGTTTTCATATACATTCCCTGATGTTTTACAGGGGTACGCTTGGACAGAGTTCGTGGTGGGCGACAGAAGTACAAGCGCAGAATAGATGCGGAGAACAGCCCGTACCTGAATCCTCAGCTTGTCCAGCCAGCCAAAAAGCCATGTAAGTAAAACACAGTGAATGTCATGTGATGTATATGGTGACTGTGGGGGTAGCACCCCCTAGCATTGATAGGGACTATAATCATCATAGGGGGTGGGGGAGGATCTCTTCCTCTGTATCCAGCGTATCTGTAAATTTTTTGGACTGCATTGGAAATATACACTTGTCCTCAATCATAACAGCTGATTGGCCCCCCCATTGACTTTATGGGGTCTTAACCCTGCGTACCAGCACTTGTTCTTACTTTCTATAGATCCATCTTGTTGTTAGCACCTGTAAGTATAAGACCATAGGCTGAGATGACACTATTTGGGCACAAGCCACTGACATTTTGCATACACTAATTGCAACAGAGACACCTGCAGGCTAAACGCGGTACTACAAGTTTCCAGGTCAATCAAGTTCTCAGATGTAGAATTATTACAATTTCTGATAGATGACACAGTGGATTCATCTACCGTTCAATAGAACACCCAATTCAATAACTGGGATAAACATAAATCTATCCTAACCCTATATATAGGACTTTTTCTGCCAACAATCTTCTATGTTTCTAGGACAAACTCAGCTCTGCTGAATTTATGTCAAATGTGGGTATGTTAGTGTTAGTGTTTAAAAGGCAAAAAACAATAATGGTAATAAATCTGTGCATTTGGGGTGCATATATTACACGGCATATTACATATTACTATGGTATAGATGCAGCAGAGCTGAGTTTGTCCTTAAGGACTTTTACCCTTTAGCTTTTTCAGAACTACAGCTGCATCTACTACATTACCATAATGGACTATTGCTCAAGCCATGTCACTCATAGTTTTATCATGATGCACAAAAGGAGCTGCTGATTACTGATTCAGCTCTGCTACATCTCTATGAAGTCCATCATGAACTTCCTCATTGTATTACACCCCCCCCCCCCCTTTCTTTTTTGTTATAAATCCCCTCTAATGGATACGGGCAGTAATAAAGCCTAATTTAAAAGGAATGCCTATGGTGTATGATTTATACAGAGCAAATATTACATCTGTGATCACTGTATCCTGAAGTGCATAAAGCGGCCAATGCCAGGATCATTAGCTCATCCGAGCTTCCAGCAGAAGATTCCCCAAGAAAGTGGCTTTTGCAGTTTTCACTTACTAAATGAGCTTGACCATCCAACCTATAAAATTACATTAGTAAGTCTTTTAGTGAGCGCAGGCTGCAATGCTTCATTTGACCTTATGGGGGCGCTGCAGAGATACTTAGCACTTGGTTCCCTGCAGATTGTGGTGAACTCAACAGCAATTGACAGGGAACGAATTGCAGCTAGCTTGGCCCATCAAAGTATTTCATGTTCTTCCATAGGGTGTCACTAAATAGTATTTTTTTTCTTGAATGTATGGCAGCCTGGAACTATCCCTAACAGCTGATTGCAGAATATTGTATTATAAAAGGGGCTATCAGGTTTATACATTTCCTTTAGGGACTGCTTTAAGGAATAGAAAAACGTACAGTAATATTCCAGGGGTGCAGTTGCAGAGCACCCAGCCCACAGAGTGTAAAGAGTTAAGTGGTAAAGCTATAGCATCACCCCTTACTTCTTCTGGACTAGCAGTAAGTAGTGATGCATTGTGTACCACTACTTACTGTAAAAGAGAGGGGATTCCTGTCATAATGACAGGAATCCCTGCTCTAAACGAGCGGGTGGCAGCCAGAGAGGGGATCCCTGCTAGGCATTTATGATGACCCTAGTGCACAGTGGCGGCCGGAGCTCACAGCTGCATAGGAGACACGCTGGCAACCTGGTGAGTGAGGGCGTCACTGTACACGGAGCTCAGGTCACCCCCAATACACAAACAGCATTTCCCAAGTGCATCCCCCTTCATACTACTGGCGGTCCAGCAGTCTTGTGCAGGAGGAGAATGAGAGCAGCACCGGAGCTCCGTGGACCATGACGTCCACCCTCCCACCCTGCTGAGCACGCTTCCATCACCGTGCACCAGAAATGCCTGATGGGAGCCTCTCTCTGGCTGCCACCCACCAGTTTAGATGATTAACCCCGCTCCTGTAACCTTGGTGCCCGAACAAGGACCGAGTACTGAACAAAACTTCAGGGGGCAATGTGGTTCGAACACCGAAGTGTTCAGGAACTGAGGTATTACTGTAGCTGCTTTCTTCTAAAAACAACGCCACACATATCTTCAGGTTGTGTGTGGTATTACAGCACATCTTCATTCAATTTAATGTAACTGAGTTGCAATTCCACACCTAAACTGGGAACACAAGTGTTGCTGTTTCTGGAAGAAAGCAGCTCTATTTTCTAATATTGGATAAGAATGATCTTTAAAGGTGACAAATAGTCTGTAATTTAGCCTATTTAGTCCAACGATCACTTGCTCATAGGTTTTGCCTGGTATTGCAACTCAGCTCCATTCAAATGAATAGGGTTGAACTGCAATACCACCTACAGCCAATAGACTAGAGTGGCGCTGTTTTTATAAGGAAAGCAGCCATGTTTTCCTGATCCAATAAAACCCCTATAAAGTCATCCAAGCGTTGGTCTGTAGCTGCCAAATAGGTTTAATGCCGCCTTAATTCCCATTCCTTCCAATAGGGGTCAGTAACGAGTTCACCATAAATGTGCATCACGCACGAGAATCGGCGGGGGAAAAAAAAACATAACAGATTTTTAACTGTACGCAAAAGGACATTTTAGCTTTGTCAAAGGAAAAACAACCAGTTTTACATAAAATTAAGGCTTAAGTGAACATATGGCATAGATTCCCTTTGCCTTTCCAAAAAACATTATGCTGATTATACCTTCAATTGTCCAATCTGGCATCCACGACTCAGCTCCACTAAGCTGTTCCACAATTCTGTAAATACATTTTAGGGTTGCATTAAGCAGATTTGATGCATTATAATGAAAACTTTCCGATAATACTATAAAATTTAATAAACCGTAATGCTTAATTTCATTAGGGGTTTAATTTCAGTGGATTTGGTGATGCACAGATTACCCTCTTTTTTCTTTTTTTTCCCGTTTATTGAGATTTGTCATTGTTGACGGTGTCACTCGCGAAAAAAGAGACTATAAGAGATGCAGCCGTCTCGGATCTTGCAATTTTTTTGAAAGTTGCGATTATTAGGGAACGGTGCGTTACAATAGCCTGTAAGACGAATCGATAACCGCAACAATTTTACTAAGCTCCACTTGTTAAAGATAAACTACGTGCCTAGAAGACCTAATTAGTCCCTTTTTTTATTTTAAAAAAATTTACAAATTTTAGAAAATTACATTACATGACATTGTACAAAATCTAGAACCATAGAGCACTGACTATTTATTACTCTATAGTGATACATACTAAACACTACAGCAGCCTAACAGACCTAATTGCTGACTTTAAAAAGAAAAAAAATTGGCAAAAATATTTTAGAATTTTTAAAAATTTAATGTGAAATATAAAAATCTTTTTTGGTAGTTATTTATTGTAGTTACGGCAATGGATACCAGCCTGGGACTCTCCAGCTGTTGCAAAATTACAACAAACAGTGGGGCCTGTAGTTTTTTCCCCCCCTATGTGCATAAAAGGGAATACAAACGTTCATGGCTATATCCATTCGTCCTAATAAATTTAAATCCAGTTTTGAAAATTTTAAACAAAATTTTTCCTATTGTTTGATTTTCACAACTGATATACAGTATAAGAGAAACAGATCATTGATCTCAGGGTGACCAGCCAAACAATAACACTGCCGGCTGCTTGGGAAAGCGCTCAATGCAGTAAAATCCTAGGTGCATTGCCCCCTGGGAAACATGAATATGCAAATGAAGAGTCTCAAAACACAGGACTAGTGACTTATAGGGCCACTTAATATGGTGGTTTTGGTGGTTTCCTTACAGGAGCCACCCCTTGGCTGGGTCCTTCCCGGAGGGATATCTGGCTAGTACTGTGTTTCAAGACTCTTTAGTAATGCTCCACGGGCTCTTCTTTTGCATATACAACTGATATATAGTATACATCTCCATGGTAACAGACAACAAACTCTGTGTAGTCTGATCCTATAATCTTATACCTTGTTACATTATCCCTCTGCTTCGCGCAACATTTGGTAGCTTAGCCGGAAGACACACAAAAAAGAAACTCGACTGCAGAATCAGACTACACAGTTAGCTGTCTGTTGCCATGGAGATGCATAGTTTTCATAGGAACTGAATGCACAAACAGTAAGAACATTTCTAGCACCTATTTTTATGAATCCTGATGTCTAAAAAGGACATGGAGGATGTTTTGAAAGTAAATAAAATCAGAATAGTCACAACATTAAAAAAAAACTTAAAAATTTAAAGAAAAAAAAATATCTGGAGAATTTATCATTCCCTTTACAAAAATGTAAGCTCAACTTAACACTAAATGTTCTGAATCTTTGTGATCTGCTTAATTATATCATTTCTATTGTCCTGGAAAATGAGAATTTATTACAATGTGTAGCAGGATCGGGATCATTATCCGCCTACAGATTCTTTCTTCACCTCTGATCGGCTTTATTATCACACAATGTGAAATATTAGAAGATTTTTTTTGTTAATAAACGCTGTATGAATGACCGACATAGACTAAATTACTATTTTCTTTTAAAATTGTAGGGATTTTTTTTAGTGGGGGTGGAAATTTTTGGAAAATTGTTTTGGTTTTGTAGAACTTGTAACAACATACATACTTATTACTTTCCCCCTTTACTCCCTATGTAGCCCAGTGACTAAAGTGGGTGACATTGCGCTGTGGGTCTACCCCTAAAAAATATACGATAGCACCAACATCTATAATTCTATATACACTGTCCACAGGGCGGTATAAAGAACTACCTGAGGGAGCAACGTTTTGCTTTCTAAAGGCCATACCTATTGATGACACATAATATAGTTGTTTATATGGTTTCTTGGTCTTTATCCTTAGTGGACACCTGGGAGTTTAGGTTTATTGGGTTTTTCGTGGCTTTTAAGGTATTTCTGATTAAGGGCAGGGCTACACAGCGATTCTTGGTTGTGTTACCAAGAACCACCATGCTGCGTAGCCTGGTCTCGCAATTCCTTCACTCATTGAAGTGAATGGGTTTGTGTTGGAACCCACAAGTGTCTGTGGCCCCCTCAGGGGCAAAAAATCCACACAAAGGACCACTTGTAGGTTGCAATGCGACCAGATTCCCTTTTACGAATGATGAAGTCATGTGACCAGGTGGTGGGACACAATGGTTCCCAATTGCATGACCACTGTGTAGCCCTATCCTTATCTCAGTGAGACAGATACTAACAAATACCATTATGGCACCCACTAAGTTTACATGACTCCTTAACTACATTTCCATTGTTAGGCTATGTTCGCGGAACATAGCGGGGAATAATGAACATGGGGCGTAACTAGAAGTGGCTGGGCACCATAGCAAACTTTTGATTGGGGCCCCCCAGCCTTCCCGACTGACCACTAAGCCGTCAAGTGTAGTCATAACTGTAAGCACTTGTCAGGAGTGCTTTCAGTTGAGGGACATTTGCAGAACCCGGGAGGCCCGTTTGGTCACCTGGTGCTGATTACAGCTCAGGGGGCCTAGTGTATTGCAGGAGCAGGTCATGGGGCCTCCTGGTGTGGCGGGCCCCATAGCAGCCGCTATGACTGCTTCAGTGGTAGTTACGCCCCTGCTCCGATTTACATTCTCTTTGGTCTCTATCTGCTTTACCCGTGTCAGTCTTTACTGCCCCTCTGGAATTCTAGTTCCAAACCAGGAAGATCAGGATAAATACAGCGATAGATCCATCGATATGCTTAGTAACCGCGTCAGGACAGGAAACACATCATATAAAGTTCTCTTATAGGATCAGAAGAATAATTTACATGATAAATACTAAATTGACAATGTCAGAAACTCGATAATTTCCACCGTAAGCGAATCCTTGTCGATTACCATTTTATCTATTACAGGTTGTGCAGGGTTTTTCTTAGCCGCTTTGATTTTTTATTTTTTTTGCATTGTATTGCTGAGAACATAAAACAGGATGATTTCCTAATAACTCAGATGCTTAAAAAAAAAAAAAAAAAAATCATTGGAGATGTATGGCAGCGAGCGGTATTATTTGGAACGTCTAATAAACTGTGGCTTTCACCGTGATATTTTTAAACTCTGCCTTTCAGGAAGCGCGCGCCTCTCCTACGGGTTTATGATGTATGGGAGGTTCTCAGCGCGATGATACACAGATGATTGCTGTATTTTTGGTAACAGAGAGATCCTGCTATTGATCGGGCCATGCTGTGGTCTATTTCTTACAGATAACAAGATTGTCTCACATTTGCTGGTGGCTGAGCCAGAGAAGATCTATGCGATGCCTGACCCGACCATTCCCGACAGTGACATCAAAGCTCTCACTACCTTGTGTGACCTGGCTGACCGAGAGCTGGTTGTAATCATAGGATGGGCCAAACATATTCCAGGTATGTAAAAAAAAGTCTAAAAAATAAATAACCATCATATATTGTAAAAATAAAATAGTGCTAAAAAATAAAATTATATATATATATATATATATATATATATATATATATATGTTCTTTACAAAGTCCTCATGACCTTCATCCATGCTGGAAGAGGATAGGACAGTTAGACACCACTTCTTTTTTGATCCTCCCATTTAGTCAAGCATGTGTTCTGAACAGCGAGAGGGGAGAAAGCCGCCTCCATACTCTGCCGCCATTGGCTTTTTCCTTTAACTCCATTAAAAAAAACCTGCTTGCTCATCCAGAGGACTGTGAGAGAGAGCTGTTTGCTGACCAAGAATGTTTTGGAGAACCCATAACCAAGTGTTACATTTCCCTACAGCGCCTCTGCAGGAAGAATGAAGCATTACACAACTCCTATTGAGATCTATAGGTTGTCTGTAACGCATGGCCATTTCTGGTCCTCCAGAGTAGAAGACACTTTTTGTAGTCATTCTCCGCTTGGGCTCACGGATGAATTATATAATAGGGGAACATGTTTTACAAACTAGACACCCACTGTAAGGCCCTTTCCATTTTATTTGGCTTCATAACTCATGTGTAATCCCTAAAAAACTCAGCAACATTTATTTGAAAGGAGTTAAACTGACCCGCCAGAGCTAGATGTGCGCGAATGTGGCCGTAATCTTCTGAACGGCAGCTGCTGGCACCAAATTCTCTATTAAACAACTTTGCTCTTTTATTGTACAATAATATTTCACAAGCGGCTCCAAAACTTCAGGATTTCCTATATACCGCAAATCTGTCACCTCCGCGGTTTCACTCCTCTAAAGCAATCACGAGGGAGTGGAAGAAATAAAAGCTTTATTGGGATTTGTGGGCAGGAACATGCTCTCTACAACGGTCGCATCACTGTCCCTCCACAGCCACTCAATAAATACTCAATACTCAGTACTTTGGGAAATGAAATGACAAACCGGATGTACCGCATTATACAGTAATGGTGGCAGAACATATATCTGAGAAGAGGATCAGTAATTGGTTTGGGTTGTAGATAGAAGAACAATTCCGAGATAATGAGAACATTGGGTAGTAAGTTTTAGTATTATTCTTTTATGTCCTTCTAAGGTATGTAGGGCCTGGAGCCCAAGGCGGTCCAAAGGCCACCCTACTAGAGATGAGCAGAACTTGAGCATCCTGAATCCTGGACTCCATCCAACTTCTTCAGCCGTTGGTATTCAAATGCCGAATGGTCAGACTTGAACATGCTCCAGTTGCGCTCATCTCCACACACAATCACTGCTGAGGACACCAGGAATATAAATGGTACATGGATAGTGGGGACCCTTTTACGAACTTTTTGAGATAACATATTTTGTTTCTTTCTTTAAGGGAGGAAGTCCAGCCAGACCCATATCTTTAGCAAGTGCTGGGGAGGGGGGTGGATAAAAGAAATAAAGTGCTTTTACCTCCCCTGCTCAAGCGCTGTTGGCTGCATATTGGGTTCCAGTCCCTGGTCCCAGGCTGCTTCCTAGTCTGAGCGGGGACCCAGGTCGTGACATGACAGCGGCCTTAGCGGGGTCCCACCTTGGCTGCTGACTGGCTGAGCGGACCTCACACGTCACGACCCGGGTCCCCGTTCAGACTAGGAAGCAGCCGGGGACCCAGGACCGGAGTGCCGGTATGCAGCCACCAGCATTGGAGCCAGGAAGGAAAGAGCATGTTATTTCTTATATTCTCCCCAGCACTTGCTAAAAAATGGGTCTGGCCAGACTTCTCCTTTAATTCTTTCCCACCACTGTTAGGCTCCTCTCTTTAGGTTCCTAGGTTATCCAAAGTTAACTAGAGGTGGCACCATGGAACCTGTTTTCTTCCTTCTGCAGGAGAGCTAATGTGCATATTTTTTTCCAAGCAACATTCTCTTTAAGACTCCATACACCAGCTGGATTTCTTCCCTTAGAACCAGTACTCCACAGGGATGTGTCATGGGCATCTCATCTAACTATTGATAAGGGGCAAGAACTCACCAAGTGTCTACAGATTGGTGTCTGGTGTAGCTAACATCGCTAGTAATGTTTCACATCCCTTATATGAGTAAGACATTGGTGTACATTACAACTACCCATAGGTGGCACTGTCGAGAAAATAGAGTTTTCTCCTTTTTGTAGAAGAACTAATTTCCATTCTTCCCATGGAGCATTGTTTATAGAACTCCATATACCAGCTGCACCACTTCACTGAGAACCAGTACTTGCTAAACTCCATCTAATTTGAGCAAAATTACCAGTACCATGCTCTATACTGATGATAGGCAAGAAATCATTAGTTGTTTAAACCCCAGTCACACCATGACACAGCATCCACCTATAGGTGGCACTAGATAGACAGCTCTAATTTGCATACTTGTCAGTAAGACTCCAAACACCAGCTGGCTCTCCTCAATGAGGAATTTAGACTCTAGAATTTAAAGTAGGAATTGTACATTGTGGTGTTGTCCTTTAAGTAAGTATTCAATTACCCTTCCTCTCAAGTCCTTAAAACAACGTAATCTCTCCCTAAATACAATTCAGGTGTTGGTACTTTGAACAGTTTGAGCAATGAGTTTCTGCTGCATTTAACTTCTGTCTGCCTCCCTAAACTAGTTTGTCTTCATGCGTTGGATGCTACAGTAATTTCTTTAATCAAATTGATGGAAGTCCCTTTCCCAGCCCCAACTGAAACCAATTTATTGGTCATGATACGCCAGCTATGTTGCTAACAGTCGTAACGAACTGTCAGGCAATATCGCAGTGGAGCTAATTTGAAGTCATTAGGTGTTCAGCGTTCGGGCAACAATTTGTTACAGCGGTTAGGAGCTCAGCTGACATCTCGGAATGGCTTTGTTCAGAGTTAGCACTAGATGAAGCCAAGCAAATTGTAAACTAATTTAAACATCAGTCTGTATTATACCTCACAGGCTTACTTTGTCTTACACTGTTTTCTAATAAAGAAGCCAAATTAAGTCGGAGCTGGTTAAATAGGTGAGCTCCAGCTTTATCTCACTACCTGCAACCGGCAAATGTAAATAGAACAATCATGCAGAAAGTCACACACAAAGCAAGAGCCCAGAACTTGCATTCACTTTGATTAGTACGTGCAGCCCTGATAGAACAAGACACAAACACACCGGCTATTGCCGAGGCTTGAAATCAGCTTTCCCGGCCTGTGTGCACAGAAAGCCATTAGATTGCTATGGGTACTCACATTGGTTTTGTTTAAAGGCGGGCGCAGTGGCTGGAGCACGTAACGTTAACAGCCAGACGTAGATCTTTTCAGACACAGTGTCCAACTCGATAAATATTTATCTGCCCGGATCTCCTGCTGTTTAAATTGCCACCCCCTTTACAGTATTTAGCCAGATTTTCTCATCCGAAATCAATGCAGGTGGAGGCCGTGCAAACTTGCAACGTGCCACACGATGGGGAAGTCGTTCATCAGAAGAGAAAATGTGTCTGTAGGGATGAGTTCGGCGTGGTCATGTAGAATAAGGAACAAAAATAGTGGTATAGTGTTGATATTTGGTTGTACGTTGCATAAAGGTTTCGTTAACAGCATCGCAGTTTTTTTCGCTGCTAAGCCCTTTGTCCAGATTATCTACTAAGAAGTTCCTTAATCTTCTTTTAAAGTAACCCCTGACCCTGAAAGTATACTCCCATGATATGTGTACATCAGGGATATTTATGAATTGTGGTAATTTCGAGGTGGGGTTTGGGTTGTAGTTGCTCAAAATCAGCTAACAATATATTGTTAGTCATAGAAGAAAATGTTTTCATTAGAAAAAAAACTTTGGTGTAGCATTTCGTTTGTAGAGTTTTGGTCAAAATTAGGAAGCAAAATTTTGTAATGTTTCCAATGTTTTGATTGATGAGACTCCAGCGTAGTGTTTAGTTTAAAAGGGTTCAGTCAAAATTGGGGAACCAAATTGTGTAAGTCTTTGGAGAAAGTTTTCAAGTTGGAGAAACTCTTTATGGAGGTTTAGTTAGAATTAAAGAAACAAATTGTGTAAGTTATTGGAGAAAAAAAAATGGGTGGAAAAACTCATGGACTAATGTTTAGTTTATGGGGGTTTGGTAAAAGTTAGGCATCCACATTATGTAAACCATTGCAAAGAAAATTTCAGTGAGAAAATCCTTTCTGTGGTGTTTAGTTTATGGGGGTTTGATCAAAAGTAGGGAACCAAACGGTGTAAGTCTTTGGAGACTCATAGATTGCTCTAGTCAACCAATGACAAATCCATAAAGCTTAATCCCCTTCCTCCTCCCATGCCCCAACTATGAAAATACCATGGTATTGAAGCATGGAAAAGAATGGTAAAGATTGCTGTTGTGAAGAGCGGAGACCTTTCCTGGTCGCGGTCTTTACCATTATATGATCATTACTGAAAAACTATTGAGAAGTTCCATAAGAACCAAAACAACCCTTTTTCATGTATTCTGGTTAACTTGGCCATAGTTTTCTTTTGTAGATGTGAAAATCAGCGTAATTTAGTATTTACATGCACTTGATCCAAAGGTAGGCCATGTTCCCACTACGTAACTTTCGCAATATTCACTGCCGTTGTAGGCCGGTGTCTTACAGACATAGCCTCATACTGTATGACAACCACCAGTGCCCACCATATTTGTGCCCATCAAATTAATATCATTGTGATAAATTTTACTCTATTCTTCACTAGTATAACACACCGTCAAAATGGCGACCGCATTTATTCAATGCCAAATAATGGACATTATTGGAAATATTGAAATCTATTTTGACTTTTTGAATCATAAAAAGAAAAAAGACCAACAATTCCCCATGTGCTCCCAGGATAGAGATTATCAACGCTTAGAAAATCAAGTAACAATACCAACAGATTTTTAAGTTCCCTTCCTAGAAAATAAAGGCATTTTTCCCATTCTCTGAGTAGCCTTGGAAACGACTGTTGCCCATTTGACCCCATTTATGTTAAGAGACTAAATAGAAAAAGAGGACAATTCTTCTCTGTGCTTTTTGATAAGGGAAGGTCAGTGATATAATCTGTGCTGTGCACTATTTAGCCACAGATGACAAAAATCAAATTGCAGTGGGGTCTCGACATGCTAAAGGGCAAATGTGATGAGCATGGAGTGAGATTCTGGGCTGTTCATGAGTGACGGGAAAGCGTGACACAAGCGGGCTGACAAAGCTGATGATTGACAATGGGAGATAGGTTGCAGGAGCTGGTGTGTTTCGATAAATGTTGTATAAATGATCATTAATATCCATATAATAGACAAAAGAGTTTAGAAACACATGTGACCTGTATTAGATAAAACAGGTGACCGAGGTCTTGCGTGATGGTTCTTTTAGTATACCTTAGACATATTAAAGAGAGCTGTTTCTGTCGAATGAGATTTTTGAATGAGCTTTCAAGCAAATAGCCAAGATGATATCTCTCCAAACCTTATGTATCATACTTTATAGGAACAGGCTGCCTATACATAGTACAGCTACAACCCTGTATGAAATAGGGGGTCGTCAGTCTGCTAGTTTGTTGGGGGCTTGAACTGGATTAAGAAAACTATGTTGGATTGTTCACTACTAGCTCCCATTTGTCCAAGTCTTGTTTGAGGCTCTGACCAGAAGCCTTCTAGAACTATTTCCTCCTTACCCATGAACTTTAGTAGTGGGTGAATTAGGAGATGTTTTTGGAGTAATGAACCCACCCTCCTTATAGACCTATAATCATCAACGTTCTTAACATAATTTTGAAGGTGGTCCCTTAATGGGCATTGTCACCACCTCCTTAGCCCATTCCAATGGAATGAATAACTTGTTTGAGGACATCAAGGAGCAATTAGCTCTTAGAAATGGTCTTGAAATTTTGACCTTCAAGCTGTTGGGATCTACTATGAGTGTGCTGTAAGTTGTGGTTTCCCAATAGCTGGAAAGCCAGGGGTTCGAGACCAATGTATCTGGAGCAATGTTCCCGCTCATTTCTTTAAAATGAATATCGCACCACGGTTACCTCCACCTTCTATCAGACGTGATAATTCCTGAATTTTCTTAACAATTTCCCCAAAATATTGTCACCATCTTTACCTTTCATAAAGTTTCCAATCAATGAAGCATTGCCTTTGTCCGCCCCTAACAATGCCTAATACGTAGACAGTACAAATAAGATGGAGACCACCAAGAATCGGCCTTTCTTTTTTAATATTTGGATAACAGAAAAGATCTGAACGGAAAAGACGGAGGAGGGGAAAAAATACCTAGCCTGCTGCCTTTATCGGCAAATAGAATTAGCATGGCAGCATTTATAAATCAACTAAATGGAAAGTATTTTGTTGAGAAACATGGCCAGGCCTTATCTAAGGGACGGAGCTCCTCACAATAGCATTAGGGAAATGTTTGACTTTAGTTAGAGAAGCATAAGGACACAAGAACAGATGATGGTGGCCTAATAGCCCTTCTTAAGAATGACAGCACCCCGCCATTAGCTTTTCTTTTCTATCCATGGAAATTGCTCATACCTTCCTATCTGCCGGAGTCTTTTTTTTCCTCCTCTCTTTCAATTTTGTCTGCGCTCGGATAAGCGCATGCTAACACAATATGATTGAGTTGTAAAATGCAACGCTGTCTCCTCTAATCTCTTTTATGTAGATATGGAGGTCTGGGAAGACTCCACTCCTTCCAGCTTTCTCTCTCTCTCTCTTCATATAGCTGCCGTGGGTCTGTCAATGTATAGGAGGCCCTGTCAAAGGTTGCAGCTTGGTTTCACATGGCGAGATAAGGAGATTAGTCGCCCCTCACGCAGATATTTATTGCTATTATTTGTGTCAGATTACAATATTCAGATATATCTCCATTAGCAGAAATGCCAAGGGGGCTGAGATGGATACTGAAGCTCCTTTCTGACTTAGTAATCGGATGTAAATGACCTATATGTGCTATGTACATAAGAAGATATAGATGAATAGTAGATACGGTTAGGTTACCCAATAATGTGGCCCCTTGTGGCTCCAGTACTATAATACAAAAACATAAAGCTGTAGCTGCAGATGTATTCCTAACAGTAAAATAGACTTATATTCAATGCAATGCATTGAAGTCAATGGAATGACAGACATCCAGTGCACACAGAGTAAGAAATGACGGACGTTGTCTGCACAGACGTCAAAATGATGATCATGTCAATTATTTTCAAATGTCTTTTGCAAACCGTTTTTACTATTAAATTCAATGGACTTTTCAATTTAAGACACACCCAATGGGCGATCAGTCCCCCTGAACTAGAATAATGTTCGAACGGCCGTCATTGCACTGACGGGTGACCAAAAATCGAAATGACGGACAACATTGTAAACTCAAGATGACGGACATCATTTTAAATGGAGAAAAAAACATGTTGTGTTAACATAGCCTTAAAGAGGTTGTCGGTTTTTGGCCCCAACGCCTCTGTTATGAGTAGAACCGTGGGTACGGCGCATGGCCCGCGGCTCTATTCATTCCTTTGGAGGTGCCAGAAAGAGCAGAGTAAGCCGAAAGAGCACTGTTGTCTAGTACCAATGCAAGTTGTTAATCAGCATCTGTATACAAACTAAAGCAAAGTAATACTTTTACAAGTATTTTATGAAAATATATATTTGGGCAAGACTGGATGACCATCTGTTGTGTAAGGGGAGCTCCTGGCTTTCCCTTGAAAGATGACATCAAGGAAGAGAAGGATTGGGCAATTTAAATTTTCCAGGGTGGTAAGTCACGGCCAGAGGGGTCCAACAGCAAAAACAAGAGATGTATACATAAATATGTGGGGATCAGGAAAGATAACTGTTGGAGGATGGCCATCTTGCATGTACGACCTTAAGAAGAACTCTACTCTTTGGTACACGCTACGTTATAGTGTAGTATTTTCCTAGATTGAAAAGTAGATGACCAGCCTAGGAATGGTCGTGGTAATGACCTATTTTCTATGAACCACTGATCAAAAGTGTCATTTTTATAATTCCGAGTCCAAGGACACTGGCAACTTTCCATTTGGCCACTAACTTCGCAAGGGTTAAGCAAGTGGAGCTCTGCCGAAGATTAATTATATTGTAGGATATGGGAAAAAATTTCACTGAGGCCAGATCACAATTTTGGAATGACTTTAACACCAGGCTTGTAATGTAAGTGTCTAATTGACATTCAGAAAAATGTTCAGCGTCCACTGGTCCTAAATGGAGGCAGGAAACATTAAGCTCTTAAAGATCTTCATAACGGGAAGATAACGGAACAGAATGTTCTGTCAAATGATTCCATGCTTGAGAAAATACTAAGTAGGCAGCCGAATTCAACTTTCCACCGTTTCAGGTGAAGAAAAGAAAAAATATTAAAAAATAAATGATTTCCATGTAAAACATTAATTGAAATAAATCCAACCCAAAATTGGTAGTTTCCCAATTTGTTCCGACAATTGCACATCACTAGATTGAACAATGTCTCCCGTAGAAGCCGAATGACCCGGCGGCTTTTGTAATTTGATGGAAAGCTGTTTTGCCTGAGAATCCTTTATTTTTGGATTATTATGAATTCAATCAGAGTGTTTTGAATATTTCAGCACTAACATTAATGTTTTATGAAGCATTATTGTTGAAGAGCCGCCTTTACGAAGGACAATATTGAAGCGTTTATAGGAGAGACAATTTCTTGTAGGCCTATTTGAAGCTGGCTGGCTGAGCAGAAGCCATATTTGCTCTGCAAATTATGCTGCCGTAAGTCCACGCTGGAAGAATTCTTAAATGGTTACAGTGTGGGATCGTAATTGGTTGTCTGACAAATGTCTCAGAAGGTGCTATAGGGACAACACAGTACATCTCTATTTCCACTTTTAGAGGGGTTCTCTATCTACAGCATGCTCTATTTCCAGTATGCATATTCTTCAAGTTTTACCTTTAGCCGAGTTTTTGTTGAAGGATTTTTTCTGATGTAGATCTAACCCACCAATGCTATAGAAACCTACCCAAAGGTCACATTACCCTTCTGTCCCATGAGAGATAGTCTCTCCTGACTGGGGAAGTGGGTTGGGTGTGGACAAGCACCATGTTGGAGATAACTAGTCTTAAGCACAACTTGAGCATGTTCGAGTCCAGTCGTTCAGCATTTGAATACCGATGGCTGAAGAAGTTGGTTGCAGCCCTAGGAAATTTGGGAAAACATGGACACAGCCTATGGCTTATGGCTTTATCCATGTATTCCAGGCAGCCTTAGGGCTGCATCCACCATCATCCATCAGTATTCAAATGCTGAACGACTGGACCTGAGCATACAGATAACATTTCAATTTTGCTATGGTGGCCATTGTATTTTATGGATCTCCATTTATTTTTTTTCTGCCATGGGATAGGTCTTGCTGCCTAGATAGGATAGGTGTGAACCACCACCATTTTAAGACCTCATTTTGGTCTACTGCCATTTTACTCTATGGTTTCCTCTTCTCAATGCATACCTG
Organism: Dendropsophus ebraccatus; assembly: GCF_027789765.1. Lineage (NCBI taxonomy): Eukaryota > Metazoa > Chordata > Amphibia > Anura > Hylidae > Dendropsophus > Dendropsophus ebraccatus. The sequence goes on from NC_091468.1 coordinate 10,899,699, forward strand.
ATATGCAAACCAACACAATTTTGATACTCGCAAAAAGGGAGAAGGTGGGGAGGGAGCGTCCTCTCAATGCCCTGCTAAGCATGTGGTGGATTTAATAAAGGTGAATTTATGGTGAAGTGCCGCCGCGATCTTCTCCCTTTTTGCATGGTTCAAGTTGGACTACAGTTAAGCTGAGCACCACCTACACCGGTACCGGGGGGAACAAGTGGTTTCCTATACCTCCAAGCTAGGACCTGTAGTGCCGGTATTTCTTCTGTTTGCGTACAAGTTTGACACTGCCCTTCTCTCCTATATGAGTCTGCTTGGGGTGGGGGGTCAATAAGCACCATGTTGATGACAATTATTTTACCCTATGGTTCCCCAACATGATGAATACTTGGTATACAAAGCAAACCAAAGAGTTATGTTACATTTTTACTATGTGGGACAAGTCATCTTGTCGGGTATTTGGATGGTTTTGAACAAGCTCCATGTTGGATTATGTCTATGGTGACCATTCTATGTTCTGGAAAGTCGCCAAGGATGACATTATTATTGTTTCCTACAGACAAGGTTATACTGTCTAGGGACAGGGAAAGATAAGCACCATGTTGAGGATCCTATGTTGGATTATTGTAGTTGGGGTCACTATATTCTCTAGATCTGATACATGTATAGAGAATGAGTCCTCCTGGCTTAGTATATGAGTCGGGTGTGAACAAGACCCAATTTTCTTTTTCCTAAGGCATCCATTCTGTTCTATTGATCCACGTCTAAACAATTTCTACGCTTACAAATTACTTTGTTTCTCCCTTGGGACAAATTGAGGTCTACAACTATATTTAAAATGTCGACTATATTTAGTGACCGGTTCTCCAGTTTGAGTATGCGTGTTTGGATGTGTTCAGTATGGGCACCACTTAGAGCTAACGTAGGTTCCTCTTCTCAGGCCTAATCTGGTTCATAGTAAATCCTATCAAGCTAGCATCAATGGATCTTCTGGCGAAATACCACATTATTAGCAAATATCAACTAATGTGACAAGACGTGATCAGGGAAGCTAAACGTCCAGACCCTGTGTGAACTATCTGATCTGCGGCTGCCACAATACAAGCCCCCTACATCCAGCTGTTTGCAGCCCATTGCCCCCTCCCCTCCCTTTTTATCTCTGGCAGACAATCTCTAAATGAATGTGTGTCTATCACAGCCTCAGAATGACACTCTAGAGATATTGATTAATAGTTGCCTGAAGCTCCTTTTAGCAAATCAAATTTTCACTTTTAGCAAAGAATTCACCTCCGATTTATTCAGCAAAGTGTAATGCACTAAATTGACTTTGACATTCAGGGGAAATGGCTGCAAACCCACAGAGGGGTGGAAAGGGATATAAATTCTTTGGGAGCAGAAAATTTAGCGCACAAGCTGATATCTCAGTATGGAACTCCGGGACGTGATTTACACCCAGCGCCTAGAAAAACAATTCTAATAACTAGGATTTCTATTATTCTTCTGGCATTTCAGTTACTGTTATGGTTTTTATATTCTTTAATGTGATTGGATTACTAGAAATAGGCGACAGGAAGATAGATAATAGATAGATAGATAGATAGATAGATAGATAGATAGATAGATAGATAGATAATAGATAGATAGATAGATAGATAGATAGGAGATAGATAGATAGATAGATAGATAGATAGATAGATAGATAGATAGATAGATAGGAGATAGATAGATAGGAGATAGATAGGAGATAGATAGATAGATAGATAGATAGATAGATAGATAGATAGATAGATAATAGATAGATGATAGATAGATAGATAGATAGGAGATAGATAGATAGATAGATAGATAGATAGATAGATAGGAGATAGATAGATAGATAGATAGATAGGAGATAGATAGATAGATAGATAGATAGATAGATAGATAGATAGATAGGACACATAGGGTAGCTTTAAAAAAATCATATCAATCTATCATCTATCTATTTATTTAATTTATTTATCTGTCAATCATATATCTATATTATTTTACTATGTACCTACCTACAGTACATATCTGTATATCTATCTCTCTATCCCCCTCCTATGTCTGTATGTCTATCGGTCAATTAATCACCAAGCAGTGAAGTCTCATCTATCTATCTGTCTTTCTATCTAATTATCTATTATCTATCTATCTATCTATCTATCTATCTATCTATCTATCTATCTATCTACTATCTATCTATCTATCTATCTATCTATCTCCTATCTATCTATCTATCTCCTATCTATCTATCTCCTATCTATCTATCTATCTATCTATCTATCTATCTATCTATCTATCATTTATCTATTGATCTATCTCCTATCTATCTGTCTATCTATCTATCTATTATCTATCTATCTATCTATCTATCTATCTATTATCTATCTATCTATCTATCTATCTATCTATCTTTTATCTATCTATCTATCTATCTATCTATCTATCTATCTATCTATCTTTTATCTATCTATCTATCTATCTATCTATCTATCTATCTATCTATCTATCTCCTATCTCCTATCTATCTACCTATCTATCTATGATCTATCTATCTATCTATCTATCTATCTATCTATCTATCTATCTATCTATCTTTTATCTATCTATCTATCTATCTATTCATTATTGTGCAGTGTAATCTTGTTACATTGTTATAATACAGTATGTTGTATTACTGTACTTGTGTATTACACTGCTATTCTTCCCTCCCTATTACTTCCACTGTCTTGAGGAGCGTCAGACACGTTGATTTAGTCCTTTGTTTTTACACCCAGCCACATTAACACCTCCAACAGGAATAATGGAAGAGTGAAACTTTGTGTGCGGAATACAATCGATTTACCCAGGGCTGCAAAACCGCGGCTTAATGTGAAACATATGTATAGAGGCATGTTCATTTACAGAACATTGATACAGCACAATCTAGGTAATAATGCAAGGAAGAGGCAAGGGATAGCATATGTTTCTGCTTTAACAAATGCTTGTTGACAGGGCTGGCCTAAGAGCTTAGCCGAGCCAGGTGGTTGCTTTGATGACAGATTCTTATGCGAGGTGAAGCCTGGAATTTGCCTTAACAGTGTCTGTCGTCTTGAGCCGAGTCTCATCTTTTTTCTTTGTGTTCCTTCAAGCTATGGGCGCGTAGCATCGTAGGTTAACTGGTGTCTCTTCACTCCATGACCCGGTGGATGCCTGTATCACGGTGAGATAGGAGCCAGAGGACTTGTGTTAGATAAAGTGGAAGTCAATCAAATGCCATGAAAACCGGTGCGGAAAACATCCAGATTCTTCACGGAGTTTAGAGTTTTTGTGCCTTTCCTTATTGTTCCCAATGAGCGATATAAATAGCAGAGTAAGTTAGGTGGTGGTAGGGGGCTAGGACTAGTAGCGGATACTCGGTGCTGGGGGGGGGGGGCAACAACAAACCTCTCTGCTTTGGTCAGGACATTTGGCACTGCGCTTGCCCTGGATAAATAAAAGCAGAGAATCCCACCCTCCATGGGTAACATCATTTTTACTAAATTGCCCCTCTATGGTGTGTTTTTTTATGATTGTATTGTAGGTGATATAAAATGTAACTCAAATTTATCATAATCTAAAAAAAAAATATTGTAAGCACTATTATTCTATATTTTGTATTGCTCCAACATGTTTTGCAGCATTGTACGTAGAGCATCATACCCCACATCTGTTTCTCTCCCCAGTCTTAATCACAATTAATCAATGTTTTTGGGGGTTGGGTGCAAACACAGGAAGAACATGCAAAATCTGTTAAAGGCCCTATTACATGAAGCGGCTTACAGCCGTATTTGCCTGATTATCGGCCGATAATCGCTTAGTGTAATAAAAGGCAACGATCAGCTGACGTGCACGATGTCAGTTGATCGTTGTCTTTCAAAATGTTAAAAGACAAACGACTAAGATAGCAACAATCTGCTGCCATCGCTCTGTGTAATAGCAGTGGTGGCAGCGGACCGCCGATACCTTCAATGGGCTTCCGGACTATCTAAAGGTCGTCTGGAGAGCTCCTGTGGAAGATCCCCGCAGATGACCCCCCTCCTCGCACTTACTTGCTTGTTGTCGGTGCACGTAATAGCGTCCACAGCTAGCGGGGAACGAGAAGCAAGCCTGACAGGCCGGCGCTCGCTTGCTCCCGCTGATCAGCCCATGTAATAGGGCCTTTAGATTTTGCTCTTGGTTAGATCCAAGCCCAGGGCCCCAACATTGAAAGACAAGAGTATTATACACTGAGCCACCATGCTGCTCATATTGAAGATGCTAACCGGTACCTAAAGGGTTCAAATGTTCTATCATGAGCCACCTGACCTTCATTTTTGGAGTGGTGCAAGTTGAAAGTTCTGCTTTTTGGTAACCCATCTTAGAACCTCTAGATAAAATGGTCCTTCCATTGTATTGTTTGGTTTTGCCATCCAGAACAGAAAGCCCTGGTGTTTGTTGCCCCCATTGTGCTCCAATTGTCACCCTCTTTGCTTTCCACCAATGCAGATGCTCTGGAGAGTGGGTTCCTGCACAAGGTGACTTCTCTAAGGGCTGCCCCCCCTACCCATCAGGCATTGTCTGCCTCCCACCCTTGCTGCTAAGACACGTTTCCAGAGCCTTTCTACAGGATTAAACACAAAAAAAAGAAAGAAAAAAAAAATTCTATTGAAGCAATGTTACATATAACATAGAAAACAAACAAAAAATTATAATGATTATACCTGGAAAGGAAAGTGTTTAGAGTACATAGTAACCTATCCCGTATTATAAGGACAGCTTGGAAATTCATTTTCTTTAGACTCAGCCTTGCATCTGCTTAACCCACATTGGAAAAAGGATTAATTACCTGCATAAGAAGGAACCTTTGGCCAGTCAGCACGTTTCTGGCAGGATCACACATTGACCCTGGACATATATAGCGTGTGTCAGTGAAAGGAAGAGTATCTGGGTCATAATGGCAACCCACAGAGGAGAGTCAGCATTTCTTAAAAGTCAGACTTCTGGCCGTAATTTTTCCGCTGCCACTGGGTATGTAAGGCGCCTTCACTCTGTAAATTACTATCGATATACGAGGGCACAGTGAAAAAGTTCAATGAAATGATGCACAGTGGAAATGTTATCTCCACGTCCTATAGCTGGATATATATATATATGTATATATATATATATATATATATATACACCGTGTATACAGAATTACATACATATGTTTGGATAAGGCTTCTACTGGTTGTTAGAGACCACCAAGCCATTAAATGATGACCGTGTAATAGTGGAATGATACCACCTTAGATCCTGATGCCAACTGCATCCTCTGTGTGGAGTTGACTAGGGGCCACTCTTCTGCCAGGCACTGGGCTTGGATACTCACTGACCATAGGTCAAGGATTTTTGTGGTCCCTTCTTGATCAAGATAAATGAATATGAGTTGCAATACAGAAGACAACCAATGGACAGTTGTGGCGCCGTTTCTGAAAAATTACCCGATGGACCTGAAGAAGTAAAGTGTTTCTTCTTGAAACTCGTTGTTCACTTACATTTGAATATACTACAGCTCATCCTTGCTTTTATTGTTCAACTTCAGTAATTTAGTGGGGGTTTTGCTATTATGAGCACCTTGTCCAATAATATACTGTTTCTGAAAGAAGAGACGACATTTTGCTCTTGCTTCACATGCAGAATAAGGGACTAGTGATGAGCGAACTTGCCGAACGTTTGGTTCGTCCAAACCTGAATGTTTAGTATTTGACTCCCAGTGGAGAAGTTGGATGCAGCCCTAGAGCTGCCAGTAAGAGATGTATATAGCCTATGGCCTAAAGCTGTATCAATGTTTTCCAGTATCCTTGGGGGTTCATTTATCATCTCCAACCAACGGGAGTGAAATGCTGGACATCCAGGTTTGGACGAACCAAATGTTCGGCAAGTTTGCTCATCACTAATAGGGACCTACAAACCCATCTTTTATTATAGGACATGTATGCATAAGGAAGCCATTGTTCTTACCATATAAAAAAGTGTAGTTTAGTGGACTTTCCCATTACGATTAGGTTTATTCTCTCATTAACATATTTATTATTAATAGATTTTTAATAGATAGATAGATAGATAGATAGATAGATAGATAGATAGAAGATAATAGATAGGAGATAGATAGATAGATAGATAGATAGATAGATAGATAAATAGGAGATAGATAGATAGATAGATAGATGATACATAGATAGATAGGAGATAGATAGGAGATAGATAGATAGATAGATAGATAGATAGATAGATAGATAGGAGATAATAGATAGGAGATAGATAGATAGATAGATAGATAGATAGATAGATAGATAGATAGATAGATAGGAGATAGATAGGAGATAGATAGATAGATAGATAGATAGATAGAAGATAGATAGATAGATAGAAGATAGATAGATAGATAATAGATAGGGGATAGATAGATAGACAGATAAATAGATAGATGATAGATAGATAGATAGATAGATAGATAGATAGATAGATAGATAGATAGGAGATAATAGATAGGAGATAGATAGATAGATAGATAGATAGATAGATAGATAGATAGATAGAAGATAATAGATAGATAGATAGATAGATAGATAGATAGGAGATAGATAGATAGATAGATAGATAGATAGGAGATAGATAGATAGATAGATAGATAGATAGATAGATAGAAGATAGATAGATAGATAGATAGATAGGAGATAGATAGATAGATAGATAGATAGATAGAAAATATACAGTGCAGATATACTGTAGAAGAATAAGATAATGGATGATACGATATATATATATATATATATATATATATATATATATATATATATATATATTCTTTTTCTTTGTTTATATTGTTTAATCCCTCTTGCTATTCATGGAGCGTGATCCCTTTAAGAAGGCTCCCATGGCCGTGCCCAATAAATCTCCGTCTCGTTTCATTCGTCACATATCAGAGCCACTTATTCATGTAGAGGCTTGCAATCTATTCAAGGCTCTTCCAGCCTATGACGGCATTAATTTAAAACTGCAGCAATGGAGACATATATATTATTGCTGCCGTGCCAGGGCCGGAGGAGCATGTCAGCCAGAGCATCGGCAGCAAGCGTGGAGAAGACTGTAATCTTCCTGTGCATCCGGAGTGGTCTTGTTATCCTCTTATCAAAGCTCTCTACATCCCTTTGTTTATTGAAGAAGACAGGGAGACGGTGTAAAGATTGCTTAGTCAGGAATATCATCCTTGTTGGCAGGGGAGTGATTGCCAGTTGAAAAACAAGGCATTATTGCTCATTTTTTCCCTCTTATTAGTTTGATTACATTTGCAAATCAAATCAATCCATCAGACATGATCAGGCCTCGTCCGCATCTCAAGGAATAGTAATCTCCATCTAATAAGATGCAAATATGTCACATTGGTAAGTAACTAATAAATCACAGTCTTGTCTTTGGCAATCATTAAATATCAGAACCAACAGTCAATTTTTAGTATTTTCAATTTGCGATATGCCGCTGGAATATAAAGATAGATGGACGTAATTACACAAACCAAACACTATTTCAGTTCATTCCAGACAGCAAATTTAGTGGAAGGTATAACTGGCTTGTCATCACACTACATTATTCCTGTCGGTTCATGCAAAGTTCACAGACGAGACTCAAATGGACATTGCAATTTTTTTTTTTTTTTGCACTCCCCTAACTATGTCCCTACTGCGACCCAAACTTTAATAAATGACTTAATTGGGGCATCTTCTCATCAGTGCCAGGAAGGCATAAAATTAGGAATATTAATAGGGTCCTCCCCCCTTCTTCACAGACACAAATCGCTGTGTCCTGTTAGTCCTGGGAAAAAATAGGATCTTAGCCACACCGATTAAAAAGAAATTGTTTTAAAATTTTTTGAAATTTTTTCGAATAGAGATCTGTCATTGAATACGCAACAGTCAATGGTTGTCGTGTCTGTTACTAGTCTAAATTATAAATAAAGTTTTGCATTCTCTAAATATAGTAAATATACTTGTGAATAATAATAATAATAATAATAATAATAATAATAATAATAATAAAAACACCAGTCACAATATACAGCATCAATGATAACGTTTCTTTTTCTTTTACAGTCACTATAGTTTTTGTATATTGTTTGGGACAAACGTTTACATGGTTAATTAAGCCTGTCCTTAATAAAGCCCTACTTAGTGGTTATTGCTGGGGAGCAGGGTTCTAATCTACCAAGGAGTTTCTATAATCTGGATTCCTCCCTTACCCCAAAAAGTGAAAGATTTAAGGGATACGCTGGTGAAATTTTTTTGTTTTAGAAAGTTATATAGATTTGTAATTTATTTCTATTTAAATATCTCAAGTCTTCCAGTACTTTAGCTGCCGTATGTCCTGCAGGAAGTTGTGTATTCTCTCCAGTCTGACACATTGCTCTCTGCTGCCACCTCTGTCCATGTCAGGAAATGTCCAGAGCAGTAGCAAATCCCCACAGAAAACCTCTCCTGCTCTGGACAATTCCTGACATGGACAGAGGTGGCAGCAGAGAGCACTGTGTCAGACCGGAAAGAATACACCACTTCCTGTAGGACATACAGCAGCTGATAAGTACTGGAAGCCTTAAGATTTTTAAATAGAAGCAATTTACAATTCAATATAACCAGTTGATTTGAATGAAAAAAAAGTTTCGCTGGAGTACCCCTTAAACATTAACATTTCTATCGTAAGACCCAATTGGAACAGGGATCAATTTGAGTGATGAGAAGCTATGTACAGCGCTGCTGAATATGTTGCTTCTAGAGAAGTTAAGCCATTGTTATGGTAAATGTTTAAGATGAATGTTAGACAAACAACATGGGGTTGATTTATCAAACATGGTGTAAAGTGAAACTGGCTCAGTCGCCCCTAGCAACCAATCAGATTCCACCTATCATTTTCCAAAGAGTCTGTGAGAAATGAAAGGTGGAATCTGATTGGTTGCTAGGGGCAACTAAGACAATTCTACTTTACACCAGTTTGATAAATCTCCCCCATTGAGTTTTACAACCGGCCATCTGTTTATCGGGGCATCTCAAATCGCTTGGGCAGTGTTGCACCATTTTTTGTTGGTGCAGCCCATTGAATGGCTATTAATTCTAGTCCAATACAAATGCCCTCTCACTCACGCTACCCATCCTGGTGTTCTCAACAGGATAGAAGAGTAAGATGCTTTTACACATCTCCAATGGCCTATCTCCCTTGAGAACAAAAAGATCAGGCATGTTAAAATCCAACTGCCCGATCCTTCTTCTCCCATTTGTCTGCTGAATGGGGAGATTTGAAAGACATGGTCAGCTGCTGGTCGTGTAAAAATGGCCGACTTCTCCAGAGCAGTCATTCTCTATGGGCGTCGGACTCATCTCTGGCTTCTGACAGGGATTTCTCGGCGGCGGGACGGAGTCCGGGACTGAGACTTCGAGGAATGGGAAAGTATAAGGGGCTCCATCGGGGGGTCGGGTGGGCTTCACCCTGGCAGCCACGGTGACAGGTTCCCCTTTAACAAACTGATCAATTTAGGTCACATGACCTTTCCTCTTTTTCTTCCTGTTTAGGTCCTCTTCCCACATCAAAAAAATATGTCCTGATTTCTTTTCTGGAAATCCGGACAGATGACCAATAGTGTTGTATTGGGTACGGACACCCTTCATCTTTCCTCAAGGGTGTCCATCATAGAAAATAGGTCAGGAAATTATACAACTTGTCCTATTTTCATCTGGAATTCCGTCACAGATACCCCTATAGAAGTCTAGGGGAGCATCTGGAATTCTGGACACTTTCATGATGTGCATCTGGAAAGCGTCCAGAATTCCGGATGCTACAATACATTTTTTTTCTGATAAGGAAATTCTGACATAACCCTGTATCGAAGTTGATGCAACACCTATTTAGAATAATAGCTGGGATCTGTATAGCGGCAAGTGCTTCACTTATTCCTTTGCGCCAATGTTGATCGCCCCCCCTCCCCCAATGTACGAGACATGAAATATCCCCATTGCATATAATGTAAGTTGTCTTCAAAGTCCCTTCTCCAGTGAGATACTGTTCCTCATTGACAAACTTACAGGGACTCTTGTAACGTACCTTGATGATACTTTATACTGTCTTTTGTGTTGTCTGTGATCGAACTAAGATTGAACTGTTGTATTTAATTTAACAGATTAAGAACTACAATTAAATCATCAATGAATAGGAGATGATAATCAGTGTTTCTCTCCTTGTTTCATCCTCTTGTCTTCCTTCGCCAAGTTGATAACAAGCACTTGGTTCCAGCAAGAGGGGTTCAGAGGAATGAATAGGTAACAATTACCTCTGAATCTGTAAATCGCGAGCTCGCGAGCTGCGGTGTTAATAGATACCCTCCGATATTCCAGAGGGAAACGCTTTGCTTAATTAATTAAAGTTGGAAGAATACCCAGGCAGTAAACCATATCTTTCTTATTAACAATCGGAAAAAAAAGTACAATCCCGACACCAAAGTGTTATTAAATGTCATGGTCTTTGCTAGAGAGTGTAGATCTTTTCAGAAAAAGGAAAAAAAAAAGTAAAACTTCTGGGAATTCTAAAAGAATTGTTATAATCGTGTTTGTGTGTGAAGAGATTTTTCTTTAACAAATTTTTTTTTTTTTAAAGTTTTGTTGTTAAAAAATAAATATTTAGAAATAAATATTTATATAAAAAATATATATATTTGTTTTTAATAGTGATTGGGTCTTGGAGGGGTTAGTGACATCACTATAAGACATAGTAACATCACTAATAAAAGATGGACCAGCTAAGAGTTAAAAACCTTGTAAAAACATGAAAGTCCATCTCAAATGAATTGGTAGACTATAAAGGTAATTGGGGCATCATGGGGCAGCTAAGGAAGTGTGAGGGCATGTGGACACTATGGAATTGCGACAGATAACCCAAATGGACATGTTCATTCTTTAGACGGACAACAGAATCCGCCTGTGCATAGAATGGAGTCTATGACATGGGAGAAGACGCCTGCGCCTGCCTCAGTCCGGGAGCGGGTGCGAGCTACGGAATGCGCAACGGGTTATCCGTCGTCATTCCATAGTGTGCACATACCCTAAGGGGCTAATACAACTGAATGCTGTTACTTGAAACTGTGGGAATATGGCAAAACATCCACATCATGTGCCTCTAGTCCACTTGCTTGACTCCTAAGGTCCATAGATATATTATATTCCTTGACCTTAAATAACATTAGGTATGATATCTATTGTGTACAGTCAATACACCCAAAAAGGCAATATATATATATATATATATATATATATATATATATATATATATTTTACAGTATATATTGGGGGGAACAAAATTTTACCAAAATTTTCCTTACCAATTTAGCTTGCAAATTGGAAGCAAAGATTTGATCCTATGCCATCAATTTCTCAATAACGGTCCATGATGGAAATATCTCCGGTAATGAAGCTATCCCACATGATTCCAAATGGATTTTCCACATCTCATAATTAAGAGTTGACATGAACCTCATTCAGTCCATAGTAAGAGGGCTGTTGACTTCGCTTCCAATAAGCCCTTCCAGAGAGCTGCTGATTATCGACCTGCAGATAGTTAACAAGATACCTGGTTAGTCATATTGAGAGGTTTAGGCCTGAGGAGATAACTGAAGAGGCTCAGGGGACAGTGGAGAAATATCTATTCCTCCGGTGAAGGGAAAATGCTGAAAACTAATAATGTAATTTTTGTTAGTGTCAACAAAAATTGATCCCCCCCCCCTTTTTTTTTCCTTAAAGATAACTAAACTAAGAAAGACCTCCTTGCATTTGTAATATGTGACATTGCGCTTATGTGGTATCGACTGCATGTGAACTATGAAATATTGATAACTGCATATTTATGTTCTATTTAGATCTATCTATCTATCTATCTATCTATCTATCTATCTATCTATCTATCTCTATTATCTATCTATCTATCTCCAACTATCGATCACCTATCTATCTATCTATCTATCTATCATCTCTAACTATCGATTGCCTATCTATCTATCTATCTATCTATCTATCTATTATCTATCTATCTATTTATCTCTATTATCTATCTATCTATCTATCTATCTATCTCCAACTATCGATTGCCTATCTATCTATCTATCTATCTATCTATCTATCTCCTATCTATCTATCTATCTATCTATCTATCTATCTATCTCCTATCTATCTATCTATCTATCTATCTATCTATCTATCTATCTATCTATCTATCATCCATGACCTTAATGTCAAATACCTTCATCTCTGCCTCCTCTTTGTCTGACACAAGGTCCCCATTATGCTGTTTGCCATCAGGTGGGTCGGGTCATCTTCCGTCTATAATCTATCTCATTACATTTATTTGTTTACTTTTCCATTCATTTACAAAGCGTTTCCTTTTAGTTTTCTCCTAAACATTTTGATGTATTTTTTTTGCCTTTTATGCACTTAAAAGCTTGATAAGCTGCTTAATTAATTTCAAATTGCCTGCTGGTGATTTCGTGGTCTATTAATTTTCTATCCAACAAGCCTCTCACCCTGAAATCTTTCATTTATTTGCCTGAATTAAAGAAAAATGCTCCAAAACCACTGAAGGAAAAAGGGAATTTTATTTAACACACTGTGTAAAACTCATAATTACAACATAATATGAATTATTAAACACTAGATAATCATTAAATCCATGAAGACTCGGGTTTAGCATCAATGGGCTCATTTCCAGGGCCAACCAGTACTTACTATTGGTCCAAAGGTTTAATAGGATGGCTGGGGGCAATTCCTGCTCTGTCCATATAAAATACAGTATATATCTAGATACATGCTATATTAAACTGGCTCCTGGAGTAGTCCGACTGCAATACTGCTAAAGTCTACAGGAATTGTCCACTTTAGATATTCTAATACAAAAGCAGATGTATCTCTACCCATTAAATAGCTAATTGGGGGCTTCACTTGGACATCTGGACATTCCCTTTCATTGACCTGTGTTCATTCAGAAGCACTGACATATAACATAGTATAGACCTGCGATTTAAAGGGCAGGGAGGTTCTGACATATGGTTCCTTTCGGGTCTTTTCAGTAGGAGGTTATACCAATAGGGTATACGATTGAAAAAAATAAAAATGTATCCCCATTATGGTATTGGGTTCGACTCCCTGGCACCATCATGGGTCACCATCATGGTTGACTAACAATATAGGTCCTCTAGAGGGAGAAATACTTAACATGTTCAGCATTGGTGTCAAACCGGTGGCCCTCTAGCTGTTGTAAAACCACAATTCACGTTATGCGTGGATGTACAAAGCTGGGAATCATAGTTTTACAACAGTTGGAGGGTCGCAGGTTAGACACCCATGGTTTAAGGGGGATTAAAACAGCCAGGACTAAACCTCTTTCTAGGGGCCAACCAGCAGATGCATGGTGTGCCTCTATGGTGCGTAAATCCTTTGGCTACTTTTACTATATTTAGGCCCTTAGGGCCAGTTCACACTGAGCAAATTCGGTGGAATCCCGCCTGTCTCAGTGTCTAACGGCGTGTCTATGGGAAGGTTCGCGCTCCTCCACTATTCTGTGCTCTCCACTCAAAGAACTGACATGTCAATTCTTTGAGCAGAGAACGGAGGAGAGCAGAGCCATGCAAGCCCTCCCATAGAGTCGAATTTTACCAACTTTGCTGGGTGTGAACTGGCCCTTACATGGCACTTACATAACTATTGGTTGTGTACCTTTAAGAGTTGTAGAGATTGGACTTTGACATGACACCAGAAGAACCATGAACCCTGTAAGGGCCATGGCTGTAGAGGCTCTAAAGGCTTGGTTACACATACTGGATATGGACCATGACACCAGATGCATTAGGTAGCCGTCATGGGCAATAGCCATAGGGGGTGCAGAGGTTGTGTTCATCCTGAAGCCCATGGAGGACCACCTTTGTGGCCTCCTCAGCCTAAGAACACCTCTCCAAAGCAACCAATACTGTATATAATATACAATAGTTAACAAGCTCTATTATACTTTGTATCAGGGCCCAGGCTCTTCAAGTTTCGTCCTTGCCCACACTCCCTATTCCCCTACTAGCTCACAATTTTTGTCGGGACCCTAATTGAAGCCGTTCTGTCCTAGTGACGGATGCTCCTTAAATATTGAATATCTATTCTTTTCCCTTTCAGTCCTTGATAGAGGAGTCTGCTATAAATTTACACACATCCATGCCTCTTATTGAAGAAAATGTAGAAAAGAATAATGCCGTGCCTTCTATCTCTTAGTCAGGCGACAACATCATCCATCTTCTTCCCTTTGATTTTTTTTTCTGATGGTTGGAATCTTCAAGTAAGAATCTGCCTCTTTACGAAATCATACAAAGCTATGGAAGTCCTTCAATCGCTCAAACCCCCCCCCCCCCCCCCCCCTTTTTCGACAGTCATTCTACCCTCTCGGTGTCCTCCTCAGGCAACGCGGCTGCATTTGTGTGCAGATTTATAGTTTATTGTATGTAAGTCTTCATCCGTAGGTTGCTATTATAACCGTCTTGGCTGGAGACTGTTTGGTTTCTGATAGATCTGTCTGTAGTTCATCAAAGAGGAGCAAAGTAGCTAAAAGCCATTGGGTCCAGCTGATGATGAAATACGAGCCATCAGCCTTGGTAATGGCTGTGAAATTTCATAATTACACGGCCTTTATTACATTGCATAATGATCCTGAAGCAGTATGGAACAATTAATTAAGATTTTCAAGCGTGGCTCTTACAGAAATTAAAAGGTGCTAGACGTTGCGACATAGGGAAGACTCCGCTCAAGGAAGCAGGAGAAGTGGTTTTTTGCAGCCTTGTAGAATCCGACCATAGCTCCATAATAACAGCATGATGTGTTTGTATCTATGTAGTGACTAGTGACAGCGGAATTTCATCTTGCTACTGCTAAAGGGCAATAAATTCATTTAAGATCCTGACACATCGACAGACATTTCAGAGAAAGAGTTATTGCTTGCTTTCTGTCTTTCTGAATATATGATGTCCGGGGTTTCATACTGCCAATTTTTATGAATACATGTTTGATAACATCTATATCTGTGGATGATGCCTTCTTCTATTCTTCACTTCCCTCTCTTTGCATTCGGAAATCACATTTTTTTTCCAGGCTTTGTGAAATAGGAAAAAAAAAAAAGAAATGTTGGTTAGACATCTGTCTTGTTCAACAAAAGCCTATCCATATTTTACTTTAGGAAAGTTATAGTGTTTATGAAGTAGGCTCCATTGTGGCTTCTAAAAATAACTTTACAATTTCAAAATGTTTAAGTAAATTTGATCCTTTTTCTATGATTTGTAAGTCCATATGAGTAGAATTTTGATGGAATATTGGTAAATTTTCATTAAAAAAGTGAGAATTTGGTGTAGATTTGCACCAAAGATTTGGGGAAAAAATAGTCAATGCTTTTGAAATTTGCAGTGGCAATGATGTTTCAAGGGTAACAGCAAAATGTGCAGCAAAATTGCTTGGTGGTCAGAAAATCCACCAATAAATTTAATTTAAAGTTTTTTTTTTTATTATTTGGATGAAATTTTTTAAATCTTATCCACTTGACTCTTGCACAAATCCTCAAGAAAATTGCACGTCAGTAGTAGTGGTATGTCAAACCACTGCAGTAATACCAAAAACCACTTGTAATATTTGGATTATTAAAGGAGAAGTCTGGCCAGACCCTTTTTTCAGCAAGTGTTGGGGAAGGGGAGGATAAAAGAAATAATATGCTCTTACCTCCCCCACTCCATTGCTGGTGTGCGTATACCGCCACTCGGGTACTCGGCGGCTTCCTGGTCTGAGTGGGCACCTGGATCATGATATTTGACGTGGCTTAGATATTGGCCAGACTTTGGTCAATAATGAAATCCAGGATCGTTCTCTGTTTGCAATGGCAGAAACTTGTGGAACAAGACATGACCATATTGTATAGCAGGCACCCAACACTATGATCTTTGGCCATATGACCTGTGTCACAGCCAAAGTTGCCACATATCCTAGCCTCAATATAACATAAGCATATTTTTAGACAATCTCTATTTACTGTATGCAAGGCCCCTTGCACACTGTGGACAGTATAGGACCCATTGCACTCTATGGTCCTTTACACATCACTATAGATTCCATTGACTATTCCTAGACTTCCATTGATCTCATGCTTTCCATACATAGCCATGGATGACTCTCCTTAACCCATGCATGCTTTATAAATTACAGATTGCAAAACCAGTATGGATATGTGCAGGAGGCTTAAAAGAGAAAGATGGCCATCTCCAATTTACTGGTCAGAATATGGTCACATGTCTTTTTCCAGGTCTGAGCCTTCAGTGTAGATCAATAACAGATAAAATAATAATTTCAAAAAAATTTCGGTGAAAGCTTTTCAGTTAAACTTTTCGACAACGAAAAGTAAAAGTATAAATTATAACAAGTTCCCAACCGGTCATTATGGGCCACACTACCGTTTTTCTTTGGCCTTTTTTTTCTTCTTTGCCTATGCCTACAATATATAGGCTAAATGGTATCTTTGCTCTATATTTACCCTTGTCACACGTCGCCTGTGCACTTTAAAGTGATATTCCCATCGCTGGCTTTCAGACACACACATACACACAAAACATTTTTGGAAAATTAATATTTGCGTCAAGAGGGGATTAGCTTTGTAAAGTCAATTTCCTTTTTCGGGAAATGTATTCCCTTAATAGGAGTTTTCTGATCCACTGTCTTTCTTGTTCACACACTGGGTGTCACTGCCTTTAAAACACTTGTCACTCTTTAATGGAAATAAAATATTCTATCAGGCAGAGCTGCAATGTCATTTTACCACCCCTTGCTGTGTCGGCAATAGTGAAAATGACAGAGCGCCTCTCAGTAGGGGTAATTAAAATGTAAATATTGATATTTTATTATTTGAAATTACTTTCCAGTGCGGCATTTAATATCTCTCCATCTGTGCCGCTCTGTTTAGTGGTCACTTTAGTGCAGCTCGGGGAAGCCAGTCAACGGTCTGATCCCCGTTATGTCAAAATGCTTGTTGCTGCTTAATTTTGATATCTAATTAAATGGAAAAGTACAGTCCGCACTGTAATCCATGGCATCTTAACCAGCTGCTGGGGTATATTTAGAATTAATCTCCACTATGGAATCATCCTAATGTATGCAATTAAGAGTCTGCCTATGGCTAATTAGGTGTATTACAATCAGGCAAATTCTCACTTTTCTTTTTAAGGCTCAAAGCTTTACGACAATGTTGGGTTTAACCTCTCTTTTGCAGGGTGAATAAAAGGGTTAAACTTTAAAAAAAAGATAATAGTAATCTGTTTTTTACTTAAAGGGAAACTGTTTAAAGGGAAGTGCTGTTTAATATACTAGAAATATATAATAGAGCAAGAGAAGCTGAGCAAATTGCTATATAGTTCAGTAGAACTTATAATTCATTAATTATTCAAATTCCTGCTGGTGACTCCACTGATAAGACCGCCCACTGGACTCCTAAAGTCAGAATTAGCAATGAGTTCTGCTGATTGTTTTGCTATAAAATTATATATCAATCTTCTCAGCTCTTCCCGCTCTATAACGTGCACTAGCAGATCACAATGCATGCTCGACATGGCAAAGTCCTACTAAAGTGGTTGCAGAACCTAAAATGGACTTGTGTCATCAAATCTTATAGGCATTTTTTACTGGCCCCTCCTCACTAGCTATTAGTTCCATAAATAGCACTAGACTGTCAACTGGGTGGTCACCACTGCTTAGTAACCAATTGGGTTAATTGACCCGTTAAGAGTGTTGACCGACCATTGATAATCTATGGACACCATTAGGCTTTGTTCACACAACATATCTTTTGTATTAATCATGGCCATTGTTGCCGATTTGCAACAACGGCTGTGATTAATACAAAAGATTCATTGCTCAGAAGTCAGAGGAATCCTGTCCGGAGTGTATAAACATAGTATACACTCAGGCCGGGATTCCAACCGGCCACACAAAAAACTGACATGTCAGTTTTGTGTGGCTGCTATTTATTGAGTAGCGACCTGACAGTGCACACAATGGAAAGTGTGGCTCTGGCCGCACTTTTCATTGTGTACTATGGTGAATTGGGAACCCAGTTCAATTGAAGTACTGCAGTATCGGCTTGGATAAACTTCACTGACACCGGCCATTCTGTGATGTAGCCAGGTCACAAAACGGCTGGTGTCTTACGTAGTGTAAACCCAGCCTTAAAATGTACTATATAAATTGTTGGGTGTGAAGTGAGTAGACATTAGATAAGATTGGTATTGCGATAATATCCAATAGCTGCAATAGCTAGGATAATCCGTAGTGCCCAGTCTTAAATTTTTTATAAAGCACATAAATTTTGGGACCAGTAAAGTAAAATTTGTAGCTAGCAACCTGTGCCCATCCACATTGCCCATCCACAGACTATGAGCCATGCAGACATGGACTTTGTAAAAACTTCCACATCCGATTAGGCTTGCGAAGCATGCAAGCTGTTTAGTATTGACATCAAAGAGCGCAGAGCTTCAGCTCAATAACGTGACGTGACATGAGAGAGCGCTGGAACAAAGCCCAAAAGCTTGTGACCGAGGCTTTTAAACAGTCTAAGAAATAGGTCATCTGGTGGAGTCACTTTTGTCCCTCTTTTTTTTACACCCCCAACAACATTCAATGTATTTTACTTTGCATTACTCCAATAGAGGCTACTAATAATCAATGGGGTTGGTGTTAGGGTATTGATAGGCATTAAAAATCTGAATATAGCACTGTATACAGATACACTGCATCCGGGCAGATCAAAGACCACTCATGTACATGACTGCATAACAGCTACATTCAAGTTTCAGTATTGTGGCATCCATTGGAATCTATGGGTCTAGACTGATGCTCACAAAACAAAGTAATCCATTTATCTTGCATTGCTTCTTCACTTGGCATCATGGGTAAGAACCTGTGTATATTCCACATAGTCTACTCATAAAAAGTATGTATAGCACCAAAAGTTTCACCTTCAACTATAAATTTTTTATCACAAATGGGGTATTCCAACGTCTTTCAAGTATGTGGACTGCTCTTCATCAAGGAGTAAGTGTTACTCCATGATGAAGAACACTCTTCATGCTTGAAACACGTTGACTATATTCTTGTGTATTGGAACTTTCAGCAAAGAAGTATTCCCACCCTAGCCTACTTAAGTTTCTGCTTTCTCACAGGGACATGTGAAAAGTTTTTATCGGTTGGGGTCTTGCTGCTGAGACCCCCACCAATCAGAAGAAGGAGCATGGAGAGGCGATTGGTAGCAAATGACACTCCTCGCCTCTATGGAGCCACAGGATGGAGATGATTGACAGCAGGGAAGAGAAACAAGTTACCGCATGCTTCTCCCCGCCTATTTTCCTGATTGGTGGAGGTCTCAGCAGGAAGACGCCAACTGAACTGTCCAAAGTTTTTCTAAATGGCAAGTAAACTTTAAGGTAGCAAAGTTCATGAGTGAGTCTTCTTCAATCTCACAATTCTATTACGAGGAAAGATAATGCAGTCCTATGTAAAACCACATCTAAGTATCACAATGACCTACACTGAAGAAAAACACATACGTGAGGACCCTAAATGACAAACAGAGCTCTGCTTCATCTATTTCCTTCAATCATCTTATTTATATACAGTGTCCTTTATACAAATCTGTATTGTATTCATAGGAAATATTCCAACAAAACGTATCCCTCCGATATACAGTTCCAGACACTCACACATTTGTGTTGATGTCCCCCATTTAAAATCAAAGTCGGTTCCAACTCTGCTGTGCAATTCCCTCTGGTCATAGCTGATTTGCGCTGTTTGCTTTGTAAGATTTGTAATCTCCATATGAGGCAGTGTTTATGAATATACCCACTACTGGGTCAACTGCGAAGCCTCTCTGTCTCTAGCACTGCCAAGTCATTATAGCCTGGCTTTTATACCTTCAGGGGTAAGACAGTCATTTTCTCATCAAAAAAGTAGCAATTCTTTAACCCATCCGTCCATCTGGTAACATATCAGAATTTCTGGTGTAATTTATTGTGTCTTTTAATATCTCCTCTAAGAGAAGAAGGGGGAAAAAATTAGAAAACATTTGTAATATTGTCCTTATATTATTATTAATTATATTATTATTAAAATGTTAAACAATAATGATGCATATTATTATTATTATTATTATTATTATTATTATTATTATTATTATTACTATTATTATTATTATTATTATTATTATTACTATTATTATTATTATTTTGACTAGTAGTGTTGTTGTTGTTATATATACTGTATTTTAGTTATCAGGAATAATAATAATAATAATAATAATAATAATAATAATAATAATAATAATAATTAGAGATAAGCGAACCAGGTCGAGGTTCGGGTTCCTATCAACCTGGACCATGGGCATTTGACTCTCCGCCGTCTTCCTGTTCTGTGGGGAAGGTTGAGACAGCCCAAGTCCTTCCTGGAGAACAGGACTATAGCCTAGATCATAGGCTGTATCCCCGTTTTCCAGGCGGGTCTCGGACAGTCTCCACCTTCCCTATGGAATGGGAAGGCAGCAGGAGTCAAATGCCGATGGTTGGGGTTGGTTGGAACTTGAACCTCAACACGGTTTGCTCATCAATAATAATATTCATGTACAGACAGCAAGGGGGGAACGAGGAGACAGCTCACTTGCTCTTTAATATCAGGCCATATAAGAGAGCCCTAATATTGCAAGACACTTATAGTCACAATCTCTGATCCTGCATGGGTAATAGGAACAGTTTCTGTTCCTATTGGTCACCTGGCCAAGAGTATAGTGACCTCATCAGACAGGTAGTGTGATATCACCTAATGCTCAACCAAATTATTGACTAATTCTAGCGATAAACTTTAAGCAGCTGTGGGTCAAATGCTCAGTTGGCCAATAGCTATTCCTCCAAAACCGGTCAACTCTTTGCCAATCTCTTGGGCATGTTGAAAGTTAACATGCTTCACCCTTCTTTCTACATCAGGGGAAGAATCAGGACCTACCCATATACAGTAGATGGTGTGCCAACCCATCCAGAATTTGGATGGCCAACCATTCACCTACTGTTTATGGCCTCCGTAACACTCAATGGAATTCCCCACTGGCCCAATCATCCAGGTGTGGAAGCAGATGAGTCTCTTAGGACCCTTGGGAGCTGCCCGGTCATCCCACCATCCAGTCCGCGCCTATATAATAGCATGCACTTGGGTTGGACGTGTCAGGAAACATTAAAATCATAGATATTTGTAAGTGAAATGATGATGTGAACAGCTTTTTTATTTCATGGTATACCTGGTAAAAGTCATTCGGCAGCACTAGTACATGAATGGCATTCTCAATTATCCCCTCCGTGCGCTGTGTTTCATTAACACTTTGTGAAATCGCTGAAATGAAAGGTCACTACGTGAGCGAGCGGCCAGCATCTTGCTATTTGTTAATGCCCAATTTACGGCTTTTAAATTGTTGCAGAACACACTTAGTATTGCTGAATGAATCTTGTGCCTCAACTACTCCTGACAAGTGAATATTTGTTTAGTGGGAATCTATTGTCCTTAATGGATTGAGAGGGACATGTACTGTGAACGCCGCGTTGCGTGGTTTCACCGAGATGAAAGTGATGTACAGCTTAGAGCAAACAAGAGATCGGTGTGTAGTGATGTAATAACCGGCCAAAGCTCTGTAAATACGGGCAGAAAATATCAAATATCAATCTATATTCTTTTTAAACGCTTTAAGATATAGACTGTGGCTTATCAAATGAAAGACATAAAATACAATGTATAAAAATATAGGAAAAGTTAACACAGGCAGAGAGGGGTTGTTTCTCCGGCCATTCCATCCATTACTTTCTGTAAAGTGCAAGGGGGAGCTAATGCTGGTGCCCTGATAACCATATGGGACCCAAATATGTTCTGAATTTCCCCATTTCCATTGGTCTGATATGACTCTCACATGCGTTTGACAGAACAGACTATATACTATAAGCTTGGTAACAGTCCAACAAGTTGGTTTTAACATTGTTTTCGCCTGCCTATTTTAAATAACTAGGATCCTTCTAGTCAACTAGTAAACAAATATTTTTCCCTACGTGTTTCTTCTGAACAACTACATATAATTAGCATCATCAGGGGATATAAGTAAAAATGATAAAATAATTTTTATTAGCATTGTGGCATCATGGCATCATGGCATCATAGCTTAGAACGGATTAAAAGAAGGGTTTTATGACCTCGGTGGAGGCCCATTAAGCTTCTCCATAATTCCTTGCCACCAGATCTAACTCAACCAATCTTGAGGGACCATAGGATTGACCAACTGATGACTTATAGGCCCTATAAGACAGCACAGTCAAAAAACCCTGTCACTTTGTGGGGATATAGCTAGGCTAGATAAAACATCTGATGACTTTTCAGGGCAGTGGGGCACCTTCGATTCCGATCGAATGTATTTGGACCAGATTGAATCTGATGGCCAATTCGACCATCAGTAATAGTGAGTTCACTCATTTCTAAAAGTAAGCTTAAAGGATAAGTCTGGGGTCGGACTTGTTTTTTGACATGCCAGGCCTGCTCAGCCAGTGAGCGGCCGAGGCGGGACCCTGTTATGGCCACTGGCTGGCTGAGCAGGCCTGACATGTCACGTCTAGAGATGATCGAACGTCAGGAACTCGAACTCGAACCTCCTTGAACCTTCAGCATTTGACTCCCGCTGCCTTCCCGTTCCGTGGGGAAGGTGGAGACTGCCCGAGTACCGCCTGGAAAACAGGGATACAGCCTAGGTACAGCCTAGGATGTTCGATCATCTCTAGTCATGTCCCTAGACATGTCACAGCCACTGCATGACTCTTTGTAGGTCTGATCCTATGATGGGAATGTGAGGATAGCTAAATAATAGGATTTATCCTTCAACAAGCCAATGAAAAGGAAAAAGACACTGAAGAGTCAGGACAAATGCAGCCACTAGCTTACATCTATTAGATATTATCATAAAATAAGACAAATAGCACCACTTATATACATAGGTCACATCTAGTACTGCAGCTCAATGCAATATAATCGTTAGGACTGAGCTACGACACTGGACATGACCAATACACAAAATTGGCATTATTTCTGCAAAAAGAAAACCAATTCTTTATTAACTAACCTCAAACAACCCCTGTGAGACTTCATCTATTTTCCCTCATTTTTTTTTATAAACTCTAGTAAAACCAATAGAACCATGGCACGGTAATGATCACCACCTGGTCCCTGAAATGAGCAATTTTTTTTGGCAAAAACGTAAAATGTTTGCACGGCGGCATAGATTACGCGAAAAGAGAGGAAAGGAATGTGCAATTTTTCTATCCTTAAGCGTGATACTGATAGGTATGCGGTGTTGACACAACAGTGCAATGAGTCATTAGAGTATAATTAGCATTCAGCAATGACGGCTTCTGTTTGAGGAATGTCTAATGTGTCAGCTTTTAGACACACAAACAGCAGTCAAAGCATCAAAACAGACCCATCATTGGCCTCCTTGGCTGATTGTAGCAGGCATCTCAGTCGGATGAAATCGCTGAGAGCCAGCGCTGGCTTACAAGTAGCATTTAGGGAATGCCTAAGAGGGGTTAAATTCATATGCCTTTATTGCAGCCTATTTCTGTCAACGCTCGGCTGTGAAAACAAACATTCATGCCTTGTGAAGTGAGAGTGTATTTTTGAAGGCTAGCCGTCAGATATTTTTTGTCCTTCACACTTTTCTATGCTTAGCCTTTTTTGTTAAGTTGACTGCAAAGTGCATCAGTTCGCTTGGCGAAAGAGAGAGAGAGAAAAAAAAAATGATAATAATAATAAAAGGAAAAACTAGTTGACAGCTGCCTATAGCGCTGTTGTCAAGCACATGGGCTCCTAGTGCAAAATGGCAGAAGAGCTGGTAGACAACCCTTTGAGTGCCAGGCCGGATATATGTTCTTTTCAAATATTTATATATATATATATATATATATATATTTAAGGCAGCATTTCCACATTTCTTCCTCTCTATCCGTACAATGTTGCCAGGATTTTAGAAATGGGGGTCATTTGAACTAACACGGCCAAAGTGGTGCTATGAATGAGATATTATGGGTGTTTTTTTCAGGATTAGGAAAAGAGGTCTGATATATTTTTTTCTAGAAACAGCACCACTCTTGTCCATAGGTTGTGTAAGGTATTACAGCTCAGCTCTGTCCAATTAAATGAGCAGTGTCCAACATAGCCCAAGGATAACAGTCATACAGACTCCTAAGGACTAGGGATGAGTGAATTTACAGTAGGAACGAAGAGAAGCGCTTTGTTTGGATTGGCCAACAGCCTGTCAGGCTGTTGGCTTTGAAGTCTGTGCCGTTCTGTGCCGCTCCTCCCCGGGTGACGAGAAAAGATGGATCCAGTGCTGGGAAACTTCTTCCAGTTTCCCAGGACTGGATACAGCTTTTCCCAGTACCTGGGGAGGAACGGTAGGTAGCGGCATGGACTTCAAAGCCAGCAGCCTGGCGAGCTGCCGGTCAATCCCAACGAAGCGTTTTGCTTCGTTCCTACTGTAAATTCACTCATCCCTAGTAAAAACGCCTGATATTCTTTCCGTGCTCATTCAAGACTAAAATTAATAATTTTCACATATCATATTTAAGTAAACCCAAGTTTAGCTGTAAAGTAAAACTGAATTTTATGGATCAGCCATTGACTGGTTCAGTCTGGCCAAATTAGTTGCTCCAGTTGCCCGGAAAAAAAAAAGATACAAGGCTAGGAGACCTCAGATTATCTTCGTGGACTTCTCCAGGCAACTGCAGCACTTCGAAAGTGACACTAATATAACCAGACTAAACTAATGGAGGGGTGATCCATTAGATTGGGTTTAGCTAAGCTAGCTACAGTTTCGCTCACCTCCGATTATGAGTTTATAGAGGGAGGTCCTCTCTTCAGGAATGGACATGGTCTGACTCTGAAGGACTGGTCATGCCCTAAATTACACAGACAGCCCATTGATATGAGTGGACATTGTGTAGTACCTAATCTCCCCTGTGGAGGCGCTGCAGGGAAACTTACAGCTGATTGCTGGGTTTCCCGCCAATGGGACACTTTCTGACCATTTTACTGTAGTAAGCCCCTTCTAACATGTAGGAATTGTGTAAAGCGTAGAACCCCTTTAAGTAACTTGAAATTATTGACCAGTCTAGATTGCTGAAGCCATTGATTTTGGTGGTGTCAGTAGTGATTTTTTGGATTGACGATTCATTTGGCACTGTGTGATGAAATCCATTTATTTGATGCATGTCCTATGTAAAGCAATGTGTGAGCATGTGATGGAATATAATAGAGATATAGGGACATTCGCAGTGCACACTCGAGCATTGACATGCAAAAATGAAAATGACTTTATAATTAAAGAACAATTCCCTCTACGTAGTAAAGATCTGAGCAGAGCACATAATGGGAGGCTCATTATATGAAATATTCATAGGACGGCTTAAATATTGACCAAGACTTTTCTCTGACATATTGATCTATTAGCATTCCTTTTAATTAAACTATGTATATTTTGCCCACAAGTAGACCTATTGCTCCTGCTCTCATATGAAGGATCAACAAGTACGCTGTCTTGGGGGTGGGGGGTTTTGGCAGTTTTTAAGACCTTAATGATTTTAATAGAAACTGTGTAATGTCTCATTTCACCTGTGGGGGCACTGTAGCGTAACTGAACACCTGCTGTTGGTTTCCCTCGTAACATTTGCAGATCAGCTTATCATATAACATACTGTAGGTGGACATCCCTTTCATGTTAACCCTCCTTCTACTTTGATTTAAGTTGGTAAAACGGTGGAGACTATTACAGTATCTCATATTAATGAAATTCTTAAGTTTTTTTTTCTTAAAGTCTCACTGTCGGTTAATTTTTTTTTGCAGAAATCAATAGTACTGGCGATTTTAAGAAACTTTGTAATTGCGTTTGTTAGCCGAAAAATGCATTTTTTATCATGAAAAAGAAGTTTGAACCCCCCCCCCCCCCCCGTCTTCATAGTTCTCTTGTGGAGAGCGGAGGGGTTGAGGGGGATGGGGCACCAAAACAGGACAACAAAGAGTAAATTTACAGCTACATCACCGGGCTATCTCCTCTGAAGTCAGCACTAACCTCTCTGACCTCTGAATACCGGCTTTTACACAGCTCCCACTGAGTAATCCTTTGTTCTCTGCTCTCTGCTGGTGACTAATCTCCCTCCTTCCTCCTCCCTCTCCATAGAACAGACAGGGCTTGACTGATGTAAAAGAGTCAATATTTTCTGATAATGAGCAGTGAATGAGAGAGAGGAGGGAGGGGGGGGGGGGACCTGTGGAAAGTCTTTGTGAATGCAGATAATGGCATATTTGCCTAATAAACCCAATTACAAACTTTTTTAAAATCGCCTATGCTATTGATTTCTGCAACAACAACAACAACAACAAAAATACGACAGTGACACTTTAAGAAAATTCTTACACTTTGTATTTTTGTTGGCTATATCCACCGACAATCTGCCCGAAATATTGTTAGACAAAGGGAAAAAACTTACAGCAACAAAAGTCTAACCCTTCCACTGGAGGTATTCAGCATGAGCATATACAGCAGATGGAGGGCTCAAATACTATGTATTGGGTGAGCCTTATGGTCAGGGTGCTATTCACACTCTTGACTTTTAGGTTATAAATACAGGTAACAACATTATACTACTAAAACGACACAAAAAGTTTCAGCCTTCGTGGAACCCTAGGGAGCTCCAGTACACGTGTCTCTTTTTGTGCCAAAATTTATCACCTTTCGCTTAATTAAACCCAGACAATCTTTCCGAAAGATTGTGAGACCTGAGAGAAGGAGAAGAGGAAAAAAAACCTGTTAATTTGTAAATGGCAGGGACAAAGGGGATTGTGGAGAAACTTTAGCGTTTCTATGCACGTAAACGTCAATGGAGTGTCTTCTCCATCATCAGCACTAAATTCACATTGATGCTTCTTTTCTTCTCCGTATTGATCCTTCCATGAGAACGTAGATTTGTATCTGTTAATTAATGCGTCCTGAAACAGCGTTTGTATTAATCAGGCAGATAAGAAAAATTGGATGCCTGCACCCTCGTGACAACTATAAAAGTGCTGGCCCTGATAAAATCATGAATGGACCTCAATAAAAAAGTTCCTCCTTCCATTCAATAACCTAATCATCCCACTTTTAATTATGCGGTAGAAAGATGTGGGGAGATTGGGAATGTGTAAATCTAATTATTTACTAACAGCAGTGCCCGGGAGGGGAGAGTAGACTGTCACCGGAAGGTGCTGTAGGCTATATTCTCTGTCCATCTGCTGCTGCAGCCGAATAGGAGAGGGGAAAAAAAAATAAAAAAAATCTCGGTTCTACGGGGGAAGCGTCGTATTGAGAGCTAATTGAACGAGCATTCTTTTTCTTTGCACTTGCAGAAACTAATATTTGTAAGGAAGAAAGCGCTTTATGATTTGTGGCAAAGTATATAGAATACAAGGTGAACTGGTGGCTCACAATCACGTCCAATAAATGTATGCGGGGAATCTGTCGGGGATTGTATAAAATCTAATTTTAGTTTACGGAAACAATATAAAAGGGTGTTTTTGTTTTTCTTCTTGTCTACGGCTTATGCCTTGGAAATGGGAAACAAAAATCGTGACTTGCACTTTCTTGAATGGAGAAGGTATGGAGTGATGGGTACATAGAAAAGAAATACTAATCTTGGGTCGCTATAGGGATAATACATTGCAAATTAGGAACTTCAGTAAAAAAAACAATTGATGTAAATAGGAAATCAAAAATAGCAGGATGGTTAATCTTATGGCTACAGGTGTCTATAACTTAGATTCATTGGTTACTGTACTGTGTAATGGTGGATAGAAAGTGTTGTAGATTCTTAATGGGTGTAACTATAGGGGTTGCAAAGGTTAGAGACACAACCAGGCTTGGGTGCCTAATGGAACCCAATGGTTTATAATATTTTTGGTGGGGCATTGTAGTTGGGGGCCCTGGAATCACTTTTGAATCAGATGCTTTAGAGGGGTTTAAAATGACTCAAAATATGGTAAAATAAAAAATAAATGCTACTGTTCCGATACATCCTGGGTCCCTCATTGTTCTCTGGTATCTCAGATGGTCACTGGTCACAACAGTAACCCCTACAACCAGTATGTTGCGTTAAGCTGGCCACACACTTTTGATAACCATTGCCCAACATTTTCCCAACCTCCCCATGTTCGTGAATGTTTAGCACTGCCAAACTTTCATGTGTTCTCTATGGGAGGGGGTTAAACCATGGCTAAAAGGCTTTGGGGCCACCTTATTTTTCTAGGAACAAAAAGTTTTGGTAGTAAAAATCCAACACATCCAACCCTTCTCTCCACCAAGATCATCTGTCAGAGAAGAGTTGGGAAGCAACCATACTGAAATCTGTCGAATTTAGTCTAAGGTGTATGGGTACCTTTAAGAGGGACAAGTTAATAAAGAGCATCAGAATAATAGTAAAGGGAATTGGTAAGGTGAAAACACCTTTTTTTTTAACCATGTTCTGAGCTAGATAAACTCTTAAAGTTACTATGTCGGGGCTACAGATGTTGCTCATAAGTTGCCCAGTAGGTGACATATCTTAGGACCCAATGGCCCATCTACCCTATAGTAGGAGGCAATAATCCTAATGGCACATAATAAAGTATTGAGTTTACATAAGGTGTCTAAAGTTACCCCCACAGGGGCCGAAAAAAACATCATTCACATAGAACAGGAGTACTTTATGTTGGTTGAGTAGAGGCACAGTGTTACGCAACAATATACCCTTTGCATAGACGGACGGCAGACATGTGGTTGTTGTATCTTTAAGTAATAAGGGTTATTGAGGCATGAGGTACATAGTGCCTCATAGCTGCTTCCTCTCCCAATGACAGGTTATCTCCCTCCTATCATTTTTATGCCTTTTAATACCCTATTTGTATGGTTTCTTGTACAGTTTGTATCTCTTTAGTACAGAATTGAAAAAGATGCGCCTGGATGCTAGCAAGGCTTCTTTCTCTGTAGGTTCTCCCTCTCACAAAGCGCTCAATATAAGCTCCAGACATGTCTTAAGACCCCCTTAAGAAAATCACTTCTAATCCCCTTTGATGATTTTATTAAGTCGTTGTCATTGTTAGGTGCCAACTGGCAAACTTATGTACTTTACCAACAGGCCAAGGAATTATTTCCTACAGTATATATTTGTATTGCCGCCGAAGTGATTGAGAAAATTAACAGTCTGGTTTAATGACTGTAACATCTATTAACTCCCTATCGAAAAGTCATGTAAATGAGCACATTACCGCTCAACATCACACATTTCCCCAGAACAACTGCTATTCCACATATGTTATGTTAACAGTGTATTTACCAGCCGTGATTCACATAAACGTACTGTAGAGATCTCAGAGAGATACAGAGGAAGACCCAGCATAGATAGATAGAATGATGGCTGGATATTATAGATGGAAGTTATAGTATAAATGGATATAAAATATAGATTACGGCAGATAGATAGATAGATAGATAGATAGATAGATAGATAGATAGATAGATATACTATAAAAATAAAGAGCAGCACTCCAAAAGTAACCTGTGGTGCCAGCGGTAAATCCAGACCAAGGATTTCAGTAGCTAGTCCAAGAGTATAAATCCCGCAGCACACAAAAAAGTAAGTGTAAAAAAGTGTAATTTATTCCATCAGTGTAGAAAACATGCAGCAAAAGTGACGCGACGTTTCGATGATCTCCATCATCATTTTCAAGCTTGAAAATGATGATGGAGATCATCGAAACGTCGCGTCACTTTTGCTGCATGTTTTCTACACTGATGGAATAAATTACACTTTTTTACACTTACTTTTTTGTGTGCTGCGGGATTTATACTCTTGGACTAGATAGATAGATAGATAGATAGATAATAGATAGATAGATAGATAGATAGATAGATAGAATGATGAATAGTCCGCAGCACTCCAAAGGTAAGGTAATTCATCATTTTATACATCTGTACCCGTGGTTGGGGAATCTGCTGGCACCAACTGACGCTACTAAGTAGTGCTGCTCTGATATCCTACTAATAGATAGATAGATAGATAGATAGATAGATAGATAGATAGGAGATAGATAGGAGATAGATAGATAGATAGATAGATAGATAGATAGATAGATAGATAGATAGGAGATAGATAGATAGATAGATAGATAGATAGATAGATAGATAATAGGAGAGAGATAGATAGGAGATAGATAGATAGATAGATAGATAGATAGATAGATAGATAGGAGATAGATAGATAGATAGGAGATAGATAGATAGGAGATAGATAGATAGATAGATAGATAGATGGAATAAATAGATGATAGATAGATAGATAGATAGATAGATAGATAGATGAAATAAATAGATGATAGATAGATAGATAGATAGATAGATAGATAGATAGGAGATAGATAGATAGATAGGAGATAGATAGGAGATAGATAGATAGATAGATAGATAGATAGATAGATAGATAGATTTGAGAGAGTAGAGTAAATAAATCCTTTTGATTTAATGTTGGTGGAAATGTGATTCTACTTCTAACAATTGTTATTTTTCCTCCCTATTCCAGGATTCTCCACCTTGTCTCTTGCTGATCAGATGAGTCTCCTACAGAGCGCATGGATGGAGATCTTGCTACTAGGCATAGTATACCGATCTCTCTCATTCGAGGATGAATTGGTCTATGCCGAAGACTACATCATGGATGAAGACCAGTCAAAATTGGCGGGTTTGCTGGAATTGAATAACGCCATCTTGCAACTTGTCAAGAAATACAAGAGCATGAAACTGGAGAAGGAAGAATTCGTGACTCTCAAAGCTATAGCACTTGCTAATTCAGGTTGGTTAAAGTCCTTGTTTTGTCATCACTTTTGCAGATCTTTGGTCTCAGCTTATCTCTAGGTCCAGACTTCAGGCCCTATTACACCAAGCGATTATCAGCCGTATTCGGACGATTATCGTATGATAATCGTTTGGTGTAATACCTACTGTTAAACGGCAACGATCAGCCAACATTAACGATGTCGGCTGATCCTTGTCTTTCAACATATTGCAAATTTTTAAAACGACAATGACGGTCTGCTGCCATCGCTCTGTGTAATAGTTCCTGCAATGGCCACTAAATGGGGATATTAGTATAATATTTGCAATCATGTAATTTAATGGATAACCGTGTATTACCTGGCTAGATGGAGTCCTACATAGTGAAAGCTATTCTTCCTTAAGCCCCAGGGCGGGGCAATATTGAGGAGCAAAAGAGCACTGCCAACGCACGTTTGCCCCTCATTCCCTGCTCACTGCTGGTGCCATTACACGCATTGGCAGCAAGCAGGTGAGTACAGGGGGGGCTGCAGAGAGGTGGTGGGGGGGGTTGCCTGGATGATCGCTAGATCATCCGGGAAGCCCATAGAAGATAGCAGCGGTCTGCTGCCGCCACTCCTATTCCACGGAGGGATGGCAGCAGATCACCGCTATCCTGGTCGTTTGTCTTTCAACATGTTGAAAGACAAATGACAGCAACGATCAGCCGACATCGTCCATGTCGGCTGATCGTTGTCTTCTATTAGATGATTATTGGCCAACAATCGTTTAGTGTAATGGGGCCTTTAGAGTTCCCCTTATTAGCTTATCAAGGGAAGTCCTAAACAGTGCCAAACCTCTAAATAACATCATCCATCCGCTCTAATAGAGCATATAAACAAGCAAGTGTCCTGTCCCATGTTAATTTGTTGCTCAACCATCTAGACCAAGAACTACAAAAAGACAAACTCACTCCAGGTGATCAATCTAAGAAAAGAAAGCTGCTGGGTCTATCGACGCCATAGAGACACTTGGTAGAACGCTCAACTCAACCTTGCGGATAGGAAGGGTTAACAAAGCATGTAGCTACCTGAAGCAGTCATGGGTATGAGTGAAGTAAAAATCACTGGGCTTTTAGCCTCACTTCTCCTAATGCTTTTCCTATGTCCCTTTAAGCCCCTTTTAGCATTTACATATAGTTGCCTATAGATCGGTGTTTAATGACATGCTGATCGGTAGATACCTGTATGTCGATAACATGCTCTGATGCCGTGTACCATTGACAGGCATGCCGTGCCCCTCCATCTGCTTTTGTTGTGACCCTTTCTTTGAACTTTATCTTGGTTTCTGGCCAGTAGTTTTCCCTTTAATTACAAGAAGGAAACTGTCAATAAAATCTGTTAAATGGGATGCAATGAGCGGCTTCAATGGGTAGACGGCTATTTGTTCAAATTCTGAAGCATTCAAAGTATTGACAGTTTGTTTTCTGGGGCCATATGCGACGATCAATCTCAGGCTGGGCTCAGCCGCTCTGAAAAATGAAAAACCAGATTGCTATTGCTTACTTGTGGATGACGACTTGTGATTTGGCGCGGCTCAAGTGAAATGAGACCTTCTGCCCAAATTGCCCCCCTGAGAGACACGACATGCGTGACCGGTTTTAGAATTTTTTTTTTTTCCCCCTAATTGATTTTGCAATTAGCAGTTTGCAATATTGTTGCTGTGACTTTAAATGGGGACAATAATGTTGTCCTGTTTAGATTGTAGAGATCTTCATAGCGGTCTCTGTTTGTAGCAGAAGCATCATGGCTGTTATTCAAGCACTCATCTTGCCATGGCTAAGCGAATAGGATCTACTGCAGTCGACTGGCAAGGGATTGATTTAACATCGTTTTAAAGATGTAGCAGAGTTGCATTGTTTAATATGTCCCATGTAACGTGACAAAGTCCACACCATGGAGTTGTTACTTCCATATAAGCAATTCTTCAAGCGGAGAATGTCTCCATAATATGGCGTCCAATGGAACCAGCCATTTGTATAGTATGCATTAGTATGAAATGTCTAGTAGTTTATGGGCATTGTATTATAGCTGAAGAGTCAGAAATGGTAATGATCCATATGCATAGGACCTCAGGAGGATTATGCAGTATAAATCTAAAAATAACATCATGGATTGTGCCATATTCCAAACTCTGCTAAATCTATACCAGTATTATGTTTGATGTCATAGAGTTAATTGTTTCAGACTGTCAGAATGTTTTGTGGTCTTTCTAGGTGTTAGGGTATGTCCACACTACGGAATTCTCGCAGATAACTTGCCGCGGATTCTGTTGCTTGCCCACCCGCGCTCCCGATTGAAGTTCCACCAGTCCCATAGACTCCATTCTATGGTCAGATACGGATTCCATATGTTCATTCTTCGGGTGGACAGCAGAATCTGACTGATCATAAAATGGAGTCTATGGGACCGGTAGAGATTGAAGCAAGAGCTCACGGGGATGGGCGGTGGAATCCGCGACAAGTTATCCACAAGAATTCCGTAGTGTGGACATCACCTATATCTTCAATAGTTTCCATTCCCTTACACATTTACCCGTACAGTGGAGTAAACTTCTGCCAGTCTCCTCCAGTGATCACTTATCTCCAATGACAACAAAAATTCAATGTCTGATCCATCCTGCCTCCAAGAGCATCTGTTGATGAAGAAACAGCAAATCCATACTATGATGAGCTGGTTGTCTGGTCCCAACAAAGTTGATGGGTTTGGTCATTTTGTTAAGCTAGCCTTTTTTTTTTTTCCTTTAACCTAGTCAGCCATCAAATGGTTTTGGTGGTCTCTCGCCTCTCTCTGACAGTGTCGAGGTAGAGAAGAATCATGCAGTTTTATTTCAACATGCCTGATCCTTTCCCAGGCATGTGGTAGCACTCTATGCTCTTCTCTCCATTGAAAACTCAAGCATGTTTGGCTAGGCATGTGCATAGGCATGGATAGGTTGGGAGAGACCAAGCATGTATAGCCTTCTATATTCATATAGGTTGTATGGGGTTCATATGGGTTTAAATTGGTTGTATGTATTTCTCTAGTTTCATAAATTTTTACTAAATGACTTGTTTTTCGTTTTGTTATTTTTTTTCAAGTTTTTATAGCTTTTTTTAAAAATGTATGTTAATGATGAATATTGAAAGATTTTTTTCTGTTTTTTTTTTTAGACTCCATGCATATAGAAGATGTTGAAGCCGTTCAAAAACTTCAAGACGTCTTACATGAGGCCCTGCAGGATTACGAAGCTGGACAACACATCGAAGACCCCCGCCGGGCCGGCAAGTTGCTGATGACTTTGCCACTGCTTCGACAAACGTCCACCAAGGCAGTCCAGCACTTCTACAACATCAAACTGGAGGGGAAAGTTCCTATGCATAAACTTTTTTTGGAAATGCTTGAGGCCAAGGTCTGACTAAAAGAAGGTTTGGTGGCCTGGCAGCACCACTGATTAAAAAAAAAAATTTAAATTAAAAAAAAAATAAAAATAAGGGAAATTACGTCTAATTATTATGGCAAATAATGTACTGAATCAAAAGCAAGTGACTGCACCGACGTAAGTAGCAGCAAGACTGGAGTAGCTTTCGACTTTTCATTCTGCGTTGTACTTGTGCAGATATTTTCCTCTCCCGGTTTTTTTTTGCTGCTGAACTTAAGATAAAGAGTAAAAAAAAAAAAATGTAAAAAGTCTTTAAATAAGAGAAATGGAAGCCAGCCCTGCCAAAGGACAGAAATCCATAGGATGCCACTGAATTTAGTATGGACCACAAGGCCCCCAAAAAACAGACTGGAATCCATGACAAAAAATATCATATCCTGCATAAATTTTACAAAAAGTGACTGCACTTTCAGGATTCCTTGGGAGCAATCTCTAATTTGACACCCTGAGCGACACGTCATTGGCTGCCTCATCTGGTTTTCTTTTCCATCTAGACCACCCGGCCATTCAAATCCTTTGTTTTTTGAAGTCTTCCAAAAAAAGTTCTCGGTTAGGTACTATGTGACTTTTTTCAGGGAATAGTTTTAAGCTTTATTCATTCATGCAATATTAATTAACAAATATTATTAATTTAAATAAAATAAAATGATAATATAATGCAAAACCGCATATGGGTTCGAGCAACGATGAACAATACACAAGGACATCGAAAAAATTCCTTAAAAGGAGTTTTTTTTTTTAATTGTAACAATTACAAATGTTTCTTTTTTTTGTTCTTGTTATAAAATGGAGATTATTTTGTACCAGCTTTATCACTTTTCAGCCATTTACTGATTATTCTGTGGATATTTCTCTTATTCAAGCAATAGTGGAAGGATGGTGCATATTACCACGGATGCAATTAATGTTGTGTGCCACTCTGGTTCAAAAAAAACATACAAAAAAATCCACTTTCTTATTCTGTAAAGCCTAGCCTACCTGTTGTGTTGAAGACGATATTAGATTACACCTGCAATGTATATAAATAGTCTTATCTGCTTACGATTCCCCATGAGGACGCTTGGAAAACTGCTATGGTGTCTTAAAAATAGCTAAACTAGGATATAAAAATTGTACAAAAAAAATCACTATGTAAAATAATATATTATTATTGCAGGTAATGCAACGTCCAGCAATAAACTCTCTGGAAAAAAACTAAATATATACATATGTATGTATGTATATATATAATCAGCTGAGTTGAAAAAATAATATAAGAAATTGTCATTTTTTTTTTCTTTTTGAATTAATTTTTTACCTTTTTTATGGATAGCTAAAGCAGTCAGTGTGGTTTTTCGACCCTTATTGTTGCTGCATGATCTCTGTTTCCGTATGAGACTGTTAAAAGGTGTAATCTAATGTAACCCCACACCTACCCTGCTGACCAATTTTTCCATCTACCTACAATACGTCTACATGCTCTGCCAATAAATCAGTGTTAATAGTTGCTCCCTGTATCATGTGAACGCCCATATTATATGTACACAAATGTGATTAAAACTGTAATCTTAATTGACAAAAAAAATCATAGTTCAGCTTTTCAATGTTTCCCGTTTGCTGTGCTTTTTACCAAACTTTTTTATTTCTTTTCTTTTTTTTTTTTTTTAATTTGACAGTTGCATTTTCAAAAAAAAGAAAAAAAAAGAAAGAAAAAGAAAACCTTGTTGTCTTGTTCTCCTTGTGGCTGTTCGATTCTTGTGATGTGCGCTTTTTTAGACACAGGGTAGAATTAGAGGCAATATTGGATGTACAATTCCTCCGGAGCCTACAGTAGTTTAATCTGTGGTTTCCTTGGTCATATAAGTCTTCAGAAAAAAAAAAATACTACACCTTGGCAGATCAAAACTCCAATTGAGAAAATACGCAAGAAATCTTGTGGCTTTCGAACAAACAAACAAAAAAATATATATATGTGTAAAAAATATAAAAAAAATTAAAAATATAAACTGAAAAAAAAAAAGACTTTTTAAATGGTTCTTAAAAGAACACCAAATATATCTTCTACTTCTACATTTAACTAAGCTCAGTTTTCAAGTGCTGTAAATATGGCTTCTTCTTCTGGATCATCCACTGTTAATAACGC
This sequence comes from Dendropsophus ebraccatus, assembly GCF_027789765.1. Classification (NCBI taxonomy): domain Eukaryota; kingdom Metazoa; phylum Chordata; class Amphibia; order Anura; family Hylidae; genus Dendropsophus; species Dendropsophus ebraccatus. The sequence goes on from NC_091468.1 coordinate 10,936,324, forward strand.
GCTCTGTGTTGTTGCAAACCATTTGATTTTTTAATTTTTTTTTGGCGCAAAAAAAAAAAAAAATCCAGACACTATTGCTACTCTCTGTGCTTTATACAGAATACAACGGGTTGATGAAACACAGCAGCCTGATCCTATAAGTACTGTGTATCTACCATTAGCTATATAAGGATTATATTGTAGATTGTGGTTTCTCAGTAGAGAAGTGACTGTAGTGTGGTTTTAGATTACTCATCATTAGCAATTCATTCAGATGGCGAGTACCTTTAAATATAGCTCTGATAGGTATTCAGAAATTGGCGCGTCCCTGTACAAGTAGGTAAAATTTGACTACTCCTTGGAGGAAAAAAAAAATTAAAATGGTGCTGATTGAATGAGATTATTTATTTCTTAACTTTTATTTTATTTTACTATTTTAGGGTTTAACCACATATAGAAATTTATAGGTATGAGAAAACAATCAACACAGCTTAGCTGTACGCATCTATTTTACTGTGTTGGGGTATAGCGGCGTACTCCAAATGTGTATTTCCAAGCAAGCCGACGAGATTAGAATTACAAATTTGAAAAAAAAATCGGGAAATTTTAATGCACTAATTTAGGCCTTGTTCGGTATTATGGTCATTCAATTTAGACGCTAGATAACACTGCCGTGTTCGTTAAAAGGAAGGAAAATCGGCTAAACAGTTGAATATTGAATAATTCTGCATTTTATTTCAGTGAATTTATTTAGTGAACTGAACAGGCAAACCTATTATTTTATAATAAAATCTTGTGTGGATGGTGTTTATTTATATTTCTCTTACTATGGCATTAATAGCTTGAGGTGCAAGAAAATATAAAGGGTGTATGATTAAAAAAAATGTAAATTATTATTTAGATTTATAATTTAATTTTTAAATTATTTGTTTGTTTTATTTAAAGAAATATGATTATGTGTCTGTGAAGAGTCGCACTCGATATCTCAATCAAATTGGAAAGTTGTATTTATGAGACTATTTTACATTTAAAGGATATAAAAAAAATAAAAAAGTATAAAAACGGTAAACTGCTATTTTTCTTAAGGAGAAAATGGGAAATGGCGAGTGTATTTAGTGATTTACTACTCTTGGTTTACCTTGGAAAACATTCGATCACAGGATTGTTGAAGGAACAAAAAAGTTTAAAAAAAAATAAAATTATAAAGGAAAAAAATATTATGAGATGATTATAATACTCCAGGAGTTGCAACGTAACCACTATCACAAATAAAACCATGTCTATAGTTATCGATGGGCTTCACATCTGTAATACAATCAACTGTATATTTTTGTGCTGTGTATCATACATGTGCTCCAGAAATATGTCCATTTGTGTAAATGTATTTATTTTATATTGTATATATTGTTAAATGCAAAAAGGAGACATGATTCTGTAACTTCAATCAGTTCAGATGTGTAAGTCAAATTATTATGCCTTTCAGGATGATGGTAGAGCAATATTAAAAAAAAGCTTCCACTTTTTGAATGTTTCGCGTTGTTTTTCTTGTTTTTTTGTCTGAGTTATTTTTAATAACTGATGGTGAGCAGTTATTCTTCCCGACCTATCCGTATACAGTGGTTCTTCAAGCTCCAATATTCATTGGTTCCAGGACGACCATTGTATGTTGAATATATTGTATCTTGAGACCAAAACACTATGGAGAACTGGTGATCACACTCTAATGTAGAGAGGCGCTACTAGACAGACAATGACTGTATGCACCTCACTAATACTTGAGTTTTACCAGTAAAATGGCCACTTTTGTTGGTAAACCATCTACATATTCACATGTGCCGCAGATCTTGACTGTCTGTAGCAGTGTATGTTGAGTCTGGTCTTGAGTTAGGACAGTTGGCTAAACCCACTGAAGTTGATGTGTTTGGCCCACTTTAGTCTAAGCTGTGCAGGCACTTAATCAAGTCAAACTAGTAAAACTGCCATTGGTGAGACGTGATCATAGTCTTATCTGTTAGAGAGGCAGTCAATGTGGTTACCATTAGAGATAATCGAACAGCACTAATTTTCAGGTTAGTTCGAACTCGAACCATCGGCATTTGACTCCCGCTGCCTTCCCGTTCCATGTGGAAGGTGGAGACAGTCCGAGTACCGCCTGGAAAACAAAGATACAGTCTAGGTAATAGGCTGTATCCCTGTTTTCCAGGCGGTACTCGGGCTGTCTCCACCTTCCCACAGAACAGGAAGGCAGTGGGAGTCAAATGCCGATGGTTCGAGTTCGAACGAACCTAAAACTTAGCGCTGTTCAATCATCTCTAGTTGCCGTGGGGCATTAGAAGAGAGCGAGCACATTGGTTGTCTCCATTTTGTGGCAAGTAAGAACCTATATAAGGATGTGGTCTGAACAGGTTCTGTAATGTAGGGCGAAGGCTACAACTAGTCCTTTTATTGTAAAACCTTAGGGCCCTATTAGATGGTCCAATGCTCAAGCGTTGATCTTGGAGATCGGCACTCCTTTACAGAGCCCATTACAAGGCTAAAGCACCCGACAGGGAGGGCCGTATGAATGATAGGTAGACAGTTTGTGAGTCCCTTTGCTGTGATCATCCATCAGCCACACATCCCTTATTAAATAGGGAGGTGTCCCACCAACAGCCAATGATTTTTTTGATGGGTTAAAATGACCAAGTCAGCCCACAAACAAGCATTTGCTCATTTGTCAGCTTTTTGCTGGCCCTATTAAACAGCTGTTAATCGCCCTATTTAGATCAAGATATTTCCAATTATTTTAAAACTCACATTTTTGTGGTCTAGATGAAGCTGTAGAAAACAAGAAAGCCAAAAACATTCATAAAAATGGGACAGTAGACCTCATGGTGGTGTCCTGATGGTTAGGGGTTTGGTAATTTCCAGCAAAACCTGAAAGCCATCAAGTTTTGTTTATGGTCCCCCATTCTTTATGTATGTCACTACTTGAGCCCATCTTCAGAACCCAAGAGTTGTGCACACACATCTTCCAGAGCAAATATCCCATTGCAGCATCTGGATATTCCAGCTCCATAACAAGTTTTCCTGTAAAGCCCAATTTTTACCTGCAACAAAACACCATTTACAAAAATAGCTTTAGCATTAGTCCTAGCCTATGTCCTATAATACTCCCTTGCAGTCAGGCTGGGACCACTTGCCCACTTTCTCAAGGCAATATCTACATCAGTATTTGTAAGCCAAACAAAAATACTGGCATGCACAAGTGGCCTTATTCACAGAGGCAAAACCTGTAGGTTCCTGTCCAATATCTAAAAGGACTCCAATTCTACTATATGCCTATAAGAGAAGATGCATTCCCTTTAAATATGAGAGTGCCCCCATCTTTCCTTCCCCAGCTCGGTTCAGCTTGCCCTTTGTACAGTACCTGTCCTATTCTGAAAGGTGCACTGGTGCAATGTCTGAGAGTTGATGGTGACCTCTGGTTTCCTGCTTCCGACATCCTTGGTTGCTACAGAGCCATACTACCCACAGGATAAGTTAGGAGATTAAGCTGTGCGATCACTGGTGATAATTAAGAGTCCTGTGTTGATGCATAGGTCAGACAACGACACTACTCAACTGCATTGATATTGTGCATGCTAAGGGAGAAGAATATTAGACAGGAGGGGTTAGCTAAGGGAATAGGAGTGCAACTGTGACCAAGTGGACCTGCTGGATTTGTCCAAGAGCAACTATCATAAGACTGCCAGTGGGCAGGGTAGCCTCTGAAAGACTTAGGCCCTATTACACTAAACAATTATTTGCTCTACTTGGCCAATTACCAACCATTTAGGCCAGTAATCATTTTGTGTAATAGCGCATGTTGAAAGGCTGAAATGTTGGTTAATTTTTGTCGTTCAACATGTCGGCTGATTGTGGTCTTTCAACATGCTGAAAGGGCACGGTTATGTCAGTGATGGTCTGCTGCATGTCACTCCATGCAATAGGAGGGGTGGCAACAGACCGCTGCTGACTTCAAGGGGCAGCCCAAACAATCTAATAATCATTTGGACGGCCCCTCCTTCTGCTCCCCACGCATCTAATAGCTCAGGCAGTGAGTAGGAAACAAGGGGGGAGGGAGAGCTGAGCATAGCTTCCCTCAGAAAATTGTGCTGTGTAATACGGCACAGTAGGACAGGCTGAGAACTAACAGCCAATTGGCAGTAACCAACTTGGTAAAATGTCTAGTATAGATAAAGTCCCCCTTCTCTGGTCAAATAAAATTGAAAATGTTCAACTACAACATCAGCCATGTCCTTCCTTTCATGCCTTTTACAATAATGGTAACCACAAAAATCAGGATACCATCAAAAATCTACATCTATCGCACTTTTGAGTCCTGTAAAACAGTTCCTGACATGGACAGAGGTGGTAGCAGAGAGGACTTTCAGACTGGAAAGAATACACCACTTCCTGCGGGACATACAGCAGCTGCAAGGCACTGGAAGACGAGATTTATTTAACAGAAGTACATTACAAATCTATATAACTTTCTGATATTGGTTAATTTAAAAACAATTTTCTTTCTCCAGAGCACCCCTTTAATCAATTTACCCCCTGGCTTGCAGCTATCCCTATACATCTCTTCTGGATGGCCCCAAAGACCATTCCGAGAAGTTGGATGGAGATTTCCCCAAGCCAGACAGTAAAGCTTCTTCTCGTTAGTTCTAATTATCGGTGAGATTCTGAGAACTGGGACACAAACCTTCCAAACCTTCAGATATGTTCCTGTCAAATGTTTTTCTAAATGACAGGGACAATTTAATTTCTTATATTGATTCTCTCCGTTTTGTCTCCACACTTGATTGGAAACTAGAAACTAGAAACCATCAAAAACAGAACCAAAAGCCGCTACCAGAAATCCACTCACATAGACAGCCAATCTTCTGGCCTTCTTCTAGATCCGAAAGCTTATCACTAGGGTTCTCGGAAAGTTGACTGTCAATGAACACAGGGCGTCAAGCTACAAAGGGGTTATCTTTATCAGTTCCTTTATAGAAACTACAAGGAATTCTCTGGAAATTTTACATTTTTTAGAAAATGTTCAGAGCTCATCAACAATTTTGATAAATTTTTGAAAGCTACAATATATAAAGTCACAATGATATCATCGGCACAAAAATAAAAGACCAATCTCTAACTTTTCAGCTAAGGGGGTTTGTAGCGACTGATCCAAGGGTCACCCTATGCTTGTCGTTATGTCTTAAAGGCCCATCACAAAAAGTGCTAATGTGCTTCTCAGCTACGTTCCAAGTATCAGGACTCGTTTATACCAAAACACTTCTCACCTCCAGCTGTGGAAATCCTCCAAAGAATCAGAGTGATGACACATGAGATACTATGCTAAATGCTGTTCAGAGAACCGGAGAACAAAATTATTTTTATCACTAGCGTTTTATTCTTTTAAGAATAGAAGACGAGGGATGATTTATAGCAAGTAACTACATAACTTTATTGTTGTTTTTAGGGTATTTTTTTACTATTAGTACTATTAATATTCTTCCACTACATCAATGTAAAACTAATCTATCTGGACTGAATGTCACAATACCAAGCCAGGCAAGGGGTGGAAAGGTGACATTGGGGGCATTTTCTTCAGGCTCATGGGGCATTGCTAAATTATTGGTTGTGTTATGTACTATTACTTTACTTATTCACCCAACAGTTTATTCTAGAGTGACATGGTTTTTCGCAAGATTTAGGGTTCATTGGTAGAGATGAGCGAACCGGGTTCGGGTTCGAGTCCATCCGAACCCGATCGTTCAGCATTTGATTAGCCGGGGCTGCTGAATTTGGATAAAGCTCTAAGGTTGTCTGGAAAACATGAATACAGCCAATGACTATATCCATGTTTTCCACATAGCCTTAGGGCTTTATCCAACTTCAGCAGCCACTGCTAATCAAATACCGAAAGTTCGGGTTTGGATGGACTCCAGCATGCTTGAGGTTCGCTCATCTCTATTCATTGGGTATTGTATTAAAGGAGGTTATCATAAAAGATGATAGCCCATTAGTATATATCATTGATAGTATGAATGTATCATTAATGTTTTATCTGTGGGGCAGAAGTTCTTAGCCCCAATGTAAATTCTTACTGGTATCTACTTATGTAGTGTAAGGGTCTTTGTATCCTCTAAGGCAGTGTTTCTCAACTCCAGTCCTCAAGACCCACTGACAGGTCATGTTTTGCGGACATCCGATTCAACGAACGGCTGTGGCAGTTACTGGTGCACTGACTATAATTATATCACCTGTGAAATCTCTCAAAACTTGACCTGTTGGTGGGTCTTGAGGACTGGAGTTGAGAAACGCTGCTCTAAGGTCTCCATACTCACTAGAGAAAAGTCGTACATCACTGCTGATTTAAATGGGGACGGAAAAGTCTAATAAGTATGGAATCTGCCAAGAAGAGACCAACCATGTTGGATTTCAATTACCTGACCCTCCGTTTTTGGACAGATAAACTGGTGCCAGGTAATCTCTTTGTCCTCATTCAGAACACAACACATGAGTCGAACATCCAGATACAGTAAATGGGAGGCGTAGCTGTCAGCCAACAGCTATTGTGGGTACATGTGGGTAGCTGGTACTTCCACACCCGCTACGTTCCCAGTTGGGAGTCTGGGCTAAGTGACCTGGCCTGAGCTAAAACACTGTCACAGCTAGATATACCTCTGATGAACAACAAAGAGGTCACAGAGCAGCAGAGAGTGTCATCTCACCTTTATCATGCCATTGGTTGGGACTAAGGGCCCTATTACACGAAAAGATTATTGTGCGAAAAATCTTTAAAATTTTTGTTAATCATTCACTAATTGTTCTTAAATTGGTGTATGTGCCAATCATTTGTTATTGCGATCATTTTTTTTTTTAATACTAGAATATGCAAATGACCATAATTACATGATTGTAATTGTGATCATAACTAAGGACTATCATTCTGTGTATTTTGGTGAATGATTTCAGGTCGTATAAACCAATCAAAGAGGCAAAGAGGCAATCGGTGTGTTTTCCACTGAAAAATCTGGGATTGAGCTGTATAAAAATACCATAATTGACTTCAGACACTGATGGGTCTGTTGAGGTCACTTGGCACATTTTTGTCCCCTAATATCGTGATTATTTTTAATGATCAGTAAATAACCTATAACAAAACATCAAAATCTGAATTTTCAGCCTTTGCCAAATTTTTTACATGTAACTGTAAAAGAAAATGTAAAAAAAAAAAAAAAAACATCATTCAACACAAAAATAATTCAAAACAATTTGAAGTTGATATCTCAACTAGTGCAGACAGTAGAAGTTCACTCTTCCATGACCACGACACTGGGTCCAAAGGCTTGTTACGGTGGTAATGGCCTGATGGAACCTGATTTCCTATGGCAACAATACGATTGCCGGAGCTCACCTGCTGAGAAAATATTTCATTATTTTCACATTCCTCCCTAAGAGATTTGTTTTGCTTGTTTCTTTTAAATTAAATTCACAAGCACATTATTGAGGCTCCAGAGTGCATTTCAGATACCAATCTAGAATTGAGAGCTAAGATAGCAAACTGCTTTTACTCCTTCTGAAAAAAAAAAAAAAAAAATCTATATGCTGGAAGATCCGAGGAGCTGAGGGACCACCGGAGCAGGAAGAAGAAAATGCTAATACAAATCCGGAGAATATTCACAATGGTCAATAAATGCTGAAAATAAGAACATAGAAAATTACAGAAATTGTCAAGTTCTAAAACATAAAACACATACAAGTAATAATTATTCTAGTCATAATATGAAAAACAACCCTTCAGAGAATTTCACGTAGATTTTTTTTTCTTATGTAACATTTTCATAGAATTTTTCCTGCTTTTCTTTTTGCCCAATAATGCTGTGGTCCGATGTTACATTAACCCCCTCCCACCGCTGCACTGTAAATTAATGTCGCTGCAGCCTATGCCTGATGCTGCAGCAATGTTAATTTAGGCTGCAGGATGACACAGGTGTAGAAGCTGCGCCTGTGTCATCCGCGGCGGCTCCCAGCTATCAGTGATACCCGGGGACCCGCCGCAACTCTCAGCACTCAGCACGGCCACAGCATCCATAGGGCTCCCGACATTGAATTCTCCCTCTACAGAGGGAGAATTCTCTGTCCGGTGTCCATCCGGCCTCTGTGAAGTGACCCGATGGTAGCCATGGAAACCTTGGAGCCTCAGGCTTCCGGTTTCCTGGCTACAGAGGCCAACGGGGTGAAGGAAGGCAGGGCGCGTACCAGGTGCACGGCAGACATAGGGACATCAGCTTATGGGATCATTATGATCCCATAAGCTGATGTCCAAAAACGACCTGGGCATTGAGGCATCAATGACCCCAGGTCGTGAAAGGGTTATAGTCTAAAGTGAAATATTAAGTGCACTTTAAACAATGCATTTTTTATGTGTGTGTGGCATTTTGTAATGTTTTGTTGCATTTATTAGATCAGTGACTTTTTTTATATTATAGCATGCTTCCAGCATAGATTTTTTTTTATGGCTTTTTTTTATAATAGACTTCCTTTTGGGGCTTGGAAAATGACAAGCCAAGAAGTGTTACAAATGTCACGTGAAAAATAAAAGCCACACAAAAGGTGTGTGTAAAAAACGTTATGAAAAATATTTACGTGAGAGAAATGCTTGTCAGTTGATTGCTCAATTCAGACGTCTAAATGTAATCATTTGTCAGCCACGCATCTCCCTGTCTGATAGGAAATGTGTGGATGACACATGATTAAAGGAATAGGCTGCACAAACGATCCAGCGATTGATTGTGCAGCCCTGGACTCATGATCATTGAGCAATGTAATAGACTCTGGAAACGAGCACCGATCTAGGAGATTAACACTGGTTTACAGCACGGCTTGAGTTGTGTAATACATGTAAGACTAGTAGCCAACACTTTTAAAAAAAAGTTTTTCTGACAATTTCTTGATGCAAAGCCAAGAGTGTATGAAATAATAAATAAATAAGATCATTTGCTGCTTCTCCTCTCTGGCTTTGTATCCCAAACTATTGTGGTAACCTAGAGATTGCAAGCACCATTACAACATTGGACGTGGTTGAACAGTAACCAACAGACAACTAGTGATAAACAAGTAAAAAATTATAACATTTTATAACATTTTCTCAACAAATTGAGATTTGTACCTCTGCTCCTGTACATCCAGTATTCCAGAGATGGTGTATGCACCTTTTTCTATATGGACTTGTATATTCTCTAGGCTGTCCTCCACTCTTTTATTATAACTTTTGATATTTCACAAGATCAGGATCAGCATGTACAGCAGTAAAAAAAGCCATTAAAAAAGCCATGAGTAAGGGTGCAACTAGCCCCAGAAACATGTTGGCCTAATGAATGGAATGAAGAGGAATTTTTTGGCTACTGCATACGCCAATCTGATACAATTGAACAAAAAAAAAAAATTGGGAAATTCATCTCAATCTGGAATTTTTCTTAAGAACTGGAAATACATATGGTGTTGTACTGTGTGTGTATATTATGTATAACTGTGTGTTGAATGGATGGGCATTTTTATGACTGGATCCCTACATTCAGAATCTGTTAACCCTGTATGGACCAGAGACTAGAACTCAGAGTAAAAGATTTGACACTAGGGACTTCACCAGGGAATCCGAAATGTTCCCATTAACTCCTTCACTACAAGGAACCTAATCACTACCATTCTGAATTGACTTTGCAGTGAGAGATGCACTTTACCATAGTTGCCTAGGGCAGTAAAACTACCTCGTGGGTTGGCCCTGGTAAGCTCACTTCTAGTTCCATTAATGCTGGTGCTCACCAAATTGACGGCTTTTTATATTTTGGAATAAAGTGACTTGGCAGCTAATATCTCTGGTGTTTTTTGGTGACGAGGCACTAATATTGATATTAGAGATGAGCTTATTAGAGATATTAGAAGTTTCCCAGGACTGGATCCAGCTTTTCCCAGCCCCCGGGGAGGAGCGGCAGTCAGTTATAAGGCAGCAGCTGATGAGCGGATTGCAGAGATAATGAGGTTCTTCATTATTACTTTAAAGCGTAACTGTCATGTTTTTTTTTATTTCAGAAATCAGTAGTATAAGCGATTTTAAGAAACTCTGAATAGGTTTTATCAGCCAAAAAAGCCTCCTTCTGTACTCAAGAAGCAATCTCCCAGCCTCCCCCCCTGACTTCTTATCTGTGCATTATCAGGCAAACACGTCTTCATTACAGAGAAGCCAGTGAAGACGGGCTCTGCTCTCTCCATTGTAAGCCTATGAAGGGGGGAGGGGCCGAGGGAGATGAGGGAGCAGGAAGAGGTGACATGAAGGTCAGCTGTTTGTAGATTGTTTGGGCAGCTAAACCGCAGGATTCTGGGGTCAGAAAGGTCAGTGCTTATCTATAAACTTACTGAGAGAAGATTGCAGGGTGTTGTGCTGTGCAGGACTGCTCCGTGCTCAGTCACTCCTAACAGCCCCTCCCCTCTCCATAGCCACATAATGGAGACAGAAATCCTGCTTCTTCTGATGTGAGGGGGGAGGCTGGGAGACTGCTTTTTCAGTCCAGAAGGAAACTCTTTTGGTTTATAAAACCTATTACAGAGTTTCTTAAAATCGCTTGTACTGTTGATATTTAATGTTTTCAGAAAAATGACCCTGAAATGACAGTTACGCTTTAAATTCCCTCATCTTTAATTGAAATCCATTATCCACAATGGTCTAAGATGATTCTAGGTAATATCTAAAATCCACGGAGCTCTAGTACTTAGCACTTAAAGGGATTGTCTCTTTAGGGAATTTAGCTACCATGGCTGCTAGCAACTGCAGGGGAAATATTGAATTGCACAGTGGCCGTTCCGATGAAGGGACCGTCATGTAGCACAAGACCAACTTACGTCTTCCATTTATAGACTCAAAATATAAAACATAGCGTAATTCAGACAGGACTAAAGTGGTAAAATAAAGCACATAGAACTCTCACCTGAGTAGGTTGTGCCGGTGGCACAACTCTTACTGATATTCGATCGAACAGTATTCGCTCATCGCTAATCATTAAATCGTTTCTGGTCCAGTTTGTTTGTCACGTGTCTAATGATAAAGAGACTGGACTGGTCTCTAAACGCTGTGTGTCGCTGGCATAATTATTTAAATAAATTTTATGATATTTTATATCCCCCCACTACCTCTTGGACCTGCACCTGTTTTTACCCGCCTTGGAGTGGAGGAGGATACTGACATTTATAGACTGGCACTTTACAGTGGTAATTTTTCAATGTGGTCAAGTGCTACTAGATCTCCAAGACTAATCAGAACAGTTTACAATAGGTAGCTCCACCCCCACATACTTCTACTTCAATGATAACATTTATACCCGCCATTTTGGCCAGCATGATGACTAAAGGTGACATTACTGTCTTTGGGTAAATATTTGGGTACTACTATATACTCTCATTCTACCTTTGTGACTTTGTGAAAAGTAAAGCTGTAAAAATCATGTAAATGTTCCTTCATTAAAACGACATCATTATTTTATTAAAAAACCAATAAATTGCTTTCCCATTATAAACATTTCATTTGCTAGCAAAGAGTCTTTAATTCTCAGCTGGTTCATGAATAAATTTAAAACTAAAAAAATTAGTCGAAAGATCGTCAGTAGTTTTGCCGATGTGAACCGCGGGATGTTTGATAATCTCTCATTAATCCCTTTATATAACACCTCACTTATTTAAAATTAAGGAAATATGGCTTCAAAGCCAGAATAGATAGTAATCACTGGGAAATATCTGATGAAAAACACAACATTTTTAAATAATCTGAATTTTTGTGATGCCCTTTAGATCGCTTGAAAATTAAAGAAATGGAAAATTGTACATGTCTAATGTATTTCATTTTAGTTTCCTTAGTTACATTTTAGGTTGTACGAACATTTTTTTAAATAAATCTTTGTAATTTTTGTTTCTATTTTTATTTAAAGAGGAACCATCAGCAGGTTAGACTAATCTAACCTGCTGATAGTCTGCTATTGCACACGGGGCGCTGAAAACGAACAAATGTCTCTTACCTTCTTCCTTAGCTCCGTTCCCGTGCACTTAGTTGTTTATTCCTTTGTTTGGTAAGAATGTTAGAAGCCATGCCCCCCCCCCCCCCATTTTGCTGATCTGGGCCACCCCTGGCCATCCACTCCATTTATAGTTATTAGAAGGGGTGGGCCAGCCGAGTACTTTCACATTTTTGAAAAACAAAAAACTGTAACTTTTTCATGATCTAAATTTGTTACATAGTTTGTGAAATCTAAGTGTTTAAAGGCAAAATATCCTCATCCAGATAAAATGAACTGATTTTCAGTCGTCAAATAATTTCGGCCTTAATTCTGCTGCTTGTAAATCTTGCTCAGGAAATGATAAAGCATTGCTCCTTCCCCTCCCCCAAAGACCAGGAAGTAATGCCGAATTGCTCTCCCTCTTTCCCCAGAGACCAGTAAGTGATGCAGCATTGCGCCTCCTTCTTCCTAAAGAGACCAGGAAGTGATGCAGCGTTGCTCCTCCTCCTTTCCCAGAGATCAGGAAGTAATGCAGCATTGCTCTCCCTCTTTCCCCAAAGACAAGGAAGTGATGAAGCATTGCTCCTCCTCTTTCCCCAGAGACCAGGAAGTGATGCAGCGTTGCTCCGCCTTCTTCCTAAAGAGACCTGAAAGTGATAAAGCATTGCTCCTCCTCTTTCCCTGGAGTCCAGGAAGTAATGCAACATTGCTCCTCCTCCTTTCCCATAAACCAGGAAGTAATGCAGCATTACTCCTCCTTCCCCAGAGACCAAGAAGTGATGCAACATTGTTCTTCCTTCCCCTTTAAGAGACCAGAAAGTAATGCAACATTGCTCCTCTTGCTTCCTCAAGAGACCAGGAAGTGATTCAGCATTGCTCCTCCTCCTTCCCCACAAACCAGGAAGTGATGCAGCATTGCTTCTCCTACTTCCTCAGAGAACAGAAAGTGATGAAGCATTGCTCCTCCTCTTTCCCAGAGACCAGGAAGTGATGCAGCATAGCTCCTCCTTATTCCTGAGACCAGGAAATGACAAGCATTGCTCTTCCTTCCCCACATACTAGGAAGTGGCAGAGAAGCAGCACATAGAGCCTCATCTTAGTGTGTATGGTGTACAATGTTCCTACTCTAAGCCTGACCATAAAATTCAAAAAAACAAGCAGTGAGCTGACAGCTATTCCCCCCCCCCCCCACCCCCATTTACATACATGTGTTGTGAATGGGGACAGAGGTAAAAACAGCAGTTGCACATCTAGCAATAATGTGTCTTTCCTTAAAACAAAAGGATCAGGCATGTTGACTTCCTACCGCATAATCCTACAGTCCCACAACATCATTGGGGAAAGTTGTGGGCGTCCTTACCCATTATATGATCAGCTACTCCTACCAAAACATAGATCAAAACTGCTTTTCACTATGTTCACACACAGCATTTCCGTCAGTCTTTTGGTCATTTTTTTTTTTTCAAAAAAAAACAGAAGTGCGTTAAGAACACAGAAACTGAGCAAACCTTTCTTTATCATTTTGCCCTGTCAGTTCCACTTCTAGTTTTGGTTGAAAAATGACAGGGATACTATGTGTGAACATAGCCTTTGTTTGTTTTCCATTGAATGTGAACAAATACCCTAAATACTCAGTCTCTGTTAATTCTGTCTAAGTCTATACAGCACAGCCAAAATGAGTTGCAGATAACAAGTATCTGTTTTGTCTGCTCTAGTGACCAATGGTAAGGAACTAGTTAACGATTTAACAAACACAAATCGCCTTACTAAACGTTTTTTCCATTTATTGTGTATATGTAACTTAAATCTTCATTCTCTGCTTAGTCTGTCCAAGTCTATACAGCAAAGCTGACAAGTGATATGCAGAAAACGAGAAATGACTGCCAATTTCGTCTGCTCAAATAGCCAATGTACAGTGTATGGAGGAAAAAGAAGAAGACAAGATGGTGCTACATGTGCTGTTTTTATTTTACATAGAAAGGATGGCCTATTATTTTGTCAGGCTCCTGACCAGGTATCCTAACCAGTAGAGGGGGGTGTGCTGCCTGAACATGAAGATTCCAGTTGGCAACAGTGCCGTCTGAAAGTGGAGGTATCAGGCATGAACAGGAGCAAATGGAGTAAAGATGGCCAAACAATGAAAATAAGAGATTTTCCAAAAATTTGGTCTGCCAGGTTTGCAAATTTTGGCATAAAATTTGCGAAATTAGGAACAAATGTTAATGAACCACACTAACACAGCTAAACAATTGGTGCAATACTTACCTGTCCATGCTCCTCCGGTGTCCTCTTCTGTGTCTCAGGTGTCTTCTGCATCTCCGGTGATCTCTTCTGAGCACACTCCAGCCCAGCCCACTTGGCCTTTTAATGACTGACACAGCAGGACAGTGGCAGAGAGAGACAGCCCGCTTGTCTAGAGAGAGAGAGCCCGCTCAGCCAATCACAGACCGCTGCTGTACCTTCTCAGTCAGTAATAGGCTGAAATCGGAGAGGCAGAAGACACCGGAAACACAGAAAAGGACACGGGGGGAGCGTGGACAGGTGAGCATATAATTTATTTTTTTAGGGAATTTTAAAATAAATAGAGTGGTAATTTGCTTCGCTTTGCTGGATTCTGTTCGCTCATCACTAATGAAAATAATAAAGGCAAAAAAAATGTAAAAAACAGCAAAAATATATTTTTAAAAACTGCTTTGAGTAATGCTACATTTCCTGATGACACATTCTCTTTCAATCTAAAAATAAACCATTAAAATAACTATTAATAAAAATAAAGTCATAAAATGTAAAACATAAACGACATAAAAATGATCATTATAAAACAATTCATTTCTCCACCAAAGAGCTGATAAGTGCGGACTCTCTTACAACCCCACCATGACAATCCCCGGTAATTACTTGATGTAAAGAAACAGTACTACTTTTTGGCAATTACAGTAACGGTAAATCTTGTTCTAGCCTTGGGAGAGAGTGCAGTCAGGCTTGAAATGCGTTGGCCGAGTGCAGACATTCTTGTCGACTGCATTTTCTGCAAGCTTAAAAAAAAAAAGTGTTGATTCATGTTTAAAAAATAGACACACTGTAGAACAATGCAATCCAATAAGTCGATAAACACGATGAGTTGTAAAAGAAATATTAAAGCCTCCGTTAAAAGGCTCTCCAGCAACATTTCAGATGTGTTAACAATAACACCAAATCCCTTTAATAAAAAATAACGAATAGGAAGAAGATGCCAGGATAGATTTATTCCACTACGAGAAGCCTAGTTAAATGCTACTCAAACAGCAGCGGCTCCATGGGGCAGTAACTTATGATATCTCAGGCTTCAAGCTATAACTTATTGTTTTACGTTATTTACCGAGGAGATTTGCTGAGATTCCGCTTTAATCTCTAAGGACTGTGAAATGGAAAAAAAAAAAGGATTTTCTCAACAATAGTTAACTATTCGCTGTAGTGAGGTTTAGTAGATAGGTAGCAAAAACATAAAAAACAGCAATATTTAAAATGGAGATTTTAAATTTTTAAGAATAAAAAAAGCTAAAAAGGAAAATAAAGAGTCAGACTTGATTAAAGTAATTTTATTGACTAGATTTTTTTTAAATATCAAGAGTTGGGTGCTGAATTTTAATTTTTTTATTTTTGACTTTAATGTGTTTCCATTTTTTATTTTAATTTTTTTATTCTATTGTAATTATGGGGGCAGCCATATTGCCTGAGTTGCTGTTACTAGCAGTTAGTAATATGCTTCAAAGCAGTCCCTAAGAGAAAAGGATCATTAGATTGGACTTCCATGGGAGAGGTTTCTTGGCATGCTCTGTGATCTGTGCAGATGACATTGTGCAAAGAGGGCAAGTAGGTGAGCATTGAATATCAGCTATTTCAAATGGCCTGATCCCATCTTATCTATATACTGTTGTCATCTTTCATTGTGATCCTATCTATGACGATAAGGAAGAGATTACTGTGGAGTGATCTATACAGAACAGGAAGTCTCAACTTAGTTTTAGACCCAGTGGTCAGAATGCCAAAGTGACTGCAGTTAACAGATCAAAGGGGTACTTTGGAGTAAAAAAAATAAAAATTAAAAATTAAATCACCTAGTTTCAGAAACGTATACAGATGTGTAATTTACTTCTACTTAAAAATCTCCAGCCTTCCAGTACTTATGAACTGCTGTATGTACTGCAGGAAGTGGTGTATTCTTTCCAGTCTGACACAGTGCTCTCTGCTGCCACCTCTGTCCATGTCAGGAACTGTCCACAGTAGTGGCAAATACCCATACAAAACCTCTCCTGCTCTGGACAGTTCCTCACATGGACAGAGGTGGCAGTAGAGACTGGAAAGAATACATCACTTCCTGCAGGACATACAGCAGCTGATAAGTACTGAAAGACTTCAATTTTATTTCACAAATTTGTATAACTTTCTGACACCAGTTGACTTGTACCCCTTGAAGTGAGTAGATTAAAAAGTACTAAAGTCATTCAACCCAAAGCCCCTCTTATCACCTGACCCCTTTAAAAAAAAAAAAAAAAAAATCTTTCAAAATCTGAAAAAAAAGTCAGTTCATTAAGAAGAAGAGTGAGAGAGAAGATCACATTGCGGGATGGATACACTGTATGATTTCTAATTAAATAAAGACATTTTCTCGGCTGTTGAGCAGAGTTTTTGAGAATCAGTTTACATGTTTTTTTTAAGCAAGTCAAATTATCATTTCAGAGCAATGTTCGGCGGCTTCATGGCAAGCATTAACATTCAAAGCGGGAATTTAACAAGATGTATTTTATTAATTTAGTAGACTTTGTATCTTGGTACAAGGTGCTTAAATATCAGAAGGGAATTAGAAGATGAAAATGTGGAGAGAAAAAATAATGGCCTACATTCTCTGTTTTTGAGACATTTTCAATCTGTTTAAAGATTGAGCTTTACGGGGACAAATGGGAATCGATATTACCATAATGTATGCGGGCCAAACTCTGCTAATTGTGACAGCACATGAAAGGGGAGCAAATTTTCTTAATTTTCTGCAGCAAACAAGTCGATGTAATCTGAACAGATTAATTTTCTTCTCTTGCCCGGTTTACGCAGCAGTCTTGCCTCACTTATTGATTATCAGACAAGACTACTAATCCCCTTCTGGTCGGTAAAAGTACTTAATTAAATGGCAGTTAACAAATGTCTCTATACTAAAATAATTACGGCCGTTCCCAATGATTTATATATATAGGAGAGGCGGCAAAATCCGTCTTACGTGGAACCGACAAACAAATAAATAATACGGGAAGGAAAGTGAATAAATTGGAAAAGATGAAAAATTCAGAATATGAATGTAAAAATGTTATCGTAAAACATATTAATTTAATAATTTAAAAATTTTATTTAAACTCCAATAAAGACAAGTGTAAGGTCGAGTTCACTCTGAATTTTTGAAGTCCACTTAACTTATACATTTTATAGAGGGAAAAAACTGATGAAAAAGCGGATGCAATTCTGTGTTTTAACATTAACTTTAATTATATATATAAAAAAAAGATCAAAGCGGATGTTTTTTCTTTTCTTTTTTTTCACACCAAAGCCTGGTTGACCACATTTTTCTGTACATTAAAAGTAACCATATAAAAATGGATACTGTAAACAGACAAAAACACAATGTGAACACAATGTTTTACGCGTACTATTTGTATAGAGCCGTGATTAACCCTTAGGCGAGCCTGGACGTACCCGTATGTCCAGGGCCGCCTCCATTTGTTCAGAGCGGGGCCGCGCAGCAGCCGCGCTCTGAACCGCCGTGGTCCCGGGTGCCGCTCGTACAGTAATCGGATGCTGCTGTCAAAGTTGACAGCTGCATCCAATTACTTGATGCAGCCGTTCCCTGGTGGTCCCGGAGGAGCGATCCACACATCTTACCCCTTCCGGGGTCAGCGCTGTAATGGAGCTGATCCCGGCTTGGCACTCGATTGCTTCCGGCTGCAGCAGCTGGAAGCAATCAATGTGCCTATCTCATCGGTCTATGCTGCATATCTATGCAGCATAGTTCTGTATGAGAGATCGGTGTACCTATACTAGAAGTCCCCCAGGGGGAATAACCCTAACCCCAGGAGGAATAACCTTAACCCCAGGGGGAATAACCCTAACCCCAGGGGAAAT
Organism: Dendropsophus ebraccatus; assembly: GCF_027789765.1. Taxonomy (NCBI): domain Eukaryota; kingdom Metazoa; phylum Chordata; class Amphibia; order Anura; family Hylidae; genus Dendropsophus; species Dendropsophus ebraccatus. The sequence goes on from NC_091468.1 coordinate 10,954,509, forward strand.
AACCATAACCCCAGGGGGAATAACCCTAACCCCAGGGAGGGAATAACCCTAACCCCAGGGGGAATAACCCTAACCCCAGGGAGGGAATAATCCTAACCCCAGGGAGGCAATAACCCTAACCCCAGGGGGGAATAACCCTAACCCCAGGGGGAATAACCCTAACCCCAGGGAGGGAATAATCCTAACCCCAGGGAGGCAATAACCCTAACCCCAGGGGGGAATAACCCTAACCCCAGGGGGAATAACCCTAACCCCAGCAGGAATAACCCTAACCCCAGGGGGAATAACCCTAACCCCAGGGGGAATAACCCTAACCCCAGGGGGCTTCTAGTATAAGTGTAAAAGTAAAAATAAAAGTGTTTTTAATAAAAAGCCCCCTCCCCTAATAAAAGTGTGAATCACCCCCCTTTTCCCATGTTATAAATAAAAATAAATAAATAAACAGGTTTGGTATCGCCGCGTGCCCAAACTATTAATTAATCACATTCCTGATCTCGCACGGTAAACGGCGCAAGCGCAAAAATATCCGCAAAATTGCACATTTTTGGTTGCACCAAATCCAGAAAAATTGTAATAAAAAGTGATCAAAAAGTTGTACATGCACAATCAAGGTACCGATAGAAAGAACACATCATGGCGCAAAAAATGACACCTGACACAGCCCCATAGACCAAAGGATAAAAGCGCTATAAGCCTGGGAATGGAGCGATTTTAAGGAACGTATATTTGTTAACAATGGTTTGAATTTTTTACAGGCCATCAGATACAGTAAAAGTTATACATGTTACATATCGTTGTAATCGTAACGACTTGAGGAATATATATAAGAAGTCAGTTTTACCCCAGGGCAAACCCCTTCAAATAAAAGAAATGCGTTTTTTTTTTTTTTTGTTTTTTTCAATTTCACCACACTGAATTTTTTTCTGGTTTCACAGTGTACTTTATGAAAAAATTCAGCCTGTCATTGCAAAGTACACTTAGTGGCGCAAAAAATAAGGGCTGATGTGGGTTTCTAGGTAAAAAATGCAACTGCTATGGCCTTTTAAGCACAAGGGGAAAACGAAAATGCAAAAATTTTAATTGGCCCTGTCCTTTAAGGGTTAAAGGGGTATTCTACTCAAACATAACTTTAGATATGTTGCTGCCCATGGTGAGACTAGCAATTCCTTCCATACTTGTTATTATCTATTCAGTCTCCTTCCCCCAGTTCTCAGCTGCTGCTTTCTGCTGAAGACACAAACATCTGTGTGTGAGCTTTTCTCTCTGTCTCCCCCATCTTCCCCCCCTCCCTTCTGAGACAGATGATGTAAACAAGTCTCTGGCAGGCTTTATCTACAAAATTGTAGCTTCTTTGTAATGCTGGGAGGGTTATTCTAAGGTCAAGTTGCTTATAAACTTACTGTGATTAAAGAGGTTATCCAACACTACGAAAACATGGCCACTTTTGCATCACTCTTGTCTCCAGTTCAGGTGTGGTTTGCAATTAAGCTCCATTTACTTCAATGGAACCGACTTTCAAACTGAGTTTCCACCCAAACTGGAAACAAGAGTGGTGCAAAAAAGGCCATGTTTTTGTAGCGCTAGGTAACCCCTTTATCCTCCCAGCATTAGAAAAAAGCTGTTCACACTAGGTGTGTGCTGACGGCCAATGCCTCTGCTGGTCATGTCCGCAGGGCTGTGAGGCTCTGGCCCTGGGGGCTTGGTTCTGCGACACTGGGGTTGCTGGACCACTGGCTTTTCAGAGGTGATGATTGCCGGTGAACGCTACACCATGGCTAACGTAGGGACTCATGTGTATCAGAAGACCTGCACGTGGTACATGAGGCAATATGGTTTGATCAAATTATATACTAACTTCTGATGTTGGTTTTTAATGTAGCTGAACAAGATTTAGTATCAACCATGGGTGGCATGTGCAGCCATTTCTGTGTTCTCCAGGCTACAATGTTGCAGATAAAGCCTGCCAGGCACTTGTTTACATCAGCCATCTAAGAAGGAAGGGGGGGGGAGGGGGAGACAGAGAGAAAAGCTCACAGATTTTTGTGTTTTAAGCAGAAAGCAGCAGCTGAGAACTGGGGGAAGGAGACTGTACAGATAATAACAAGTATGGAAGGAATTATTAGTCTCACCATGGGCAGCGACATACCAAAAGTTATGTTTGAGTGGAGTACCCCTTTAAGGACCAGCAGGACCGAGACACGTCTGCATTTTAAAAGTATGAAAATTAATCCATAAGGATTTTTTTTTTTATTACAAGAGCTGGAGAGAATTATCTTTTTCTTGTATATTATGACCCCAGTGTCGAGGGATCTGTGCTCTTATACAGGCACATTGGCCATGAGATGTAGAATCGGATTCATGAGAATGCTGAGAATCCTTAGGGTTCCGGGTTAGATTAGATTTTTCGAACCTGCTGATTTCCCTTTAAATGACCTGATCCAGCCAAACTGGCATCATCAAGCCATTGGTATTCAAATGCTCAAACGGACTTGGGCATGCTCGTAAAATGGACAACTAGTCATCTGGGCGGGAAGCAGCCTGTGACTAATCACAGCTCTCTGTCTGTCAACCCTCTCCACACTAACAGGCAGAGAGCTGTGACTAGTCAGTGGCGGCTTCCTGCCCAGATGACTAGTTGCCGCCCCTCTCCCAGCTTCACGCATCGGAATAAAACTCCTTTTTCCCCTGCTGTGAAGCTAACACTGCAGACGCGGCTAGAAGCCTCGGGGAGCTGCACAGCAGATCTATACAGTGCAGCTGATAGGGGCCATGGGATCAGCTGATTGCTGGGCCTACTGTCAATACAGATGGATTTGCCTTCATGAACCAACACATTAAAATAATATAAAAAGTCTTGATATCTTATATTTCACTAGTAACACTAACCTGATTTTGTGAGAAAGAATAGGAAAACAAGAATCAGTGAAGTTAGGCAAGATAACAGAACCAAACTTCATACAAGTTGAGGGAATAAATAAAAGTGTTTGAGCCATAATTCTGCAACAGGGGGCAGAGCTTAGCAAAAGAGGTTTTGCATAAAAGGGGGCATGGTTTAAAATGATTCTGTCTCTGTGCAGCTGATCCAGAGAACTCTTCCTGAATAACCTGGACAATAGGTAGTCCTCTCCATTATGTGCATGAGCCCAGTAGTCCTGGATATTCATGAGAAGCAGAAAACTCCACCCACCAGCTGCTGATTGGCAGTTCTCAATCCATTCTGTGTATAGGCAGTCACCTGTCAATCAGCAGCTGGACGGCGGAGGGAGGAATATGTCAAGAATCCTATTCTCCTGCATATCAGGAGAACAGTTGAACAGAATTATACAGTGATATGTTCAGCATTTATGTCACTGCTTATGCTGTCCTCATTTAAGACCACATGAACCTAGTGACAGATTCCCTTTAAATACCTGGAATTGCACAAATCAGTTTACCCAAAACGTTTGTTGGTAACCACGGAGTCACATAAGTCTGCCTAGGAGCTGTATACAGAAATTGTATCCTTATATATGTTGCAGATGCGCAGAGCCTTGAGCTGTTTCCCCATTGTCTTCTCTCTTATTTACACCTCCTGGTAACACAATGGGATCTTGTGCGGTTACGGTTTGTGAAAATTATTCATGAATGATTATGATATGCAACAGTTCTCCTCCACAGTCTCTTAATTGGAAGCAGGAAGCCGTGAACTCTGGAGCTGCTCCGTCATGTTTCCAAGAAGAATTTGTGTTGAGATGGAAAGTCTCTTCCACCACGGCCACCACGCCAGCTCATTGGTATGAGACCATCCGTGCAGGATAAGGTTTTACATAATCATGGCGTGCACTAATGGATTCAATCTTTTTATAATATAGTATATGTGCAACTAGTATTCCATAGTATCCAGGTTTAGCACAGTGAAGGTTACTGACTATATGCCTGGTGGTTACAGACAGTATAAGGGGTTAATTTTTGCATTTCTTGTGGTCTATGGCAATAATGGCATCAGACTTGGGCAGTGAAGGGGTTAATAGAGAAAATGGATTGTTATCAGTGTACTTGGTGGCCCAGGATGGTCACATGATTACTTTTAATGTTACTAGCGTATGGTATTCAAATGCCTATTGTGACATGATACAGTTATTATTACACCCATGCATACGCGTTTATTGTTATTTTGGGGTTTTTTTTACATGAAAAGATAGCTTGCATGCCAAGTTTATGCAGGTCAGGGAGGTCAGTAAATCCGGGCAGGAACAAGAGACTGAGACTGCAGACAGGCTGTACAGTAGCGGGAACTGAACTGGCGTGAGCTTATAACCACCTCACGTCAAGTGACGCACCCCTACTATCTGGGGGGGGGGGGGGGGGGGGGGGCAATTTCAATTCCTGGATAGACTGGAACTTTGAAGTCACTTCAGTACACTGCAGCGTGCTCCGTCCTCCCACTGTATGCCCGCTCTCCTATGGATGAGTCCTCCTCCTGACTTAGTCCCCTGGCAGTCTCTCCCACTGGCAGAAAAAGCAAAGATTTCTCCTTCGCAGCGGCTGTTGTTGAGGAGAGCAGCTGATAAGGCCCGGTTCACACTGCATTTTTGCAGACAGTTTAACGTAAACGTTTTAGGAAAAAACAGACTCCCTATATTAAAAAACAAAACAAAAAAACATAGATTAAAACGCGTTTTTTTTTTTTTTTTTTGTAGCGCACACAAAAACATGGTTGACCCCATTTTTGTGTGTTTAGTGTTCACAGTATGGGACAATGTTATATTTACTGTGTACCTTGAATGTTTTTACGAAGAATGATTATCAGGCAGTGCTGTGCAGTATATTTGGAGAGGTCAGTCATTAAGGGGTTAAGTATAGAATAATGTACAGCCGGACCCTTAAATACAGACACTGAACCCCAACTCTCTTGTGTGTCTCCCTTCTGCCCCAGACTGGACACCCCTGCCCCCCTCCAGACTAGTCACCCTATACACCCCTGCCCCCCTCCAGACTGATCACCCTGTACACCCCTGCCCCCCTCCAGACTAATCACCCTGTACACCCCTGCCCCCCTCCAGACTGGTCACCCTATACTCCCCTGCCCCCCTCCAGACTGGTCACCCTATACTCCCCTGCCCCCCTCCAGACTGATCACCGGTACACCCCTGCCCCCCTCCAGACTGATCACCCTGTACATCCCTGCCCCCCTCCAGACTGATTGCCCTATACGCCCCTGCCCCCCTCCAGACTAGTCACCCTGTACACCCCTGCCCCCCTCCAGACTGGTCACCCTGTACACCCCTGCCCCCCTCCAGACTGGTCACCCTGTACACCCCTGCCCTCCTCCAGACTGGTCACCCTGTACACCCCTGCCCCCCTCCAGACTGGTCACCCTGTACACCCCTGGCCATGTTTAGCCCTGATTTGAGCAAAATCACAATAAAAATGCTGCTAAAGAGCATGGGAAGTATGTCTGCTGATCAGATAAAAATCCTCCCTGCCTCCCCACACTGACAGAAAGGGCAAAACTGTTTCCAGACTGCCCCATCCACTGCCATCCTGCTCTCTCTGTGCCATCATCCCCCTCGCTACACCGCTGAGTGCAGGGAGGGGATAGAGAGGACTGTGCGGCTGTAACTGTATGACCACACAGTTCTACGATCATAGAGATGAGTGCAGGGAGGGGATAGAGAGGACTGTGCGGCTGTAACTGTATGACCACACAGTTCTACGATCATAGAGATGAGTGCAGGGAGGAGATAGAGAGGACTGTGAGGCTGTAACTGTATGGCCACACAGTTCTACGATCATAAAGATGAGTGCAGGGAGGGGATAGAGAGGACTGTGCGGCTGTAACTGTATGACCACACAGTTCTCTATGATCAGGCAAAGTGATTCAGGAATGCTGTGCATAATCTTTATAAAGAGTCAGCATTTGTGTATGGGGCATCTGACATCTGCAATTCTGAAACCTTACATATAGAACAGGTGAAAATAACAACAGGAACAATTGATACGCTGCAGATTTAAAAAAATTCTACAGCATTTTGAAAATTTAAAGGGGTTATCCAGCGCTACAAAAACATGGCCACTTTCTTCGAGAGACAGCCCCGCTCTTGTCTCCAGTTTGGGTGCAGGTTTTACAGCTCAGTTCCATTAAAGTGAAACCACACCTGACCTGGAGACAAGAGTGGTGCTGTTTCTGAAAGAAAGTGACCATGTTTTTGTAGCGCTGGATAACCCCTTTAAGGAATCTCATCCACATGCTATATATTGTAAATTCTGCCTACACAAGTTCTAGTTCTAGAACTGGACATATAACATGATACATAAAGTCATCACAAGTCACTCTAAGTTGTAGATTTGTGGTCGAACATTTTACATGATTGTTATTACGGAATAGTCGGCCTCCTGAAGGAAATCTCACACATAATTCCCCTCTTACTTTGTTAGTTTAGCTTTGATCAGCTTTGTTGAGATCTGCCATATTCCCACACCAATTATACTATGCTAACAGGCATTTCTCCTATTAACTGGGAACCGCGCTCATCCCCATGAAGAGGACGTCACTGGAGTTACAGATTCAGTCATCTAAACTTTGGTATAGCATCGTTGTCAACATTTCAAATTTTTTTTTCCAGGGGCACTTTAGCATTAAAAAGGGGTGTGGCGTATTGTGGGCGTGGTCTTGGTGGGGGTGGGACAACACAAAAAGAGCATTACACACCCCAGTATTAGGTCCCCAGTATATTACACACCCCAGTATTAGGCCCCCAGTATATTACACACCCCAGTATTAGGCCCCCAGTATATTACACCCCAGTGTCAGGTCCCCAGTTTATTACACAACCCAGTGTCAGGTCCCCAGTATATTACACCCCAGTGTCAGGTCCCCAGTATATTACACACCCCAGTATTAGGTCCCCAGTATATTACACACCCCAGTATTAGGTCCCCAGTATATTACACACCCCAGTATTAGCCCCCCAGTATATTACACACCCCAGTATTAGGCCCCCAGTATATTACACCCCAGTGTCAGGTCCCCAGTTTATTACACACCCCAGTGTCAGGTCCCCAGTATATTACACACCAGTGTCAGGTCCCCAGTATATTACACACCTCAGTGTCAGGTCCCCAGTATATTACATGCCCTGCCTACACACTCACAGACTCAGAGATAGCACTCTACTGACTGACTGTACATACTGGTAGTTTGTACCCATATGATGCAGCTGCACCCCATATCAGCATACTACAACCCCCTTCATCCTACTGCTCCTCTATCATCATACTACTACCCCCTTCATCCTACTGCTCCTCTATCATCATAATACTACCCCCTTCATCCTACTGCTCCTCTATCATCATACTACTACCCCCTTCATCCTACTGCCCCTCCATCATCATATTATTCAGGTGAGAGATTAAGGGTACAAACCCACACACCGTATACACAGCAGATACGCAACAAATACGCAGCAAATACGCAGCAGATTTGTTGGTACAGATTTGATGCTGTGTTCAGTTATTTAGATATAATCTGCTGCGTTTTTGCTGCGTATTTGCTGCGTGTTTGCTGCGTATTTGCTGCGTATCGCAGCAGTAAATACGCTGCTTATACGGTGTGTGGGTTTATACCCTAAAGAGGTTATTCAGGTAAAATTAACTTGTCTCCTATCTACAGGATAGGGGACAAGTAAGAAATTGCGGGGGGGGGGGGGGGGTCTGGCCTCTGTACCCCCTGCTGATCTTTACATTGGACTCCGGCTTCTTTGTTATGAATACAACCGCGGGTCACTTGACACATGGGGGGGCATATCTGTTTACAAGAAAGCATACCCACCCAGCTGCATATGGACATCCTTGGCTAACGGGGCATATCTGGCTACAGAGAAGGCAAAGCTTTTCCTATGGGGGGCACATTTTCCTACCGGGGGGGGGGGGGGAGGCTCATATTTGGCATGCGGCCCATCACGTTTTTTTCCATGCATTTGCGTTTATTCCTGGCATTTTTGACTTTATGTGGGAATGATCTTTTTTGTGGTTGAGGCGTTTATGTGTGCTATACTTTTTTTCCTCTGCCATCACATGACCTAGCTGCTGGACCACAAAGGGTGGCGAGAGCACCAGGAAAGAAAAAAAAAAAACAGAGCCACAAAAAAAAAAAAAAATTGCTGCATTTTGGGAAAAACTGCCACAGAGCCTCAAAAATGCCTGAAAAGAGAAAAAACGCCCCCCCCCCCCCCCCCAAAAAAAAAAAAAAAAAAACACCATGTGTGTATGGCTGATCATAAACTTACTTTGGTTTCCAGCTAACTTCTGGACACTGGTGTTTTTGCAAAGAAAAAAAAAAAAACATGCCATTTTTATTGGCTTTTTTCCATAATTTTAAGGAAGTGTGAGGCCAGCCTAACTGCCGGAGTTCCCTAAGGGTCGGAGCTGATTGCTACGGTCCCTAAGGCAATTTGTGATCAGTTTATCTAAGGTCATGATATAATGATACTAGATGGAATTATCTTTTTTTTTTTTTACTTTTTAGTGTTTCTAGATCATAAAATGAAGCCATGGTACTGTATAAGTAGACTGTGACAGCTTCACCAGTTAGGTGGGGGGCCTTGAGAAATATGTTGCTCTGGGGCACAGAATACGATACCACCCATCAACAGCGTATCAAATGCAATAAAACCAACCAAAGGAGTCGATCAGATTTTTTTACAAAAACTTTGAATCCAAGCCCCAGCAGATAATGGCTCACTGCTGTCTGCGACCATCATCATGGGGACACCATATATATCACATTATAAGCATTAAGTTATGTACCACTGGGGGTTAGGAAAGTGCCCCCCGCACTGTAACCAAAAACTTTTCTTTGTAAACACCTTTTTGTTCATAGGGAGTTTGCACCTTTCTAACATATTAGTACATTCATTTCTATGCAGCCTTTTAATCATCCTCTGCCTGCAGATGTTATACAGATTTTGCTATTGTTCAGAGAGAGAATTTTAGCATTGGTTATTACTTAGCTTCCTCTTGGGGCCCAGAGTGCAAAGCAAATTTTTACCCCTTAGGCAATTTGAAAGTACTTTGTAGCTTGTCAGTAGAAATTGCTGTGTTTTTCTCTTGAGAGAAGTGTTTGAAGGGTGTGTGGATGAACCGGAGCTGGGTGGGATTTTCCGCTTTCAATTGGAGCTCATTAATTTCTCAAATCTCTGGTGAGAAAAAAAAGACACTTTATTTATGGGATCTTTAAACGGAATCATTTACAGTATTACCGATGAAATATTACCACAGGTAAAGAATAACAAGTACCGGCAAAAAAAAACTCAATTAAAAATTGGGGGGAAAAATATCTTGTGTTTAGTTTTGGAGAGTTTGGAAGAATTTTTATTTTTTTATTTTAAAAAAAGTTATATAGTTAATAAAGATTAAACGAACATGCCGAAAGTTCTGGTTCACAAGAACCCTAAAGAAGTTGTCTGAGAAAAATGAATTCTTGGCCTGGCTGCCAGGGCTGCGGAGGACATGTCAGTAATGCATACTTACCTGTCCCGCTCCCCCGCCACTGCCGTATCTCTTCATGTGTTTTCATAACATACAATGATGTCGCGCTCCCACCAGAAACGGTTGCTCAGCATAGATGCTTTGCTGAGCAGTTGTTTCCTATGCGAGGGCAACGTTATCGAATGTTCTGAAAACAGAAGAAGCAGTAGATCTGTCAGCAGCGAGGGAACGGGACAGGTAAGTATGCATTACTTACTTATGCATTACTGACAACCTCTTAATGATCGGCATTTTAATCCCACTGCCTGGGGAGGGTGGGTGCAACTCTAGGGAGTCCTGGTAAATATGGATACAACCTATGGCTTACGGCTGTATCCATGTTTTTCAGGCAGTCCTCTGTTTGCATCCAACTTCTCCAGGCAGTGTGTCATGGGTCCACATATTGCTAGCAGTAGTAAAAAAGTGCTGGAGAAGGGTCAAGCCTGCAGAAGCATAGAAAGCAGGTACTCCCCACAAGAAATCACAGTTAAGGTAGTTTTATTCACATGAGCAGAAAACTGAGTAACGGTTCGGTCTACATGACCTACATCAGACTCTTGTGATGTCCCACTATGGGTGTTGCTCCTATTTACACCCTACATAAAAGTCTGTACTTTTGTGTGGTCTTATTGCAGCTACCGTGTTATTAGAGGTGACCACTAGATGTCGCTTTATTGTGTAACTAAACTATGGAAGCTGCACAGCTGAAGTATTTGAAGGGTTATTTGTATGTGTATGTACCAGATTCTGTTAAACAGTAGGATCCCTCCTTTCTTCTGTCCTATCGCCTCTCTTCTTTCCCCTCTTCTGTTGCATTCTTTCCACCCAACCATAGCGCATCTTACACGCTGGTTAGGAAGTTAGTCCTTTGGGTGAAGGAGGAGTCTTAGCTGAGCTTTGGTGGAGAAATGACGCAGCTCAGATAGCTCTCCACCGTGGTTTTACCTGGGCCCTGGCCCTCTGCCAGGTCCCCTCTACAGTCGCAGTTCTTGGTGAGTACCCCGCATGGGTAGGACACGGGACAGAGTCCGCTTACAAACCTCTTTCTTGAAGCATCAAACAAGCTGTGTGATGCCCTGTTAAACCCTTCACGAGAGGGCTAGCCAACAGATAACCTCAACCCATGCCGAGGACAAAGAGTAACTACAGTGCAGGACAGTATCTGCAAAAGAGCCAAAGAGCTAGGAACTGATCCGCGTGGAGCAAAGTTACGTAAAGTCTATGAACTCCATCTTGCAGCGCAGCTCCAATTCTAACCATTCCGCTCATCCCAGGTAACAAGGTCTGGGGCCTGTGTTACCCATTGGTTTGGTTTTACCAAAGCTAGTGGGCATAAGGTTGTGTGAAGACTATAGGAAAGGTCAAAACACAGGCACAGGTTGTTGTTTCTTCTTCTTCTACAAGTATTCTTCACTACACTCCAACCTCCTGGCAGAGCACATTACTACTTGGGTTGAGACTCTCACGGCACCCTCCTCTCTACTACGCTACCTCTGTACAACTCTACCAACACTACTACATCCTACTCAGCACTTCTCACACAGATCTGGTGGTTCTATGTTCATGTATTTATTGGAACTGTATCAAATGCATTTCAAGATTTGTTGTATTACCTGCTGCACATTACCAAGTAGTAAACCCAGTCAACGTTATCACCTGTCTGTGATTATTTACCACCACCTGCACAGCACCTACACAGCAACCTTGGGACATTTCCCCTTTCTGTGGGTGGCGGGTCCTACCATTATTCGGGAGGGTTACTAACACCACTCTGACCACCTGGGACTATCTCACGTGTCACGTGTGGCAACCCGACAGGACACCGACCACAGGGGAAAAGGGTTAAACCGGCCCTACATCTTAAAAGCAGGCGTGCCATTACAACTGTGTGCCCACCTGGCACTGGGGTCATGTGACAAAAGCCTAAGGTCCAGCTGTATCTCGGCCATCCACCACAGTAGTGGCATCACCCTTCCATCTTGCAAGTAATCTGCCGTCCCACCGCTATAACATCATCCGGAGGCATACCACACTCTGTGAATAGGAGAGCGTGTGGCGGTGGATGCCTTGCCAGGAGTAGTGAGGATGCTGGGCGTGACAAAGCATTACCCCTGATTTCAAAGGATGCTGTATCGAATTATCGATATCGACTGTGTATCGAATTATCGAAAACTATGTAACTATTATTACTGCTGCTTTACATAGTTTATTGTTATCTGCAAAAATGGATACTTTATTGTGCAATCCCTCTAGACGGGCACTGACAGCTCACATTGGACTTGTTGGCACTCATTGGGGGTAGCAAAGGTGGGTTATCCTAATCTGTTGTTATAGGAGAACATAAGGAAATTTCTTGGGTCCTGGTGGAGAAACTGCACCTGACACCCCCTTGTAATATTGCAAAGGTTTGCTATTCATGATGACATCACAATTATATGTTATTACTTGCTATCGTTATGATGATGTCACTACCCCTCTGTACCGCCTACTTATAACCTGCTGATCTCTTATAAAGTAGGGTGGTCAGAGAGCCTAAGAGGGATTGTGACCTCTGACTGGGTACACCACTCAGGAGCCCTGTCAGCCCTGACCATCCCTATTCCCATGTGCTCAGCCTGCTCCTTGAGTACATTCAATACATTATTAAGTACTTTGCATTAAGTGACCTCTTTGACCTTTGTCCTTTCTGGAAACCTTAGGGAGTTCATAATTGACAGACGCAACAGAACCAGACAGGTAAAACTTTTTACTTATTGGCTGATGGTTAATGACAATGCTAAAACAATGTGAGCGATAGAGACATCTTGATGGTCAACAACATTGTAACCATTTGAAATCTTAATTTTATGGCCGGCTGGGCTGATGTCCCCAGACCAATAATGGAAATTACTTCAAAAGATAAAGCATTGATGGATGTCCTAGTAGGGGCACACATTACATTGTTTCCAGTAGCTGTGAAGACCTTAGCCAAAGTTTCTGTAGGTTGGGGTGTTTCCTTAAAGGTCCACAGAACCAAGTTTATGGCAGTCTTCTGTATTCCATACCAGGTTACTCTGGATCCCGTGTACAGTGTATGGTCTTATTTAGTGTTCAAAAGGAAAGATTCTGCTGTTCCGGATACACTCTTTGCCAATGGCTGCCATTTTGAAAAGTATGTGAACCCCTGACCATCAGACCTATATGAGCTTGTGGGACACCCAGGTCCAAAACCATGGGCTGTACGATTTTAGAGGCAGTGGTGATCATTTTTGCAATGCATCAAGTATTTCAGCATTTTATTTTCTCGCGTTGTGAGGTTGCATGGTCTTCTGCCTTGTGGATGATCTGTTGTTATATCTGGATACAATAATCACACGTTGTACATGTACATGTTGTACATAATGGGTCAGAGCTTAGATCAGGTACATTGGAAACTGAAACGCGAAGGTGAATTTGTCTCACAGGCTGTAGTCACATTATTGGGGAGCAGGGTCTGTCTCACAGGCTGCAGTCACATTATTATTAGAGGTGCAGGGCCTGTCTCACAGGCTTCAGTCACATTATTAGAGGTGCAGGGTCTGTCTCCAAAGCCGCAGTCACATTATTATTAGAGGTGCAGGGTCTGTCTCACAGTCTGCAGTCTCATTGTTATTAGAGGTGCAGGGTCTGTCTCACAGTCTGCAGTCACATTGTTATTAGAGGTGCAGGGTCTGTCTCACAGTCTGCAGTCTCATTGTTATTAGAGGTGCAGGGTCTGTCTCACAGTCTGCAGTCACATTATTGGGGAGCAGGGTCTGTCTTACAGGCTGCAGTCACATTATTAGAGGTGCAGGGTCTGTCTTACAGGCTGCAATCACATTATTAGAGGTGCAGGGTCTGTCTCACAGTCTGCAGTCACATTATTGGGGAGCAGGGTCTGTCTTACAGGCTGCAGTCACATTATTAGAGGTGCAGGGTCTGTCTCACAGTCTGCAGTCATATTAGTAGAAGTTTAGGTGCAGATGAAATCTTTTCTGTTACTTTATTCTTTAGTCCTCGCTCTCTCTCTCTCTTTCTTTCTCTCTCTCTCTCTCTCTCAAACACACACATTCACAGCTTGGGAGGGAGATGGTATTGTCGCTCTTTACAGACACCGCGCTTCCTTTCCTTCAATAGTTTTTCTTTCTTTTTCAGGAAGACACTTTACACCTCCTCTTCTTTTCCACAGAAACCTGCAGGGAAATCCTCTCTATTTGCGGGGATGGCTCTTACAGTATTTTTTTTAATGTATACATTGGCTTCTTATCAGTGACCACACAACAAAGAATAAACAGTTTAAAGAAACAGACCTGTGCAAAGCCGGGTAAGACCACTGCTAGTGTATATAAATGGGAAATGGACCTCTAAAACACCTAGACTTTATTTTGGGTCATCAACAGCTGATATCATAACTCATGGGCTGTACGATTTTAGAGGCAGTGGTGATCATTTTTGCAATGCATCAAGTATTTCAGCATTTTATTTTCTCGCGTTGTGAGGTTGCATGGTCTTCTGCCTTGTGGATGATCTGTTGTTATATCTGGATACAATAATCACACGTGGTACATGTACATGTTGTACATAATGGGTCAGAGCTTAGATCAGGTACATTGGAAACTGAAACGCGAAGGTGAATTTGTCTCACAGGCTGTAGTCACATTATTGGGGAGCAGGTTCTGTCTCACAGGCTGCATTCACATTATTATTAGAGGTGCAGGGTCTGTCTCCAAAGCCGCAGTCACATTATTATTAGAGGTGCAGGGTCTGTCTCACAGTCTGCAGTCTCATTGTTCTTAGAGGTGCAGGGTCTGTCTTACAGTCTGCAGTCACATTATTAGAGGTGCAGGGTCTGTCTCACAGTCTGCAGTCACATTGTTATTAGAGGTGCAGGGTCTGTCTTACAGTCTGCAGTCACATTGTTATTAGAGGTGCAGGGTCTGTCTCACAGTCTGCAGTCACATTATTGGGGAGCAGGGTCTGTCTTACAGGCTGCAGTCACATTATTAGAGGTGCAGGGTCTGTCTCACAGTCTGCAGTCTCATTGTTATTAGAGGTGCAGGGTCTGTCTCACAGTCTGCAGTCACATTGGTATTAGAGGTGCAGGGTCTGTCTCACAGTCTGCAGTCACATTGTTATTATAGGTGCAGGGTCTGTCTCACAGTCTGCAGTCACAATGTTATTAGAGGTGCAGGGTCTGTCTCACAGTCTGCAGTCACATTGGTATTAGAGGTGCAGGGTCTGTCTCACAGTCTGCAGTCACATTGTTATTAGAGGTGCAGGGTCTGTCTCACAGTCTGCAGTCATATTAGTAGAAGTTTAGGTGCAGATGAAATCTTTTCTGTTACTTTATTCTTTAGTCCTCTCTCTCTCTCTCTCTCTCTTTCTCTCTTTCTTTCTCTCTCTCTCTCTCAAACACACACATTCACAGCTTGGGAGGGAGATGGTATTGTCGCTCTTTACAGACACTGTGCTTCCTTTCCTTCAATAGTTTTTCTTTCTTTTTCAGGAAGACACTTTACACCTCCTCTTCTTTTCCACAGAAACCTGCAGGGAAATCCTCTCTATTTGCGGGGATGGCTCTTACAGTATTTTTTTTAATGTATACATTGGCTTCTTATCAGTGACCACACAACAAAGAATAAACAGTTTAAAGAAACAGACCTGTGCAAAGCTGGGTAAGACCACTGCTAGTGTATATAAATGGGAAATGGACCTCTAATACACCTAGACTTTATTTTGGGTCATCAACAGCTGATATCATAACTCTTTATTTATAAAATTATGTTACTTTTTAGCCTTTTCAAATCATAGCAATAAATAGATACTTTACATGTTGAAAAGTGACAATTTGAAGGAAAGAATCTGTATTTGGATGTTTCCTCCAAATACTTGTCATAGCAGCAGCATCCAGATTACCCTTCAGCATAATTGTGGTGATTACTTGATAAATTGGCCCCGCAGGACCGAGCGAGGGCGCAGGTCAATCATAGGTCTCACAGTGGAAAAAGACATTGCAATCAATTAGTGAAGGTACTCTGTGAGAGCGACGTCCTCCCCGCCAAAGCCAGGATAGAATTACTTCTCCTGGAGTAATATGTTAACCCCGTTGCCTTTATAGGTAGGTTGATCACTTGGACATATACCTATATAATCTGTGATGAAACACCTGGAAAGTATATATCAGCGATGACATCACCAAGATGTGACCGACCTATATACAGTACATTGATATACATGTGCAGTCTGATAAATCTGGAAAGGCCAGGTCAAATAATAGCTGAAGAATACATAGGAGGGGTTTCCATAAGGGTGTCAGAGCCCTGCTCCCACCTTACTGAATGAAGAATGGCTGGTGAGGATGGGAGAGACCAGCTTCAGTGCTTACTTGGGTTATACAGGATCAGGAAAAAGAATCAGAATTTTTTACCTTTTTTGTTTGTTGTTTTTTTTTTTTGCTTGTTTGTCCAGGAAGAGCAGCACTATTGTCTATGGCCCATGTCAGGTATTACACATCAGATTTGTTCCAATAACTGGGGATGTGTGTGCATGAATATGTGTAAGTGCATGTAAAGGCGTCCAACAGCCATGATGGTCCAAGACAGCCTGAATGATATTACTGTTACTGCTTTAAACGGCTGTTACTACTATTATTTAGGGTATAAACCCACACACCGTATATGCAGCGTATTTTCTGCTGCGATACGCAGCAAATACGCAGCAGATTAGATCTAAATAACTGAACACAGCATCAAATCTGCTGTATTTGTTGCGTATCTGCTGTGTATATGGTGTGTGGGTATGTACCCTTAAACTAATACTTCTGCTGCTACTACAATACTATTACTACTTCTACTAATACAATTTCTAATTTTTAGGAATATTGCCCTCTCTAGATCTGACCCTATTTCCAAGTTTAGCTCGTTTTTTTTCTTTATAGTTCTTGGACGATTTCTTCGCCATATTCATTTGTTTCTATTGTTGTATTACGTGAAACATTTAATGCAAAATTTTATAGCTTTGTAGCGTCTGTTAAAAAAACAATAACATAATTCAAAACACTTTTTGTTTCCTTTTGCCATTTCAGAATGTTTAATTTTTTTTCACATGAATTAAGGATTTCTACTGAAGAATTGGAGGGGGACAACTACAGAGCAAACATTGTATTCTGTATACACATTTTTATAAGCCCCAAACTATATGGTAATTAGCCACAATACTCTATGTCCCACACTGTTCCTCTGTAGTGAGGCCTCCATACTGTATACTTCCCTCCCACCTTCTGTAACTCTTCCCCCATACTGTATACATACCCCCTCTGCAGGCAGTCCCCCCATACCATATACTTCTCCTTTCTGTAGTTCTTCCCCCATACTGTACACACACACACACCCTCCTCTGCACTTAGTCCCTCCATATGTGTGCAGTGTCCCAGAGCGGGTGTGGCCCCTGCTATGTTCTTGCACACCTATGGTGAGCTACCTTTGTGTAGGACTTTTGGCTGAAGGGAGTCTGCACTTTACCTACATTTCCTATTTCTACCTGTAATTCCTATTTCTGCCTGCACTTCCTATTTTCTACCGCTAGATGTCACTGTATTTTGTGTACTGTATGCACAGCTGAAGAAGATTGTTTACAAAGGGTTAACTATCTAACTGCCTTACTCTATTTTTATCTGTGTCTATGCCTCTGCCGTATGGGGTGATTTCCCCTGACCAATCCTTGAGCCGAGTACCTCATGTGATCTCACCAATCACTGGCCAGTGTTAAGGCCTTACAGCCTGTTTCTGCCCAATCAGAGAGTAGTTTATTCCCTGAAGGAGATCTAGTCAATTGATCCAGCCTGGATTTCTGTGAGGGAGTCGCTGCTATGGTTCCCCTGTACAGCCAGAATTTCTTCTTTATTTCTTCTCAAGCAACCCCATCTTGGCTGTGTCTGGCTATAAGCACACAGAGGAGGCTGACAAGAACTGGGACTAAAAGGAACAACTCTACCTATTCTAACAATTCTACCTACGCTGGGCGGCTGCTCTCTATTCATCCTGATAACTAATGGGATCTCAAGTCAGTGGCTAGGTAAGTACGTAAAGCCGAAAGACTCCTCTGCTGTTTCCAGGTTTCCTCAGGGGTCCCCCCATCGGCTAGCTTTACTCACAAGTTGGGGCCTACGTTCCTGTTTCCATGTCCACTTCGTGCCCATAGACAGAAAAGGGTGGAAATTCATACCCATACCCATGATAGTTCTCCTTTAAGTGGCATATATATTACCACTTCTACTATTACTACAACAACAACCAGCTAATTAAATTAATTGGATTAATAATTGGGCTAGATTTATGAGTTCCTTGTTTCCATTACTATCCTCACCAGCTTTCTATCACCTTCCCCATTGGATGAACTCGCTTTCCGATATCCTTTTAGCTGATTAATATGGTAACTAGCAGAAGTACCTTTTATATGAAAATGAATATACGAGGAGTAAACGTTAGTCATTTAATATGCCGTCCGCGCGGCGCTAACAGTCTGTCTCCTTCTCTCTATACCTTTTGTATTCGTCTCTTATCTAAAGAAAGACCACTACCCACACTTACTCATTAGAGGGAAATTTCCGAACAATGAACATGTGCTATGAATTATCATTTTAAGGCGCTAATCAATTCTTCCTGACATTGGACTTGTATTACAATGTATTTCAAAGACATCAGTCAACCGGACGCATTCTCCCACTGCGTGAGGAGCTACGTATGCAAAATATAATATTGTAATCATCAGTAAAGGAAAATTTGAATATTGTTTTAAGAATTATCTCCCGCATTAAGCGCTGGCCGAGATAACTATTCAAAAAATCATTTCTTTTTTTTAGCTAGTCAATAGTATAAATTTCCTTAGGGTGTTTTAGTAATATATCTGGTGGCAAAAAATCCTCATTCTAATAGACCCAAATTTCAATTAATAAGGTTAACACAATGAGGCTCATTTCCATCTTTGTAGATTGTTTTAAATGACTCTAAAAAAAAAAAAAAAAAAAAAAGAAATAGGGCATTGTAACTTTAAGATGTGTGACCGCCTTGGAGGTGCAGTTACTTTGATCAGGGGAATTATATTCTTGAATTAATCATTCATTTATTTATTTAATAAAATAAAATGAGGCGGATAAGAGGAGAAGGAGTAGAAAGTCTCAGAGACTATGAATTACAATCAATATTAAAAAGATAGATTTAAAAAATAAATATATATATATATATATATATATATATATATATATATGGTAATTTTTAGGGGCAAATTCTTCTTAAAAAGGGGTAACCCTTTCAGGACTGTCTATTTGGGCAATAGGTTAATGCTCCAGACCAATGGGCTGCTTAATCATTTCCGGCATAGGGCACTACAGAGTGATCCCAATTTATGGATTTAAAGGAGAAGTCTGTCTTTTTTTTTTTTTTTTTTTTTAATCCAGCAGGGGCAGGAGGGAACATCATAAGAAAAACTACTTATCGCTCCCTGTGCCCACGAATCGCCGTGTCAGAGGGTCCAGGATCCCGAATTCTGGTGACGCCATGACTTGGACCTGGCTGATGGATGCCCCATCAGCCAATCAGTGGCTGCAGTGGTGTTCTGCCACAGTGACTGACTGGCTAAGCGTAAAATTCCTCCATTGCTCCATTCCGTGCTTTATTGACTCCTATGGGTTTTGGGGTTATGACTTTGTTGAGCGGAGGGGCCAACTGTTTGGGTTCGACAATGCTCTCTGAACCTAAACGCTCGGCTTTTGACTCCCCGCATTTGCAGAAGATGGGTGCTGCCCTAGGGAGTCCTATGGCTTTATCCATGTTTTCTAGGACTCCCTAGAGCTGCATCCAACCTCTGCAACAGCTCAACACTAGTCATTTTAGTCCCATCCAGCCAGCTAGTGGCTATAACAGTGTCCCATCTCGACGGCTTATTGTCTGAGGTGAATTGATGTAAATTTTTGTTTTACTTTGCCCTACCAGGGAGCCTGATTGTGAGTGACAATCTAAATCTCAGGGTAATCACTATGGTTAGAGATCTCTCTGATGTGAATAGTTTGCCCCTTAGATGCTGCTGTACATAGTGACTGTAGCATCTAAAGAGCTGATAGATGGAGAACTGTTACAGATGTAGAACTAGAAGTGTTACACTAGGTCATTAGGTTCCGATTACAGACAGCAACTTTCCTTTGACAGCTTCATTTTTAGACTTGACACATTCACAAGCATCTGGGCTGCTTAGATCCACATTGTGATTTACAAGGATGGTACCAAGGGGTTATTATATCAGCCTAAAGCCAAACAGTTTATCCTGCCTTATCTTTGCCTCCAGCTGTAGAACAGAGAAGCCATTACATCCCTGCCCTCTAATGATGGTGAGACAACTCTGCTCATTCTGTCCCAGTCTACACAGCAAAGCTGACACCTGAGCTACTTTAGTGGCCAATGTGAAAAACAGATGATTGTGTGTGTGTAGATAAGAAACCCCCAACAATGGATGAATGAATGAATGAATAAACACATATTTTTGTTTAAAATAAAAAAATTACCTTTCCACAATGCATACAGTAAATGCATTTCTTTAATAAATATATATCTATCTAATATAACTTTTTTTTTTTTTTTTTTAGAAAATGTATTTTTTTTAATATAATTTTTTACATTTTTACATTTGAATATTCATTTATTAATATATAATTTTCCCTTTAAGGCAGAGTTTTAATTTTTTGGTATGTACTTCATACAATAGGGTGCTGAGCATAAAAAAACCTATAAAAGCAATATAAAGGCAAGTCCTAGATGTTCGTATATACAATATACACATTAGCCTGTGTGGCCAGCAGGTGGACATAGTGATGAGACCTCCGGCCTGATACCTTGTTGCGTGCTGACATCACACATGCTCCCTCTTACTCACTGTACTATAAGCGGCCTGGAGTCAGGTAGGAGACAAGTGTGAATTTCCATACATGAAAAAGGACAACACAAGGTGCTTGTGAGTTAGAACAAAAAAAAAAAAAGGTTTTCATTTGCATAGAGTGAAACTGGATAATGAAGTAAGACCTGAGACCTGAGACAAAGGGAAAGACAGATGGCGGTGGCTGCAGAAGTTTAATCAGCTTTCCTGAGCACAACAGAGGAGGAGGAGGATGATGGTAAGAACGGCAACTCACCAAACTCCGTCTACTCATTCATACAACATATGCTCCGGGGTCATACTACACGACGGGACTCTATGATGGCTGCTCCGTCATACACAGGTAAGGGGGCATACGTTACTATGTTATTTGATGATTGCCATGCAAACTTTTTAGACAACGGTATGCACCTATCAGTAAGGATAAGATATTATAGGTATGGACGTAGATAGATAGATAGACAGATAGATAGACTATACAGAGATACATCATTTGTAGCAATATGCAAGGTATAAATAGTAACTTATAATGACCATTAACTCCCAAGACCCCCCCACTATTCACTAAGATGCAGTACAAGCTTCCGATCTGTTTGTAATACTGCACCCATAGATTTCTGGGAGTCCGCACTGTACCTCTATGTGCTTCTAACTCTACATTGATACAAATCCACCTTAAAGGGGTACTCCGGCCCGGGGGTATTTTTAAGCTATAGCCGGGGAGGGGTTGGTTATGGATGGCGGAGGTCACCTACCCCGTTCCAGTGCCGGGTCCCGAAACGCGCCGCCCGGTACACCCGTTTCGCGGCCGCTTCCTGGTGTGAGCTGCTGCATGAGACTTGACGTAGTAAAGTCCCGCCTCGGCCACTGAATGGCTGAGCTGCCTTGAGACGTCAGGGACCCGGCGCTGGAACGGGGTAGGTAAGTGACCTCCGCAGTCCATAACCACCCCCTCCCCGGCCATAGCTTAAAAATACCCCCGGGCCGGAGTACCCCTTTAAGGTGGATTTGTATCAATGTAGAGTTAGAAGCACATAGAGGTACAGTGCGGACTCCCAGAAATCTATGGGTGCAGTATTACAAACAGATCGGAAGCCAGAGTACCCCTATAAAAAAGGCAGTATTGCACATGCTTCATGTGCAATACTGGCATAAACTCATAATCTGAGATGCTGCTGGGGAAGTGGGGAAGGATAACAGTGAAGAATACTTACCTGTGCCGCTCCACCACAGCTTCCGGTTCCGGGACCTCCGGTTATTTGCATTGTTATCGTTTCCACAAAGTCCACTGGTGTGCTGCTCCCACTAGAAATGGCCGCTTAGCATAGCCAATAGCACAGTATAGCTCTGTCTATGCTGAAGTTGTGGATGTTGTAAAAATGATGACAGCGGTGGAGAGCGAGAGGCCTGAGAATCGGCAGCTGCGGCGGAGTGTGACAGGTAAGTATACCACACTGTTATGTCACCCACAGAAGCAGATAGTAACAAGGCCTGTGTGTAAAGACAGTGCTAGGTAGCAATCAGCCAACACCAGGTTCTTTGTCGCTTGTTAGAGGTCAACTCATGAACAGTCAGTGCAACCATGGCTGACTAGTACTGTGGGGTAGATGAGGCTCCCTCTATGACTCTCCTTGAGGTCGGTTATTCATGTATGGGTGAACTCAGTTAAGAATTCCTGCATGGTTGGGTTACTTACGCCATAGATCTGTCTGTGGATGGATACCTGGCTTTGGGTTTTCCCTGATCATATCATCAGACTCATAAATGAGTTGGATTTTGACTAAAGGGGCCACTTACTATTGTGGTTTTGGTGGTCTCCATACAGGAGCCACCCCTTTACCAGGTCCTTACCCGGAGGGATATCTAGCTAGTCCTGTGTTTTGAGATTCGTAACTGTGGCTTCGCAGACTAGTTTTTTGCATATTCATGTATCCCAGGGAGCAATACACCTAGGATTTCACTATATTGAGCGCTTTAACCAGCAGCCGACAATGTTTTATTTGGCTGGTCTCCCTGAGATCAGCGATCTGTTTGCCATATTGACCTACTAGGCATTGCTCCCACCTAGCCAGAACCCTGCTCCACACTGATGAGTGGTAACACCCTGAAACACCTGTCTGTCGCTTCTCAGCCTTTTGGCTAAGATCAAGTGTAGTTTCTGTTCGTGAGGAGCAGAGAAACACGAATATGGAAAGAAGGACCATCTGGATCTGGCCATGAGGTTTCGAGGGAGTTGAGAGAGTTGAGGTGCAGAAGTGTCCTGGGAGTGGTGACCCCAGGGTTCCGGAAATCACTGGGAGTGGCAAATCCACTGATAGATGGCACTATGCACGCACTTCACATTCACACCCCTTTGAGCACACATCTCTAGTTTTCCAGCTTCTGGCTATGTGAGAACGTTGAGGAATTTTTATAGATCTGGCCAAATGTCTAGGCTGTATTTCACAACGCACATCTAATTTATTCATTCTTTTTTTGTCACTGTGTGTTCACTTTCCAAGTTGTTTTCTCACAGGCATTTTTCAGGTTGCGGTCGCCCTTTTGGAAACTCCCCGGAGGTCTAGGGAAGGCATGTGTGGCCATCTCTGTTCCTTGCCTCCCTGCACCCCTGGTTCTCCTTCGGAAGTTACCACCTTTTTGATTGAGATGGCGAACGGTGAGCACCTGGGTTGATGCCTGGGTGGGATGCATAGACGTTTCGGCTGAGAGTGGACATCTGTCCTGGACCTTTGCAGGTGCCTTTTGGCCAGGAAGGGAAGGGAAAATTAGTGTGTTGGGGGCCCATCTCTTTTCAGAGTGGGCTTGAGATAGACCACATCCTTGTGCACTTTTTTGTGTGGCACGCTACACTTTTTTAACAATAAAAAACCTGACTGTGGATGGATACCTGGCCTTGATATTTCCCTGGTCATATTATCAGACACGTAAATGAGTTGGATTTTGACTAAAGGGGCCACTTAATATGGTGGTTGTGGTGGTTTCCCTACAGGAGCCACCCCTCTGCCAGGTCCTTCCCTGCAGGGATATCTGCCCAGTCCTGTGTTTTGAAACTCATAAATTAGGCTCTATGGATTTTTTGCATATTGATGTTTCCCAGGGAGTAATGAACCTAGGATTTCACTGTATTGAGCACTTTACAGTGTTTTCTTTGGCTGGTCTCACTGAGGTCAGTGATCTGTTTGCCGTTCAGATCCCACTAACTGAGCCTTGTCACTGGTTAAAGGATCAATTGTATTCTCAGTCCATTTGATAAAAAGTTGGCTTTGAAGAACCCGTCTTTCCTTTCCTGTTCCCCTATATGTGTAAATTTTAAAAATAAAAGCCCAACAGGACCCCTATGCCCATCTGGGGGCCCAAATGTTTTGTTTTCCATCCACATCGACAATATGGTTCCAGAGTTGAGTCTAAACAGTTTCCCAGAGAGAAAAAGAATCCTGTTGAGGGAAAACTTTTCCTTTGCTCAAGAGGAGACGGTGTAGTCACACAGGGAGGTTGTGATGCTAGAAGAAACGTCTGTGGAGCATTTCCCGGCAAGGTTACAAAGCTGTAAAATTAAACAACAAGAATGGTGTAAACTTCAGACAGATCTCAGTCATGTAGAAAGCGAAAAACGAAATAAAGGAAATACACTTGAAAAAAATAAGTTAATTTACAGTTCACCTATCCCCACAGGAAACCTCCTCTGGCAATGCCCCAGGTTATAGCCCTGCTCATCCGCCCAGTGTAAGCCAGTGTTTTATCCCAGACTGTTCTCTGGTTTAGTAATGCTGCTGGGGAAAGATGCAAAGACTTGTGAGTGTTTATATATCGGCCTTTATTTTTGCCCATTTTTGCCTTTTTCCTGCTCCTCCATACTAACCAGCAATTCACCTTTTTATTTATAAGATTTATATAATACTAGAAGGTCACTACAATGAGTATTAGGAAACGTTAGCATACTCTGTACTGGCTGACATGCTGGTAACCAGTTAACGTAATTGTCTCCTTGGATCACGCCATTGAGCTTTGTTACGTACTAGTCCTTTATAATTTTATAAATGCATTATAAAATATCATGGTTATATTTTTACATATTGCTTACATTATGCATTACATTTTTTAAGGCTAATCTTTTGCCACCAATCACCTTGATACATCACTATAAGTTCTAATACGTTGCACATGATTGCGTTCCATGGAGAAGGCCTGTGCCCATTTCCTAGGATAGACCATTAACTTTACACCTGGGGAGATCTGACTCCTAGCACCCCCATGATAAAGGACAGTGGAGATTATGCGACTGCTGTATAGAGATGATCGAACACCGGAAAAAGTTAGGTTCTATCGAACTCGAACCTTGTCGAACCTTCTGCATTTGATTCTCGATGCCTTCCCAGTCCGTGGGGAAGGAGGAGACAGCCCGATTACCGCCTGGAATTCCGGGATACAGCCTAAGTAATAGGCGGTAAACGGGTTGTCTCCTCCTTCCCCATGGACCAGGAAGGCATCGAGAATCAAATGCAGAAGGTTCGACAAGGTTCAAGTTCGATAGAACATAACTTTTTCCGATGTTCGATCATCTCTAGTGCTGTAGCCTCCCCAATGTTTAGGATCACCTATATACTCATAGGGGGAGATTCATCAAGACCAATATACTGATATGCCGGTCCAAAATTAAGCCCTGTCCCATTTACCCTGCCAGATTTGCTAAGCAACTCATGCCTCTTTAGTAAATATGGTGGGACCTGCGCCAACCGCAGAGTGGGCACAGGGATCTACACCTTTTCGGGTGTAGACTTCCGCCATGGTTTAAGCCAAGATAAATTAGCGTAAATATATTAGTGTCATTTATCATTTACCGTCTTGCCACACACCCGCTCATCAGTAAAGTAGGGCTTACACCTTGTGTACTCAGATTTTTTCTTTCCATTTCTTAGGGTACACAAAAACGTGGTTGGCGACGTTTTTCGGTACGTTAAAATTAAACATTTAGAAACATATATGTTAAACGAACAGCAAAAAGTCTGTGTAAAAAAAAAGAAAAGAAAAAAGGAATACATCTCCCCCCACACTCCTGCTATTCTGACACATATCTGGTTCCCTGTCCCATCTCGATGGACAAGAAATGCCTGCTCAGCCAATCACTGGCTGCAGTGGTGACCCATCTTCACCAATGATTGGCTAAGTGGTATTTCCCTGTGTAGAAGAGGAATCAGGAACCTGTGACCAGCAGGGGCCCGATAGAAAGCATGCACTATTTTCCAATGAAGCCCACTCATTTCTTCTTCAGAGAACTTGGCTATCCCCTATAATAGCGGATAGATGATTTCATAGACAAACCCCATTACAGTACCTTTCATATATTTCTCTCTTCCATAACATAGAAAATTCTTATATTTTCAGTTGCAAAGTTTTAAAGAGGTGTTCTTAAACTGTAACGCCTCCTCGCTCCCCCTCTCATCCCTATCCCTGCTTGATTTACAGTCAGCTGGAAGCCGGACCCTGTCTTTAAATCTCACAACTGTGCACAATTTGTATATACTGAGAGATTTGGAAGGAGCAGGGCTCAATGCTGGAAGCTGACTGTCAATCAAGCAGGGAACAGGAAGGGAGGGGGAGCGAGGAGACATTACAGTCCTCTTTGAACGCCTCTTTGACACTTTGTATTGAATAATGAAATTATTTTTCTATGTAAGATTATGCTGCTTTCTCTAAATACACATGTGGAAGATGCCACTTTTAGCTAATATTGCACTTTTTTTCTTTTAGGTGACATATAATGGATCATTGGAGATTCCTCACCTTTGCACAGAAACCCTCGCGATGAGAGTTTATTATCAACGTTTTACAATATATTTAAAGATTTTATGAAATTATTATTATTGCGCTTAAAGATGTATATTTTTCTTTTGAGAAGATATCTTGGCGCTTTGCTTCACATATTTTTCACCCTTCCTATGGTTAAGGCACAAGGTCTCTTCCCTGAGCTGGAGAACGTCGCAGCGTCAAAAACCGTATACACGGATCCCCCTGAAGCGACCTGTGGAATCCCGAAAAGAAGCGTTTTCTGTCAAAGTGATGTTAATCTCCAGAGTCTGCAGAGCTGTCATCAAGGGCTATGTGTCCAGGACTGCCCCTATAGAGCCATTTCTCCTGCCTTCCATCAGCTTCTTCAGGGGGATCTCGGCTCCTGTGTCAGGACGGATGATATTGATTTACACCCAAAGTCTAGTAGAAATGCCAATAGCTTTATATTTTATGATCACAAAGACTGTTTTGTCGCCGCTTCTCCTTTAAGAATTGGAAGCTCATTCACGCTCACCGTGTGGCTGAAACCGGAGCAGGATGGTGAAATGTAAGTACTGAGGCATCGGTTACACATTCCCTGTATACAAAAGGAACAGTTCAGAGCTAATGAGTACTAATAAAAGCAATAATCTGCCCAGAAAGCTACCCTCAACATTTACATCATTATCTTTAATACACCCTATCCTTGTTCAGTTTAAAGGTTTTTGATAAAATAGTAAGAGGGTGCTTTTTTTTTTAAAGTAAAAGTTATACTGTGATGCTTTCTACATTGATGCAGCCTGAAAAGGGGTTATAGGAACAATTTACATTATTAAGTGTTTATCCACCTGATCTATACTGTGTGACTACATTACCCAAGATGCACTAAGACCCAGTGGCACCAGAAAGCAGAAGAGTCTAATAATCTGTATTTATAACAACCTTATTGTTTGGTCTCATTCATGTACAATGTCATGTAGTTATTTTATACTATGTATAATTCTATGTATTATGAGTAAAATGATTAGGCATCGTCTAGCTTGCTACTCTTTCAAAATATCTTATTTGCTTTGGAAATACCCAGAATAACACATAAGCATTACTATACAGTTATTACTACAATGATGTCTGTTTATGAATCGGTTAGCTCAGAATGAACAATAAGATAGGAGATTTCAAAATACTAAAAATAAATAAACAAAACTAAATAAATATATTATTATTATCCTTATTATTTATTTTTTATTTTATTTCATTTTTAACATTGTGAATCCTCAAGGGATAGCTTCTTTCCTTGGGGAGAGTGAACCCTTAGTGAACCCTCTCGGTCAGGCAGTGCTCCCTGGGAAACATAATATGCAAATTAGTTCTCCATGATCAGGAACAAAGTTGTGTCTCTCTAGCGCCATCTGTAGGAGATATTTACTTCTAATGTCTGACCCATATCCTATATATTTTACATTTACATACCTTAAAGGGGTATTTCAAGTTCAAATAACTTGTCTCTTATCTACAGAATTGGGTGTAAGCGTCAGATTACATGGGTTTGCTCTGCAGTGGCCACTAGAGGCCAAATGAAGTATTACACACATTTCAAAGCAATGGTCATTTATAAAATACATGGATGCCAATAGGTAATTGGCCAAACGAAGAGGAACCTGAGTGAGGAACGTGCCTCCAGGATATCTATATGCCTCAATAAATCATACAAAAAGGGACAAAAGGTTAAACCAAATTCATCAATAATAAAGAAAGTGACTGTTCAATAGAACAAGGACACAAATTACTCCTGACATTCCCTTTAAGTCACCACTTTAAAAAGCCTCCTTAAAAAAATATTATCTGTAATTTAGATATTTTATTCCTCTCGCCTGTCCTGGTATACGGCTTCCTTTTAATAATTAGTTGATTATTCACATATACCAAGAGAATATCTAATGTCCTAATTGGCAGAATAATGAAAACCTATTTGTCTCTAAAATCCTGCTCCCAACAGAGCGACTGCCGCTGAAATATCCTTTGAATATATCCACATGTGTGTTAAGATATAATGTGCAATAATGTCTTTGAATTTCCACTACTCACCTGAGGCAACTCTTAAAAATAGCTGCTATCATTAGATACACAATGCCTATAATCTTAGAGGAATTCCAGCCCATGGCATCGAATTAGCATGAATAGTGTTATTCAGCTTTGTTTAGCATGGCTTGCATAGTAACTAATGAGCCAGGAGTTTAAAGATGAACACTAGACAATGAGCAAAGAGCATTCCTCATCATTGTTCCTGCTCTTTGCTTGTGCAAGCAATCCTTCCTATCCGCGTAACAAAGAGGTACCATACGGTCGAACGTGCACTAAAAGTAATGATGAACGCTAGCCTGGAGGTGAAAATGTATAGAGACAACAGTGGGGCAAGCAGCTGTGAAATCTAAATAGTATAAAGAGGGAATGATAAATGAGACTTCAGTGCCCAGGCTTCCATTGCTGAGACGTACTCCCCTCTCTATAGATCGTGGCAGCGAAAACCAATGACCTTGGTGGCCCTAGGACCAGATCAGGCCCTTCAATTATTCATGGTAGAAAATTAAACTCATGGAATGTAAGTTGCTTAATGCACCTGGGTATTAAAAGTTCAATTCCTTTCATTCATTTTATTTTTTTAAGATTGTAGCTTTGATCGTTCAGCGTAAAGACCCTCCCACGAGTAACCATAATCCCTCCCACGAGTAATCATAATCCCCGCCCCTGAGCACTGGCTGAGAAGCTGAAAATGGAACAAGCACAGACTGGGGGATAAAGTTGAGCTCATAGATATCACTAGTATTTCTTTGCATGGTGGTGACTGTCTTGCTATGAAAATTTAGAGTCTTGGTAATTTAAAGGGGAACTATCAGCAGGTTAGACAAAACTAAGCTGCTGATAGCTGCCTATTGCACAAGGGGCACTAAGGATGAAGGTATGTTTCTTACCTTCATTCTCTGCCCTGTTCCCATGAAGTTTTAATGTAATTCTGTGTCCGCTAAGGTCGTCATGCCCCCGGAGTATTGATCTGCCCCTGGCTGGTCCACTCCACTGATGACCATGAACAGGCCAGCTGGGTGTAAATCGGCACTCTGGGGTCGGATTAGTGCTTCAAAAAGTCTTATCGGGCACAGGATTACAGTGAACATCACCGTGGATGAAGGTAAGAGTGATACATTTATTCTCAGCGCTTAGTGCACAATAGGGACATATCAGCAGGTTGGATTTGCCTAACCTGCTGATAGTTCCCCTTCAAAGGGTCGTTATAATTTTCAAAATCTAAATCAACAGGGGATGTTATATAAAGCAAGTTTGCAGTATATATATATATATATATATATATATTTTTTTTTTTTTTTTTTTTGTTCTTTATAACAAAGCAATACTTGTACCCAGGTCCAGTCTCCTGAAGGCTGCTATATAACAGCTATACTTACTGTATCAAGGTCCAGTCTGCTGAAGGCTGCTATATACCAGCTATAATTACTGTATCCTGGTGCAGTCTCCTAAAGGCAGCTATATAACAGCTATACTTACTGTATCCAGGTCCAGTCTGCTGAAGGCTGCTATATAACCACTATACTTACTGTATCCAGGTCTACTCTCCTGAAGACAGCTATATAACCGCTATACTTACTGTATCCAGGTCCAGTCTCCTGAAGGCAGCTATATAACAGCTATACTTACTTGTATCCAGGTCTAGTCTCCTGAAGGATGCTATATAACAGCTATACTTACTGTATCCAGGTTCAGTCTCCTGAAGGCAGCTATATAACAGCTATACTTACTGTATCCAGGTCCAGTCTCCTGAAGGCAGCTATATAACAGCTATACTTACTGTATACCGGTCCAGTCTCCTGAAGGCAGCTATATAACAGCTCTACTTACTGTATCCAGGTCCAGTCTCCTGAAGGCTGCTATATAACAGCTATACTTACTGTATCCAGGTCCAGTCTCCTGAAGGCAGCTATATAACAGCTATACTTACTCTATCCAGGTCCAGTCTCCTGAAGGCAGTTATATAACAGCTATACTTACATGTATCCAGGTCCAGTCCAGATATATAACAAAGCTATACTTACTGTATGAAGGTCCAGTCTCCTGAAGCTTTTTAGTCCTGTGCTGGTAGATACAAAGAGACTTAACAAAGGAAGTCCCGGTCATCTTTGCTCACAGAAAAGGCAGTCATGTGATTGACGGATGCATTGAGCCATGGCTCTCAGTACTGGCTGAGACTTCCTATGTATAGTCTTTTTTTTTTCAACCAGCACAAAACACAATACACAAAAATGGCAGAAAATATTGCAAAGTAATCAGTATTGTTAGTGAGTTTAATATGTGAGCATTATATGTGGGGTCTGTATTTGAGCATTGTGTATAGTCATGTCATAGAAGCATTATATGTGAGTATTGAGCATGGGTATGTTCTGCGAGCTTCATGACTCATGAGCATTGCCTACGGGCATTGGGGTATTGTATATAGGCAAGTTATACAGTACAAGCATTATACACTAGCATTGAGAAAAAATACAAACAGTAACCATCACTACTATATAAATATTATTTCCATAAAGTTTAACCATATTCTGGATATAGTATACACGTGGTGGTGCTCACTATTGTTCATGATTTATATTTATCCAGCGCATGTAGAAAAGTAGAAAAAAAGTTCCAGAGGGCACTCACCATAATATCTTTTTGCTTTATTTCATCTTATATACTAGCATTATACACTAGCATTTTGTACAGGCATTATACACTAGCATTGTGTACTGGCATTATACACTAGCATTGTGTACAGGCGTGTTATTCTAGCATTATACACTAGCATTTTGTACAGGCATTATACACTAGCATTGTGTACAGGCATTATACACTAGCATTTTGTACAGGCATTATACACTAGCATTGTGTACTGGCATTATACACTAGCATTGTGTACAGGCGTGTTATTCTAGCATTATACACTAGCATTTTGTACAGGCATCATACACTAGCATTGTGTACAGGCATTATACACTAGAATTATGTACAGGCATTATACACTAGCATTGTGTACAGGCATTATACACTAGCATTGTGTACAGCCATGTTATACGAGCATTATACACTAGCATTGTGTACAGGCATTATACGCTAGCATTGTGTACAGGCATTATACGCTAGCATTGTGTACAGGCATTATACACTAGCATTGTGTACAGGCATTATACACTAGCATTGTGTACAGCCATGTTATACGAGCATTATACACTAGCATTGTGTACAGGCATTATACGCTAGCATTGTGTACAGGCATTATACGCTAGCATTGTGTACAGGCATTATACACTAGCATTGTGTACAGGCATTATACACTAGCATTGTGTACAGCCATGTTATACGAGCATTATACACTAGCATTGTGTACAGGCATTATACACTAGCATTGTGTACAGGCATTATACACTAGCATTGTGTACAGGCGTGTTATACTAGCATTATACACTAGCATTGTGTACAGCCATGTTATACAAGCATCATACACTAGCATTGTGTACAGGCATTATACACTAGCATTGTGTACAGGCATTATACACTAGCATTGTGTACAGGCATTATACACTAGCATTGTGTACAGGCATCATACACTAGCATTGTGTACAGGCATTATACACTAGCATTGTGTACAGGCATTATACACTAGCATTGTGTACAGGTGTGTTATACTAGCATTATACACTAGCATTGTGTACAGGCATGTTATACAAGCATCATACACTAGCATTGTGTACAGGCATTATACACTAGCATTGTGTACAGGCATTATACACTAGCATTGTGTACAGGCATTATACACTAGCATTGTGTACAGGCATCATACACTAGCATTGTGTACAGGCATTATACACTAGCATTGTGTACAGGCGTGTTATACTAGCATTATACACTAGCATTGTGTACAGGCATTATACACTAGCATTGTGTACAGGCATTATACACTAGCATTGTGTACAGGCATCATACACTAGCATTGTGTACAGGCATTATACACTAGCATTGTGTACAGGCATTATACACTAGCATTGTGTACAGGCATCATACACTAGCATTGTGTACAGGCATTATACACTAGCATTGTGTACAGGCATTATACACTAGCATTGTGTACAGGCATCATACACTAGCATTGTGTACAGGCGTGTTATACTAGCATTATACACTAGCATTGTGTACAGGCATCATACACTAGCATTGTGTACAGGCGTGTTATACTAGCATTATACACTAGCATTGTGTACAGGCATTATACACTAGCATTGTGTACAGGCATCATACACTAGCATTGTGTACAGGCATTATACACTAGCATTGTGTACAGGCATTATACACTAGCATTGTGTACAGGCATCATACACTAGCATTGTGTACAGGCATTATACACTAGCATTGTGTACAGGCGTGTTATACTAGCATTATACACTAGCATTGTGTACAGGCATTATACACTAGCATTGTGTACAGGCATTATACACTAGCATTGTGTACAGCCATGTTATACGAGCATTATACACTAGCATTGTGTACAGGCATTATACACTAGCATTGTGTACAGGCATTATACACTAGCATTGTGTACAGGCATCATACACTAGCATTGTGTACAGGCGTGTTATACTAGCATTATACACTAGCATTGTGTACAGGCATCATACACTAGCATTGTGTACAGGCGTGTTATACTAGCATTATACACTAGCATTGTGTACAGGCATGTTATACAAGCATCATACACTAGCATTGTGCACAGGCATCATACACTAGCATTGTGTACAGGCATTATACACTAGCATTGTGTACAGGCATTATACACTAGCATTGTGTACAGCCATGTTATACGAGCATTATACACTAGCATTGTGTACAGGCATTATACACTAGCATTGTGTACAGGCATTATACACTAGC
The DNA here is from genome assembly GCF_027789765.1 of Dendropsophus ebraccatus. Lineage (NCBI taxonomy): Eukaryota > Metazoa > Chordata > Amphibia > Anura > Hylidae > Dendropsophus > Dendropsophus ebraccatus. The sequence continues at coordinate 10,987,671 of NC_091468.1, forward strand.
ATTGTGTACAGGCATCATACACTAGCATTGTGTACAGGCGTGTTATACTAGCATTATACACTAGCATTGTGTACAGGCGTGTTATACAAGCATTATACACTAGCATTGTGTACAGCCATGTTATACAAGCATCATACACTAGCATTGTGCACAGGCATCATACACTAGCATTGTGTACAGCCATGTTACGAGCAGTGAACCAGCCCATTGCACACCAGCATTAGACGTGAGCCCTGTACGTGAGTCTCGCCATAGCTGACTTTTTCCTCGCATTATATTACCCGGCATATGTTTACTTGAAGATGATTTTGATCTTTTTCTATTTACTTCTCCAGGTGTGTGATAGAAAAGTCTGCTGATGGGCAGATTGTGTTCAAACTCACAATCTCCGAGAAAGAGAGCGTGTTTTATTATCGCACAGTAAATGGTTTGCAGCCTCCTATAAAAGTAATGACACAGGGGAGATTTCCTGTGAAGAAATGGATTCATCTCGCTGTGCAGGTGAGGAGAAATACATAACATTTGGTTAAACATGAAAAGTGGTTTACAATAACGCACGGAGCGAAGCTCCCGAGGTGCCGCAACCAGATCCGGCAATGTGGATGGTGCCTATAGATATAGGTGTGTGCTGTATACCATACATACCATCACTTTTATGTCATTTGGCATCTATGAGAGATTATATATGCTGGATTATCAGATATTATGGATTATCAAACAATAGTATAAAAATATTAAAAAAAATAATAAATTGTTGTAACCTTATTATTGGGTGAATTTCTATCTACTTATACTATTATTACTTTGTACCTACTCAATATTCAAGAAAGTTGGTTATTTTACTGTATTACAATAAAAATCTCCTTTTAGGAAATTCTGTTTCCCCAAGAATAAGACTGGACAGGCTGGAAAACATTTTTTAATTTTTTTTTTGAGTACAGAAAAAAGGCTTTTTTGCCAAATACAACCTATTTTAGAGTTTCTTAAAATCGCTTGTACTATTGATTGATGCAAAAAAAATAAAATAAAAATGACAGTCACACTTTTTTTGGGGGACTGATTAGTCATCCGGAGGACATAGGAATTATGGGAAGTATAAGATGAAGATAATTACAATCAGCCAAGTAAATCTATAAAAGAAACAGATCACTGATCTCAGGGAGACCAGCCAAAGATAACACTGCCTGCTGCTGGTTAAAGGGCTCAATGCAGTGAAATCCTAGGTGCAACACCCCGGAATCCTAGGGGCAACACCCCAAAACAGCTGTATGTGGATGGATACCTGGGCTTGGTTTTTTCCTTGTCATTACATTGACTTATAGGGCCACTTAATATGGGGGTTTTGTTGGTTTTCCTACCATAGCCACCCGTTGGCTGGGTGCTTCCCAGAGGGATATCTGGCTAGTCCTGTGTTTTCGGACTCTTAAAAGGCTCCAATGGCTCTTCTTTTGCATATTCATGTTTCCCAGGGAGCAATGCACCTAGGATTTCACTGCATTGAGCGCTTTAACCGGCAGCCGGTTGTGTTACCTTTGGCTGGCCTCCCTGAGATTAGCGATCTGTTTCTTTTATGGCTCTACTAGACATCACTTCCACCTAGCCAGAATCCTGCACCACACTGATGAGGGAACACCCTCCCGAAACAGCTGTCTGTGGATGGATACCTGGCCTTGGTTTTTCCCTTGTCATTACATTGACTTATAGGGCCACTTAATATGGGGGTTTTCGTGGTTTTCCTACGGGAGCCACCCCTTGGCCGGGTCCTTCCCGGAGGGATATCTGGCTAGTCCGGTGTTTTCAGATTCTTAAATGAGGCTCCACAGGCTCTTTTTTGCATATTTAAGTAAATCTATAGACACAAATGGTCCAAAAAATGCTGACGACTGTAATATTAGCCATTTAACATATGTTCCCATCAGGAAAGAAGTGAAGCATGTATCATGTAATCTCTACGGAAAAACTGAAGAGCTCAGTGACTTTCATGAAGGATGTGAAATGAATTGTATAGGCAAGGACTTCTAAGCCAGGGGGACTATGAATGTAGTATAGGTCCCGTAGAGAGAGGGGGATCGGCTGGGTTGGTCCCATTACCTATTCTACTAATTTTACTAGTATAAGAGGCAAACATTAGTGAAGGATTTCTACCCCTAGAGAAACTGAATTAATATGAAATAATGGGGTGGAGAACTGACCCAGTGTTCCTAAGGGCATTGAGGTTGGAAAACAAAAAATTACAAAATCCTGAATACTGAATCATAGTGGGAGGAGTTTATTCTGATCCTTACCTCGGCGCCCCATCTTGTCTATGTACGCCTATATCATTGCTTGTCACCATAGAATGAGATATTCAGTAAGCTCATATGTGTGCAAAAATGTTTGAACATTTTTGATTACATTGTTGGAGGCATAAGGAAGTTGTCCATCATTTATATCAATATTATTCCCTACTTACAAGGTAGGCTGATCGGGGGGTCTGACATTTGGACCCTCACCGATCCAAAAAGTTGAGGACAATCTTACCCTGAATGAATGGAAAGTCAACGTGCTCTATGTACACTCTATGGGGCTTCCAAAAATTGCAAAGGTCCCTGTTAACGCCTTTCTATCTTGAGATAACGCTTTGATAGGAAATGCTAACCGCTTTTTTTCCAAAAATTGTGCCCCACTTTTTGAGGCCTTTTGAAAGAAGGAGCCATGTTTCTGTACCCAAGAACACCCACTTTTAAGGGAATGAGTCTCCAACATCATCTTCCTTCAGTGTCTTGTAAACCTAAGGCCGGATTTGGTTACACAGAGATTGTGCAATGGTTGATGAAACGTAGAATGACATCAGTTGTCAGATGGTAGGAGGCATCTTGTGAGGCAGCTGGCATGAGTCGGTGACTGTAATGACATCAGGCAGTTTGAGACCAGCAAACAGGGAGAATAGAGAAGGCAAAGCAGGTGGAGCCTAGAGCGTGAAGTGATGGGCAGCAGATTCAATTCAGAAAAAATATTCTGGGGATTGGGGGTGAGGGAGAAACGTGTCACAAGACAGACACACAATGTACACAGCCTAAATATGACGGATAATTTTGCAATTTTTTTTTATTTTTTTAAAAGAAAAAAAATTATTGGTGTTGTTATTTTTGTTTTCATTGATTATAATAATCATAATATTTTATTGTTACTATTATTTTTGTTGTTTCTATTTAAGTTTTCATTTAAATTTTCTTGTTGTATACTATTATTCATCTAACTCTAACATATTATTTCATAAAAAGCGATTTTTTTATTTTTTACTTTTTAAATAAAGGTATCATTAACCCCTTAAGGACCAGGCCAAAAAGTGCCTAAAAGGTGATAGCGCTTGCATTTTCTTTATCTAGAGACCCACATGAGCCCTTAATTGTACTTTGCAATGACAGGCTTAAGAGGCTGTGTGAAGTGTCATTTTTTTGCGCCATGATCTGTACTTTCTATCGGTACCTTGTTTGCATATATGCAACTTTTTTATCACTTTTTATTACATTTTTTCTGGATTTGAAGCGACCAAAAATGCACAGTTTTTGCACTTTGGAATTTTTTGCGCTTATGCTGTTTACCGTGTAAGATCAGGAATGTGATTAATTACTAGTTTGGGCAATAGTTTTGCACGCGGTGATATCAAATATGTTTGTTTATTTATTTATTTTTATTTATAAAATGATAAAAGGGGGGTGATTCTGACTTTTATTAGGAAAAAGATTTTTTTATTAATAAAAAAAAAACATTTTTTTTACAGACTTACTAGAAGTCCCCCTGGGGTTAGGGTTATTCCCCCTGGGGGACTTCTAATATTACCGCTTTAATCTCGCAATGAGATCTGTGCAGTATAGATATATAGATATAGTATAGATATACTGCATAGATCAATGAGATCAGTGTTCTATTGCTCTCGGATGCTGCAGCTGAGAGCAATAGATTGCCGAGCCGGGATCAGCGCCATTGCGGCGCAGACATGCCTCTGGAACAGATGCGGGGATTGCTCCTCCGCCATTGCGTCGTGGGGGGGTCGATCCCCACACTAGACGACCATGGATGGGAGAAAGAAGCACGGTGATCGTACCGTGCCCCTTATTGCCATAGCCCCAGGCTGCAGATAGCACCCGGGATCGCAGCAGTTCACAGCGGGGTCGCCGCGCAGAACCTTCTAAACGCCAGGGCGCCCTTGGTCGTTAAGGAGTTAAATTAATACATAGGGGCTGCATTATGAGTAAATGTTATACATTCTTATCTCAAGCAAAACATATATATATATATATATATATATATATATATATATATCCAAAGAAGGGGTCCGTGGAGCCTCAGTTGCGAGTCTCAAAACACGGGAATAGCCAGATATCCCTCTCTCCAGAGAAGGAAGCCCATTGCCAAGGGGTGCCTCCTAGTGGGGAGAGCACCAAACCACCCTGATACGTAGTCCCTCAGGTCCTCACTCTGTTGCGAGCTTTGGGACCTAAATAGGGAAACACCAGGGTGGCCCCTGTAAGTCAAAGTCTAACTCTGTGGCGAGTATAACGACATAAGACAAGGGTTACCAAGGCTAGGCATCCATCCACAGACTGCAGTTTCAGGGTATTTGCCCCTCGTCAGTGTGGAGCAGGATTTTTATTTTTATTTACTTTTTTTTTTTTTTCTTCCATACATTTTGTGGAAGTTCTGTGAGGGAATCACAAGATGTTTCCCTTGATGCTGGTGCCCCTGATCATTTGGGACCCTAGCAACTCCACACGGACAAACAATTAGAGGGGCAATCTTTCTAGGCTAAATAGGTCTAAATTGATGCATTATTTGAAATGAAACAAATATACAAGCATTTCGGATCTCATTTTTGAGAGGTTTATATACTTACTAATCCCCCATGTGCCTGCAATGTTTTAAAAACCTACTGTACTTGCCTATGGCCCACTAAGGTAGGTCACACATGTTCAGTTCAACTGCAAGTCCAGGAAGCACTAGCTTAGTTAAAGGGGTTATCCAGGGAAATATTTTTCTTTCAAATCAACTGGTTTCAGAAAGGTATATAGATTTGTAATTTATTTATTTTTAAAAATCTCAAGTCTTTCCATACTTATCAGCTTCTGTATGTCCTGCAGGAAGTGGTGTACAGTATTCTCTCCAGTCTGACACAGTGCTCTCTGCTGCCACCTCTGTCCATGACAGGAACTGTCCAGAGCAGTAGCAAATACCCATAGAAAACCTCTCCTGCTCTGGACAGTTCCTGACATGGACAGAGGTTGCAGCAGAGAGCACTGTATCAGACTGGAGAGAACACACCACTTCCTGCAGGACATACAGAAGCTGATAAGTATGGAAAGACTTGAGATTTTTAAATAGAAGTAAATTACAAATCTATATAACTTTCTGAAACCAGTTGATTTGAAAGAAAAATAATTTCCCTGGAAAAACCCTTTAAAATCCACTGCAAATTCAAGCAAGTGGGATGGTGGGAAAGTGTGTGCTCTGCACAGCCACAGAGGAGTCAGACAGTAATCACATCTAGGGGCTGTTTAGAAGAACTTAACAGAAATTTAAGTTACTTACAGTAGTTACTTTACAGCAGGTGTTTACTCCTTCAGGCTATGTTAACACTACGTATATTTTCCTAAAACTACGGCCGTTGTTGCAGATTGCAACAATGGGCGTGTTTATTAGGAAAATATACATAACATTGCCGCCTATGGAATCCTGGTTGGAGTATATACACATAGTATACACTCCGGCCGGGACCCCTAGTGGCGCTGTAAAAAACTGACATGTCAGTTTTCTGCAGCCACTATTCATTGAATAGCGGCCGCAGAAAGCTCTGTCAGTGCACACTATGGAGCAAGTGGCTGCAGCTGTGCTGGATGCATGGATGCGCCCGCATCAGAACTCTACGGCTGCAGAGATCATCCGGCTGGTACTGCAGTGCCGGGTGGGATAATCTTTTCTGAGACCAGCCGTTCCATGACCCAACCAGGTCATGGAACGGCCGGTCTCTTACGCAGTATGAACATAGCCTAACGTATCTGTATTTTGCATATGCACGTTTGCACATGTTACCACCTTTTCTTCATGAAACAATCCGGCTAATATTTAAAAACTATCAATGATCAATCATAATGAAGCAAAGAACTTACCAAGTCCTACAGTAAAAATTAACATAAAGGAGTATTCTGGCACCATAAAATAGTTATAACCCTCTAAGTCAAAAATACTTGGAGGGCACTAGAAAATAAAGAATACATCATACTCCCCTGTTCTGATGCCCCGGACCTCCTTCTCTTGTGATCATTATCTCTACCATAAATGCCAGCATAGCCAATCACTGGTTGCAGCCGTGGTCGATCTTAACCAGTGATTGGCTGAGCGGGCATCAGTGGGAGCAACACATCACAGGGCGAAGGAAGCAACGGGGACCGGAAATTATTTTACCAGGAACTGTGGACAATAGGGATAGATGATTATGGCAACTCAAGTTCCCTAACTAATTTTTCTATGTTAGATAGATAAATAGATAGATAGATAGATAGATAATATAAAGATAGGAGATAGATAGATAGATAGATAGATAGATAGATAGATAGATAGATAGATAGGAGATAGATAGATAGGAGATAGATAGATAGATAGATAGATAGATAGATAGATAGATAGGAGATAGATAGATAGATAGATAGATAGATAGATAGATAGATAGATAGATAGGAGATAGATAGATAGGAGATAGATAGATAGATAGATAGATAGATAGATAGATAGATAGATAGGAGGTAGATAGGAGATAGATAGATAGATAGATAGATAGATAGATAGATAGATAGATAGGAGATAGATAGATAGATAGGAGATAGATAGATAGATAGATAGATAGATAGGAGATAGATAGAAGATAGATAGAAACATAGATAGATAGATAGATGATAGATAGGTAGATAGGAGATAGATAGATAGATAATAGATAGATAGATAGATAGATAGATAGATAGATAGATAGATAGATAGATAGGAGATAGATAGATAGATAGATAGATAGATAGATAGATAGGAGATAGATAGATAGGAGATAGATAGATAGATAGGAGATAGATAGGTAGATAGATAGATAATAGATAGATAGATAGGAGATAGATAGAAGATAGATAGAAACATAGATAGATAGATAGATGATAGATAGGTAGATATGAGATAGATAGATAGATAATAGATAGATAGATAGATAGATAGATAGATAGATAGATAGATAGATAGATAGATAGATAGATAGATAGGAGATAGATAGATCATAGATAGATAGGAGATAGGTAGATAGATAGATAGATAGATAGATAGATAGATAGATAGATAGGAGATAGATAGATAGATAGATAGATAGATAATATAAAGATAGGAGATAGATAGATAGATAGTACATATATCCGCATATTATTGTATTATCGCACCAAATATCCCAGGTTAATAAATCGGCAGCTATACTGTATAATGGAGGGTGACCTGCTTATGATCTGTGATTCCTACATGCAGAACGCTTTAACTACCTTGCGGTGTTACAATTTCCCAGGGTGGTGAGTATGTGTAATCCTCACAGGGACTGAAGACTTTCCTAGGGATTACCGGCCACCTTTAAATATATCTATTACTGCGGATTGCTGTACTACGGAGCGTCTATTCCTGATCCTCTTACTCTGCTTAAAATGTGCTATTGTGTCTGGACAGGAGCGGGAATATAACAGCAAATAGGATGGGGCCTACTAAGTGTGTGTATACATGTTACAGGCCAAAGTCTTCTATTTCTGTAAAAATATGTCCCCTCACTATTAGAAGATGTATTGTATTACTGGGCTTCGTATTTGCTGCTCTGGACAGTTCCTGACATGGACAGAGGTGGCAGCAGAGAGCACTGTGTCAGACTGGAGAGAATACATCACATAGATAGATAGATAGATAGATAGATAGGAGATAGATAGATAGATAGATAGATAGATAGATAGATAGATAGATAGATAGATAGGAGATAGATAGATAGATAGATAGATAGATAGATAGGAGATAGATAGGAGATAGATAGATAGATAGATAGGAGATAGATAGATAGATAGATAGATAGATAGGAGATAGATAGATAGATAGATAGGAGATAGATAGATAGAAGATACATAAAGAGATAGATAGATAGATAGATAGATAGATAGATAGATAGATAGATAGATAAATATATGATGATGATAGATAGATGATAAATAGATAGTTAGATAATAGATAGACTAATAAATAAATATAAAAGTTTAGAAATTACACATTTAATACTTCTTATGATTTTCAAACTTTCCTGGCACGAGTATTTAGCAAAAAAAAAGTAAAAAATCATATATCTAAAATTACCTTAATGATCCCCCCTAATGCACTTCTTAAAGAGCCTGACTATAGTGAAAATTGATAATTACTACTTTTCCCTTTAATTGCCTTCATTAATTATGCATCCTGTATTTTCGGCCTCCCTTTTCATCACAGGAGTACATTATACATTAACAATTCATTATTACATAGTGACTGGGGGAGGGGAGCGGGGGGGGGGGGGGGGTTCTTGTCAGTGGAATATGCAGGTTATATCTAGAAAATTAGATGGGGCTTAATGAATTTCCATTGAACAGACACAAAACTGATTAAACACAAGCTGTTTTAGAAGTTTTCCGGGATGTGTCAGATTGATGTGGCTTTTCTGGGTTCACTGTCGACAATTATAAAAGTTGCTCTTTTTTGTAGGCTTTCTTTTGCCTGGTCGGATCAGTGTAACTCGGCCGCAGTCTGGCAGTCAGGAGCACGTTAAAAGCTTTAGAAAGAAAGTACCAAATCAAAATGCAAAGGGCCTAGCATCGGTGTATTAGTCTCCAGAGAGCCGCATGCTCTTAGAATGCCTATTGAAATCAGTATTATCATCCCGATACTTGTCAAATATGAGTCATTTTCCAGTTCAGGCAAAATTTCTTTATAAATCTTTAAATCCTGAGGTTCTTTCAAGAAAAGGTTAAGGTACTTATGATTTAATGAAACTCCTTTACATCATAACTGTTTGACTAGCGAGTGAAAACTTGTCCTTTAAAAGTAGGAGACAGTGGCTGGATCCCCCCATGGGTTAGTGGTGCCAATACCATCACCGTGATTCCATCGATTGTTTACGGGAGAAGCCATTTTGAAAATACGGCAGTCAGGAATTTGATAACAGGTATGCACTTACCTCTCCCTGTTCTCATGGTGAGCATCGGGACCGGCTTTAGGACCCCCGATGGAAGGCATTTTCCCCCGACTGATAGATTGACCGCTCAGCCTATCAGTGACTTGAGCAGAGTCCCGCCCCAGTCACTGACTGACTGGCTGAGCAGCCAGTTCATCAGCTGAGTCGTGACGTGGACACCCCGAAGATCCCGAAGCCTGGTGGAGGTCCCAAGGCCGGTCCAACCGCTCAACTGCAGGGGCGGGGAGAGGTGAGTTATTACCTGTTATCAAATTCCCCCCTGCCGGCTGCCAGATTTTATAAATGGGCGGACTTCTCTTTAACTCATTTGTAAGTGATGTAACGGAAATGTGTTTAATTTTTTATAAATTTTCTTCTAGTTTCATAAAATTTTCGCGATAGTTTTGTGACTTGCATGGAAGTTTGTAGATGAGAAATGGATTGTCTACAGTTGTAAATGTTGTAGCTGTTTATATGTTATTTTTAAAAACGTTTCTGGGGGCGGTTATATTGGAAGGAAGTACTTTCTTACTTTAGGCAAAGTTCACACAATGATTTTTAATGCTCAAACCAAATAAAGGCAATCAATTAAGATACTGTAGCGGCTGCCGTTGCAATGACGGCCGTTGGTAGATTATTTAAGTTTAGGCAGAATGCTCACCCCTTAGAACTCCCTTTTGAGTGTGGCTATTTTTGAAGGCCTATTGAATTTTTTTAAAAGAAAGGGCAGCCAAAAAAAAATGTACTTGAAATAACAGTCGTTATTTGCTAAATAATGTTCGCCAATAAGTGCTCTGAACATTAATTTGATGGCCACTGGAAAAAAAAACAGCCGTTATTCTATGCATTGAATACACTAACGGACGTTGTCTCCATAGACTTTAATGGAAATCATTGAAGACTAAAAATAACAGCCATAGTTTTACTAAAAAAAGATGCTCTGTGAACATGGCCTTAGGGAGTATAAAGAGTGCAGCAGGCTTTATGGCATCGGATATTATAGCAGTTAGCTCTATAGCAGCTCTTCTTTGGGATCACAGCTTTCACTCCCCATCAATGGGCCCCTATGACCCCACCGGCTGCTCACCAGTTGTCCTTCCTTGGAAACTTTAGTCGGTACTAACCACTACATACTGGGAACACTTACAAAACTGGTCGTTCAGGAGATTCTCTCCCCCTAAATTTCATCTTTGTCAAAGTCACCCATCCTCAAGAACTGACTGTACCTCATATATTTCCCCCTTCAGAGGAGACATTGCCTTGAGATGATGCAACGACCTGAGTATGGTCAGGAGTAGGGATGGTCCGAAGCCTATGGCTATGGCTGTATCCCAGTTTTCCAGGCGGTCCTCCTAGGCGCTCCATGGAGTGGGCAGACAGCGGGAATCATTACCAAGGGTTTGGGTTTGTATGAACCTAAACCGAACTCGGTTCGGACCATCCCTAGTCAGGAGACATCTTGGAGATGGTTGTCTGAGGCGCAAACAAGAGGAAGACAAAGAGAGAGGTTGTGTGAGGGTCAATAATGTATGAGACAAATACAGTGTGTATATGTAATCACAGGTGAAAATATTCTTCACACAGAAGTTTATATGTTCTTTGCACTTGCCTTTTAACCTGTGCATAAAACCATTGAACTACCATGCCACTTTACATTTCCAAAAGAGCCATCCACATCTGTCCAATATCGTCATCAAAAAATCCAAAAAGAAACTCCCCCTTGGTTCCTACCAGTTAAGCATTGGCTCCCTCCACTTGGCTATGGTATTTCATAGATCGATTGGCCAGTCACCGGGAATATAGATATCATAGGTAATCATAGGTCATTTCTTATGTCCATTTATTCATCTCTCAACTAGAGTTATTGAGCGCTCTAGCCTTTCTTGGTAACCAACATTAATATAAATGCTTCTATCAGCCACGCTGAGCCCGCTCCAATAGATCACGGGTTCCAGACTTTCCCCCAACATCATAAAACACCAGCTTTTTTATTATTATTTGTAACTGACCCAAGAACCACCACTGGATTTTTTTCTTCAATTTTTATTTTTTATTTTTATTAAATTAAAAAAATTATATTTCCTTAATATTTGTATAAATTTTTTTTTATTGTATAAACAAAGAACGAAAAATAAAAAATAATAACAGTCATCTTTGTTTTTCAAAGGTATACTTAAACTTCTAAAAGAACATTTTTATTTTGAATGATATGACAGGACTATCACAAGAGTGTTTCCCGCTATAAAGAAACCTGCTAAAGAATTATTGCCTTTATTAGATTGGTGACAGTGAGCTTTAGCAATACATTGCTAACTTCTGTCTCTCTGCGGAGACAATTTTCTTTTCTTAAATAAACTGTCATGGTAGTGTTAATATATTGTTTGCTCCCTCATACTCTGAGAATACAGCTGATATAAAACATGTATATGCTGCATTGGTAATGGTATCTTTAGTGTAGTTGACTTGAACAAATGTGTTTCCCTCATGGCTGTGTTAATGTGATAAAGAAAATTGGCTGTTCGTCAGGATTTGGCTGGGTAAAGACAGTGGTGATGGTAGCACAATCCTTTTTATGCATTAACACCACTGAGAAGTTTGCCCGAGTTATATTTCATACTGTATGTCTCTTCTCCGCACAAAGATGTTGTAAAACATGAGATAATGTTGCAAATAACACAGTGGGATGGCTGTATCTTTCATAATGATAACAGTCGAGAGCTCAATGACAGTAACAGGCTGTAAAAAATAGAGATATTTAATAATATTACGGGGAAAAAAAACAATTCCGGGAGCACTTAATATTTTTTTTTGCTTATTTATTTTGTTTTTATTTTTATTAATAATATTGTGTAAAGTATATTTCCGACAGCCCTCGGCTTCCTTCATACCTTTATTGTACTTGTTTGTTTTTGTATTTAATATTACACAAAATGTAATCCAGACGACAACGATTATTATGTTTTATACTTTTGTTTAACATATTTTTTTTTATTTACTATTACATGAATTCCAAATCCGATGGCTCTTGTGGGTTTTTTTTTATATCATATTTTTATTTTGTTAACTTGTTCATTTATTTTTTTTATATAGTTAATATTATTTCAATTACCATGCTAATCGCTTAATTTCTTTTTTAAATACTTCTATTGTGCTCATTTATGTATATGTATATGTATATGTATATGTACCACCACTAGAACTACTAGTACTCCTAACCCTACACAGTCGCACATCCCCTGCAGATCATATTCTATACTGTACAACTACCCCATCACCACTAACGCTACACAGCCGCAGATCCCTGCCCATCATGTTCCATACTGTACTACTACTATTATTATTACTACTACTACTACCACCACTTCCACTACACAGCTGCACATCTCCTGCCTTGTCCATCATGTTCCATACTGTACAATCACTACTAATACTAATGCTGCTGCTACTACTACTACTACTACCACTACCACCAGTACTACAACCACTACTACTAATACTACTACTACTACTACCACTACCACCAGTACTACAACCACTACTACTAATACTACTACTACTACTACTACTACTACTACTGCTGCTGCTACTTTTATCACTACTACTACTGCAATTACTACTTTAACTACTACCACCATTACTACCACTACTACTACTACCACTAATGCTACTACTACAACTACTACTGCTACTATTACTACTATTGCTACGTCTACCACTACAACTACTACTACCACTAATGTTACCACTACTACAACTACTACTACTACTACCACTACTGCTACTAGTACTTCTACTGCTACTACTGCTATTACTACTACAATTGCTGCTGCTGCTACTACCACCACTACTGCTACTACTACCTCTACTACTACTACTACTGCTGCTACTACTACTACCACCACCACCACTACTACTGCTGCTGTTACTACTACTACTACTACCACCACCACCACTACTACTGCTATTACTACCACCACCACTACTACTACTACTACTACTACTACTACTACTGCTATTACTACCACCACCACTACTACTACTACTACTACTACTACTACTACCACCACTACTACTGCTGCTGATACTACCACCATCACCACTATTACTGCTACTACTACCACTCCTACTACCACCACCACCACTACTACCACCACTACTACCACCACCGCTTCCACTATCCCTACACAGCCATGGCTCTCCTGTGTTGTCGTTCATGTTCTATGGGGTTCTTGAGGCTTAAGAGACCTCAGAGAGTCATACAAAACTTTTCAGGACAATTGGGCCACTTTCAATTTGGAGCAAATTTATTCAGTTTGAATCAGATTTGACAGTCGATTCAAAGAAACCCATCTTGAAGCAAAATCCACAAAATCTGTTAATCTGTTAATTGATAGATTAATAAGCCTCTACCCCTTCCCCTCTTCCAATCCCTTCCCCGGCTCCCCATTGCCCAACAAATTCTTTTTAAATTGTTGACCATGACAAACAAGCCCCCCCTCCCCCCCTGTATATCTCTGACCTGACATCCCGCTACCATCCCTTACGCAACCTTCAATCCTCCATTGACCTCCTTATATGCTCCCCCCATTGTTCAGACAACACCCAACCATCTTTACCTTTTGTTTTCCTCCACTTATCTTGTAGACTGTAAGCCTTCGCGGGCATAAAGTTCTACTCCAATCCAACAGCGATTTATTCAAAGATAAAGCATCTTACAGTGACTCGAAATTTCAGTCCCCACTATGGGACTGTTTTCAAGCCTCTCCATTGTGATGACTGAAACGTTGGGCTTAGATGCTTTATCTTCCAATAAATCACAGTTGGATTGGATTTGACCACCATGGTGTGCTGCGGACTTTGATTTATTCATCGGTGGTCGATGGGTTCAATACTCCGGCGCCCAACATATTGTTGCATTATAGAGGTGCTGCCTTCCTGTGAATCTTTAATTGATGGATACAATAATAATATTTAAGAACCTGAATACTTATTCAATATTACTGCAGAAAATATACCTTTTTATTTTATTTATTTATTTTCAATTTTTGAATATTGTAAAAGAAGAAGACCAACAGAAAAAAAAAAAAACTTAAAAATCCTAAACAAATATTTACACGCTGCAAATAATAACTGATGGATTAAATTTTTCACTTAAAGAGGTGATTTTCTGCATTGTAATGGTTTTTGAAAATGCACAATTTACAGAAATTGTAGCTTGTAGTATCCAGAATAGTGTTTGGAATGTAATCTACAAGCCACATAATGATCCTCAAAAGCAATTTTGCACCCCTTAACTAATACATCTGCATGGTTTATCCATGATCACGGCACCCGCTTGTCTGATAACAATCACGAATGGGAGACAATTCAGGTTTTTTTGAAGGTAATATATACCCAAGCGTTAAATGTCCGCCGTGTTGTGGGATTAGAATCAGGATATAACAATCATGTAAATATAATTTGCTATTGCTGAGGATTTATTTTATTCTAATAGACACATACTCGCCATTGATTGCTTGCAGTCTTGTAAAATATAAGTACGTAATAAACTAAAAAGCCATTATCGTTTTGTTGGTTTTATATCCATAAAATTTCTAAACGCAACTTCCAATGTTTTTGGAGGAGATAAGGAATAGGGGTTAATCGCGTGTGGTGGCGATACTGGGGTTCATAATAAAGACTTCTTAATTGAATGCCGATCATAGTGAATACATAAAAAAGAAACAAATACATAGAAAATTTGTAATTTGAAAATCAAGCAAGTTATGGCATAGACAATTAGTTGTTGTCAGCTGTAATTCAGGTTCCGAACTGCTGACACTGTTAGATAGGTGTTGGCACATGGTGCCTCTCATATATCTGTCTGTGCTTCCATAACAGTCAGAGACACATTCTCAAGCTTTTAAAATGCTGAGTGCTGGAATACCTTATAACTCCCCCTACCATCCCTGTTTATTTGATTGACAGTCAGCTGAGTCCCAATCAGCCCCCAGCACTTTAGGGCCTTGGGAACGCCCCTTTGACCCTTTGCACAGAAAAATAAAAGCCCTTTCCTACGGTATGGAAGCACAGACATGAAATATAACTGGAAGAAAACAAATATTATTCAGAGTGATCCTGGGGCTCAACATAATTTTTTTTTTTATTGATGGCCTAGCCTTAGGGTAAGCCATCAATATCTAATTGGAGAAGGGTTGACTTCAGTCACTTAATAATAATAATAATATACACACACAATACAGGTAAAATTTATATTACATTATACAATAAATTAAAATAAAAACGAGACCTGCTCATGATAGATTACAGACTAAGAGGACTGAGGGTCACACAAGAGGCAGTAAGGACTTTATTTGCCAATGTTCCAGTCATTTTACATAGTCGCAAAGTACTAGGTTCAGGTAGAAAGTACATGGTACCAAAGGGGTTTTAGAGATGATGGAGAAGGGATTAGGGAATGTTATAAGCACACATGAAGAGATGGGTCTTCAGGGCAAGCTAGAAACTATGGGTGTTGGAAATAAGTCTGAAGTCTTTTGGTAAAGCATTCTAGAGAATTGATGCAGCACGAGAGAAGTCTTGCAGACGGCAGTGGGAGGTTCTGATTATGGAAGATGTTAGTGTAAGATCATTAGTGGAACACAGCAAAGCACGGGGAGGATGGTAGGTGGAGATGAGGGAGGAGACGTATAGAGGGCAAAGTGGTGGAGAGCTTTATGAGTTTGAACTGTATTCTGGATTTGATGGGCAACCAGTGCAGTGACTGGCACAGGGAGGGCAGTCACTGAGCTGATGAAAGGGAATTCTGGCCTCCTTTTAGTGCTGCAGCTTCTTAACTTCTTAAATTAATCAATTACCCTCAGGATAGTCCATAAAAATAAAAAACAAAACTTGAAGACTTCCTTTAAAGCCTATAAAAGAATTGCAAGGAATGCCAGACTGTAGTGCTACTCTACCCACCAAAAATAATCCAAAGAGACAACCGGAAAGTGGTCAATCCAAATTTTTAGGTGATAATAAAACCGAATATGTTTTACTACTCTTATAGTGAAGAGACGAGATTAATGAACATTGCGCATGCTCAGGTGCAACCGAACCCAGGCGTGCGCCATATGATTACTGGTGGCTGAAGAAGCCTAAGAGAGTCTTGGAAAACATGGATATAGCCTATGCATCCATGTTTTCCATGCATCCAACTATTTCTTCCAATGGCCGCAGGCAAATGCCATACGCTTGGGCTCGGACACACCCTGGCTTGTTTGACGCTTATCTCTAGTGAATATTACATGTAGGTGTATCAGGTACAAAGTTCTGGGCTGTGCCATGTTGGGATTCATTCAAGGGAAGCCTGAGGAAGGACATCAGCCCAAAACATTCCTACTACCATGTCTATACAATAATAATTTGGAGTGCTATCCTTTTAAGTATTGTAGATAAATAGTCCATCAAGAAAATATATTAAAGGTCAAATGTCTGCATACCTTTATGGTTAATTGATTTTTTTTCTTTCTTTCTGTGGAAGGTGCATTATACCAAGATAGTTTTTTTCATGGATGGACCTGAAGAAGATCTAACACCATTTGAAGCAAGATTTCTGATCGATCCCATTTATGAACCCGCTACTGGGAGTTTTATAAGACTTGGACAGAGTATAAATGGTACGCATACCCCTCCTTCGGCTTCCATCCCGATATAGGAAGCATCAATCTTGTGTTAATATCCTGAAGGCATTCTACTATACAGGTCTTGATATGATTACGATTGATAAGTGATATGCAAACTTACAGTAAGTTCGGGTGTGGGCAAACTAATCAGCATTTGATACGATAAATTTATAGAACAGAGACGGCACTACAGGTAATGCAGCATGGGATTCCGCACGAATCATCATTTCATATCAGCATCCCTGGTAAGATAGCACAGTTAGGGTGCGTTAACAATATGGAATCTGGGTGGAGAACTTCCCACAGATTCTGCCGCTTTCCGCCACTTGAATCTCTGTCTGTCCCAAAGACTTCATTCTATGTTCAGGCGGATTCCGCCATTCCACCCAGAGAATTTACAAGTCAATGGGGAGTGAGCAGCGGATTCCGTAGTGTGAACACACCCTAAAGGGGTAAATGTCTGCAACCTGTTGGTTAAAGCCAGAGAATAGGTTATCATCAGGATCACTAGTGGTCTAGGGCAGTAGGAGGTCAATGTCTGTATCCCTGGTGGTCTAGAGCTCTGAATGGGATAATGCCTGTTTTATTATAGATCTAAAGGAACAGCACAATGTGAGGAGGAACCGAGCGCTGACCTGACCTTGTTCCCCACTCACTGTCTGTGCTATTACACGGACAGACATCGAGCAGGGAGTAACCGGGGGAAGGGGGAGGGTTTGCCAGGAGGGCTTCCAAGATGATCTTTAGATCGTTCATCTGGTCCATAGAAGATAGCGGTGGTCTGCTGCCAATGCTCCTATCACGCAGAGCATTAGGCAGCAGTCCATCACTATTGTCATCATTTTTATTCAACATGTAGGAAGACAACGATCAGCTGACGTTGTGCATGTTGGCTGATCGTTGCCTTTTGTCATTGCCTATTACACCAAGAGATTATTGGCCATAATGGCCAAATACAGCCAGTAACTGCTTGGTGTAATAGGGCCTTTAGGAAGAGAGGCAGCTGCTGCCAACATACCTGGTGGCCTAGGGAAGTTATGGGGTAAATCACTGTATCTCTTGTGGTCTAGGGAAGTTATGGGGTAAATCACTGTATCTCTGGTGGTCTAGGGAAGTTATGGGGTAAATCACTGTATCTCTGGTGGTCTAGGGAAGTTATGGGGTAAATCACTGTATCTCTGGTGGTCTAGGGAAGTTATGGGGTAAATCACTGTATCTCTGGTGGTCTAGGGAAGTTATGGGGTAAATCACTGTATCTCTGGTGGTCTAGGGAAGTTATGGGGTAAATCGCTGTATCTCTGGTGGTCTAGGGAAGTTATGGGGTAAATCATTGTATCTCTGGTGGTCTAGGGAAGTTATGGGGTAAATCACTCAATTTCTGGTGGTCTAGGGAAGTTATGGGGTAAATCACTGTATCTCTGGTGGTCTAGGGGAGTTATGAGGTAAATCACTGTATCTCTGGTGGTCTAGGGAAGTTATGGGGTAAATCATTGTATCTCTGGTGGTCTAGGGAAGTTATGGGGTAAATCACTCAATTTCTGGTGGTCTAGGGAAGTTATGGGGTAAATCACTGTATCTCTGGTGGTCTAGGGGAGTTATGAGGTAAATCACTGTATCTCTGGTGGTCTAAGGAAGTTATGGGGTAAATCATTGTATCTCTGGTGGTCTAGGGAAGTTATGGGGTAAATCACTGTATATCTGGTGGTCTAGGGAGGTTATGGGGTAAATCACTCGATTTCTGGTGGTCTAGGGAAGTTATGGGGTAAATCATTGTATCTCTGGTGGTCTAGGGAAGTTATGGGGTAAATCACTGTATATCTGGTGGTCTAGGGAAGTTATGGGGTAAATCACTGTATCTCTGGTGATCTAGGGAAGTTATGGGGTAAATCACTGTATCTCTGGTGGTCTAGGGAAATTATGGGGTAAATCATTGTATCTCTGGTGGTCTAGGGAAATTATGGGGTAAATCACTGTATCTCTGGTGGTCTAGGGAAATTAAGGGGTAAATCACTGTATATCTGGTGGTCTAGGGAAGTTATGGGGTAAATCATTGTATCTCTGGTGGTCTAGGGAAGTTATGGGGTAAATCATTGTATCTCTGGTGGTCTAGGGAAGTTATGGGGTAAATCACTCAATTTCTGGTGGTCTAGGGAAGTTATGGGGTAAATCACTGTATCTCTGGTGGTCTAGGGAAGTTACGGGGTAAATCACTGTATATCTGGTGGTCTAGGGAGGTTATGGGGTAAATCACTCGATTTCTGGTGGTCTAGGGAAGTTATGGGGTAAATCATTGTATCTCTGGTGGTCTAGGGAAGTTACGGGGTAAATCACTGTATATCTAGTGGTCTAGGGAGGTTATGGGGTAAATCACTCGATTTCTGGTGGTCTAGGGAAGTTATGGGGTAAATCATTGTATCTCTGGTGGTCTAAGGAAGTTATGGGGTAAATCATTGTATCTCTGGTGGTCTAGGGAAGTTATGGGGTAAATCACTCAATTTCTGGTGGTCTAAGGAAGTTATGGGGTAAATCATTGTATCTCTGGTGGTCTAGGGAAGTTATGGGGTAAATCACTGTATATCTGGTGGTCTAGGGAAATTATGGGGTAAATCACTGTATCTCTGGTGATCTAGGGAAGTTATGGGGTAAATCACTGTATCTCTGGTGGTCTAGGGAAGTTAGGGGGTAAATGACTGTATCTCTGGTGGTCTAGGGAAATTATGGGGTAAATCATTGTATCTCTGGTGGTCTAGGGAAGTTATGGGGTAAATCACTGTATCTCTGGTGGTCTAGGGAAATTAAGGGGTAAATCACTGTATATCTGGTGGTCTAGGGAAGTTATGGGGTAAATCACTCGATTTCTGGTGGTCTAGGGAAGTTATGAGGTAAATCACAGTATCTCTGGTGGTCTAGGGAAGTTATGGGGTAAATCACTGTATCTCTGGTGGTCTAGGGAAGTTATGGGGTAAATCACTGTATCTCTGGTGGTCTAGGGAAGTTATGGGGTAAATCACAGTATCTCTGGTGGTCTAGGGCTATGAAAAGGTCAATACCAGTATCTCTGGGGGTCTACAGTTTAGAGGGGGTTTAGGGAGACCATGCAAGTGTTATAGATATGCCATTGCAGTGCCAATCTGGACGTGGGTATACAGTGAGGTATTGAGGGTGTACGGTTTCATAAAAGAATATATTTTTCCAGAGACAACACTTCCTTGAAAGTGAAGACGTCCTTTCTGTGAGGGTGCATTAAGGATTCTCGTGTTTGTACCACAACAGTTACCTATTGAAGGTCTATGATTAATTGAAATCTAAATGCTCTAAAGCATGCCGTAGACACTTGGAATTGGAGAACACTTTTTAGTCTTTATGTTACGTCTTTAAAGAACAATTGTACCTATCTCTTCAGTAATTAAAGGTGGCAGCCGGACCGGCTCATTACTTCAGCCTAATGAGGCAGCCTCCATACCACCTTGCTAATCAGAATAAAGGATGGTACAAAACGTTCTTCAGAGAAAATATGAATCTTACTTTTATAGTAAAGAATGAGGCTCCGTTATCATTAGTTAGTACCGCAAGGCCGTGACACAGATTAGACTTATAGAAGAGCCCCGAGCTTTAAACCGTTAATTCTTGGATGCGTTAATGGGAAGAACCTCGAAGAAACTCATCTATGTATTTATATGTCCAT
Organism: Dendropsophus ebraccatus; assembly: GCF_027789765.1. Taxonomy (NCBI): domain Eukaryota; kingdom Metazoa; phylum Chordata; class Amphibia; order Anura; family Hylidae; genus Dendropsophus; species Dendropsophus ebraccatus. The sequence continues at coordinate 11,008,258 of NC_091468.1, forward strand.
AGGTTCAAATCAGTTTATTGGAAGGATGCAAGACTTCCGGTTGTATCAGGAAGCACTAACAAACAGGTAAGCCGAAAAAATGTATCCACTTCTATTTAAAAATCTCGCTTCTTCCTCTGGCACTTTCTGACACCAGTTGATTTGAAAGAAAAAAAATTCTGCTGGATTACCCCTTTAAATGAGTACTATTTGCACAGGGACATGTGCACAGTTTTGATCCCCACTGATCTGGAGTTAAACAACAGCACCAACTGCCTCCTGGGATAAATACAGCAGTTATCTGAGAAACATTCAGAAAGTGGGCGGAGCTATGTAAATGAGCTCCACATAAAAGCGCAGGAGTGACAGGAATTCCCTGGGTCGAGTTGAGTGGAGCTGTGATAACAACTGTGGAAAGTTTTTCTTGATCAACTTTTCTCTTCGAGGTACTATACACTGGGGGACAAGTTATACAGACCCCCTTAGCATCTTTCAGGATCTGTTCTATTATGGCCTGGAGCCTGGTCCAGATAACCAGATAAAAAGACTCTCATCCCACTGGGTTTGTGGTTCACTACTATTCCAAGTGACCCAGCTCTGGCCGACTGCCATCTTGGAAGGTACTCTGCAGATAGAGACTGTAATGTTAAGTGCCTTCTGTTTCAAGCAAAGACACCTCAAAACTTTGACAATACCATGATTAGCTCTAGAGACAAGAGTGGCAACCCACTCATCCAATCACTGGCCGCCATACTATCTTGTCCCAGTCAGCCTGTGATTGGCTAAGTGGGCTGTCACTCCTGAGACAAGAAGGACATCCTTCTCAGCCAATCACTGACTGACTGGGACAGGACAGCCCCATGGGCAGTGATTGTCACAAAAGAAGACAGGACCGGAGAAGAAGGACACTGGGGAAACGCAGACAGGTAAGTATGATGAGTGAACTTTTGTAACTGCAGTAAAACAGCTAAACACCTGCAATTGTTAAGCTGTTTAGTGCAATTTTTTTAAAGTTCAGTTTGGACAAACCCGAACTTTAAATTAAAGTTCGGAGTACGACCATTTTTTTTTTTTGGCAGGTTTTGCCTTCTTAAAATCAGCCATCTCTAGTGTGGCGGGAAGATCAGGTTTAAGTCTTGTGAAAACACCACCGGATTTATTAAGGGCATGAGACACATCAAAAAATTTGGTGGTTTGGGAAATTAACTTATTGATGGTTAGGGTTGTTGAAAAACTGACAATCTTATTTAATACGTTCCAAAGTACACTATGTAATTCTCTCTGAAGAATCCGAATTTATCCTTTTTAACCCCTTGCCGCAAAATGACGTTCCTGGAACGTCATGTAAAGCAGGTAGTTCCCGCAACATGACGTTCCAGGAACGTCATGGCTTCCCTGCCTCCCCCCGCAGTCCCTATAGAAGATCGGGCAGCAGGAGGATGCTATGTCACACAGCATCCCCCTGCTGCCTCTGCCCGGAGGGGAGCCGCGCTCCCCCCGGGCAGTTAACCCCATAAACGCTGCGGTCAATGCGACCGCAGCGTCTATGGGGAGATCGGGCGATCGGGCGGCGGGGGGAGGCTGCAGCACGTTGCCTCCCCCCACCGCCACAACTAGTATGTCCCCCGGCCCCCTCCCCTTGTCTCCCGATACCGGAGATCACCGCTATTACCGTTATAGCGGTGATCTCCGGTACCGGGAATTACTGCCGCCGCCGAGAGCTTTCATATCCCCCCACCGTGAATCCACGGTGGGGGGAGATGAAAAATGTCCCCTCAGACCCCAGATCAGCCCCCCGATCAGACCCCAGATCCCCGTACCCGGGCGGCCATCAGATCCAAGATGGCCGCCCCCATCCCTGCGATGTTTGTTCGCAGGGATGGAAATAAATTATGATTAAAGCCCCATGCTCTCCGCCACCGGAGGTAGCGGAGAGCATGGGGCAGTGATCGGGGACCCCCCCGTGTGGTCCCGGAGCAGGAGATCGGCGGTATATACTATATACCGCCGATCGCCTGTTCCCAGTGCTGCCGGCACTTTTTATCCCCTGTCACCATAAATCATTGGTGACAGGGGATAAAAAGTGTTACAGTGTCGCCCCCCAAGTCGCCCCCCACCCCCCCTGTCACCCGTCCCCCAGTCACCCCCCCTTCCCCATATACTCACCGGATCCACGGAGCTCCTTCCTCCTCGACGTCCTGGCTGGTTATGAAGTGCGCATGCGCTCCACAACCAGCCAACTCTGTGACAGAGACCAATTTGGTCTCTGTCACTGAACTATGATTACTGTGATAGAAAATATCACAGTAATCATAGTAATACAGTGAAACAAATGTGTAAAAGTACAAAAAGTGACAAACACACAAAAAAATAAAACACACACTTTTTTTATTATAGTAATAACTGCAGTTTACTCCCAGATTATTCCTAACCCCCCAAATTACCCGTAACCGCCCCAGGTTGCCTGTAACCGCCCCAGGTTGTCCGTAATCACGCCAGATTGCACATAACCGCCCCAGATTGCACGCAACCACCGCACGTTGCCCGTAACCACCACACGTTGACCGTAACCACCGCACACTGCCTCTAACCACCCCACATCGCCTCTAACCACCGCACACTGCCTCTAACCACCCCACGTCGCCTCTAACCACCGCACACTGCCTCTAACCACCGCACGTCGCCTCTGACCACCCCACGTCGCCTCTGACCACCGCACGTCGCCTCTAACCACCGCACGTCGCCTCTAACCACCCCACGTCGCCTCTAACCACCGCACACTGCCTCTAACCACCGCACACTGCCTCTAACCACCGCACACTGCCTCTGACCACCCCACGTTGCCTCTGACCACCGCACGTCGCCTCTGACCACCGCACGTCGCCTCTAACCACCGCACGTCGCCTCTAACCACCGCACGTCGCCTCTAACCACCGCACTTCGCCTCTAACCACCGCACCTTGCCTCTGACTACCGCACGTCGCCTCTAACCACCGCACACTGCCTCTAACCACCGCACGTCGCCTCTGACGACAGCACGTTGCCTCTTACCACCTCAGGTTGCCTCTAACCACCGCACGTTGCCTCGCCTCTAACCACCGCACGTCGCCTCTAACCACCGCACGTCGCCTCTAACCACCGCACGTCGCCTCTAACCACCGCACCTTGCCTCTGACCACCGCACCTTGCCTCTGACCACCGCACGTCGCCTCTGACCACCGCACACTGCCTCTAACCACCGCACGTCGCCTCTGACGACAGCACGTTGCCTCTTACCACCTCAGGTTGCCTCTAACCACCGCACGTTGCCTCTGACCACCGCACGTTGCCTCTGACCACCGCACGTTGCCTCTGACCACCGCACGTTGCCCCTGACCATCCCACGTTGCCCCTGACCACCGCACGTTGCCCCTGACCACCGCACGTTGCCCCTGACCACCCCACGTTGCCCCTGACCACCGCACGTTGCCTGTAACCACTGCACGTTGCCCTTAACCACCGCACGTTGCCTCTAACCACCCCGAATTGCCAATGACCCCCTCCAGATTGCCCATAACCACGCCAGATTGCCGTAACCAACCCAAATTACATATAAGCACTTTAGTTTATCCGTAACCAACCCAGATTGTCCGTAACCACCTCACGTTGGCCGTAACCACAGCAGGTTGCCTGTAATCATCTCAAGATTACCCGTAACCACAGCAGGTTGCCCATCACCACCCCAGATTACCCGTAACCACCCCACATTACCTGTAATCTCATTTTTTTATTGTATTTTAGTAACTGCGCTGTTCTAATAACTATTACTAGCTGAGGTTTTGCTCCAGCAAATTGGCGCTCCCTTCCTTCTGAGCCCTGCTGTGTGCCCATACAGTGGATTATGCCCACATATGGGGTACTGTTCTACTCAGGAGAACCTGCTTTACAGATTTTGGGGTGAATTTTCTCCCCTGTTCCTCGTGAAATTGAGAAATTTCAAACTAAAGGAACATATTATTAGAAAAATTCGAGTTTTTCATTTTTACTGTCTACTTTTGAATACTTTCCTCTAATACCTGTGGGGTCAAAATGGTCACCACACCCCAAGATGAATTCTCTGAGGGGTGCACTTTCCAAAATGGGGTGACTTATGGTGAGATTTTACTCCGCTGGCACTACAGGGGCTCTGCAAACGCACCTGGCGCTCAGAAACTTCTTCAGAAAAATCTGCACTGAAAATGCTAATTGGCGCTCCTTTCCTTCTGAGCCCGGCTGTGTGCCCATACAGTGGTTTATGCCCACATATGGGGTACCGTTGTACTCAGGAGAACCTGCATTACAGATTGTGGGGTGAATGTTCTCTCCTGTTCCTCGTGAAATTTAGAAATTTCTAACTAAGCAAACATATTATTGGAAAAATTAGAGTTTTTCATTTTTACTCTCTACTTTTTAATACTTTCCTCTAATACCTGTGAGGTCAAAATGCTCACCACACCCCAAAATGAATTCTTTGAGGGGTGTACTTTCCAAAATGGGGTGGCTTATGGGGAGATTTTACTCCGCTGGCACTACAGGGGCTCTGCAAACGCACCTGGCGCTCAGAAACTTCTTCAGCAAAATCTGCACTGAAAATGCTAATTGGCGCTCCTTCCCTTCTGAGCCCGGCTGTGTGCCCATGCAGTGATTTATGCCCATGTATGGGGTTATGGGTTTTGGGGTACTTTTTTTCTCCTGTTCCTTGTGAAATTGAGAAATTTCAAACTAAACTAACTGACACTACAGGGGCACTGCAAACACACCTGGCGCTCGGAAACTTCTTCAGCAAAATCTGCATTAAAAAAGCTAATTGGCGCTCCCTTCCTTCTGAGCCCCGCTGTGTGCCCATACAGTGGTTTACGCCCACATCTGGGGTACCGTTGTATTCAGGAGAACCTGCGTTACAAATTTTGGGGAGCTTTTTTTCTCATGTTCCTTTTGAAAATTAGAAACTTTAATCTAAACGTATATATTATTGGAAAATTTAAATTTTCAATTTTTTTACGGCCTGATGGTGAACACTTTCCTCCAGCCCCTGTAGGGTTAAAATGCTCATTATACCCCTAGATTAATTCTTTAAGGTGTCTAGTTTCCAAAATGGGGTCACTTATGGGGGTTTCCAGTATACAAGCCTCCTAAATCCATTTAAAAAAAGAACTGGTCCCTAAAAAAAAATCCATTTTGGAAATTTCATGAAAATTTGATATATTGCTAATAAATTTCGAAGTCCTGTAACACCTTAAAAAAGTCAAAAATGTTTACCAAATTATGGCAGAATAAAGAAGACATATTGATAATGTGATTTAGTAACTAATTTATGTGCTATGACTTCCTTTTTTAAGAAGCAGAGCATTTCAAAGTTCATAAAATGCAAATTTTTCAAATTTTTCATGATATTTTGATGTTTTTCACAAAAAAAAACACAAAGTAGTGACCAAATTTTTCCACTAACATAAAGTGCCATATGTAACGAAAAAACAATCTCAGAATCGCTAGCATACTTTAAAGCATCACTGAGCTATAAGCGCATAAAGTGAGACAGGTCAGATTTTAAAAAATTAGCTTGGTCATTAAGGCCAAAACAGGCTTTAGAGGCAAGGGGTTAAAAGAAATCAAAATTTTTGGAGAAATTTGGAGTAAATTTAATTCCGATAGAATCAATTTGCTGATCGTTAATAGCTACTATTAAAGGTCAGGCCACACATTTCGAGGGGTTCACCATGACTGTAGATAATGTGTCATAGACTACTGTAGTTAAATGGAGACATAATAGAAATCAGCTTTGGGTCAGCTTCTTCTGGACCGCACAGACCCCCAATGGTTGATCTTTAGTCTATGGTATGGTCATTGAGGAACATCTCTTGACTTATCTATTCTGTCACCTCTAAACTCACGTGTTCTTTAATTATAAAATGCATTGATCTAACGTCGCCGTTTGCCTTCTTATCACTTGTTCATTTATATCAGTGTAGATTTATTTCTTGGATAACCTTGCTTTGCTTTTCAACAGAGAAATCTTGGAGGTGTTCTCTGGAAAGTTTCCTCAAGTTCCTATTCAGTCAGAATGCAGATGTCCTGGCAGCCATCCCCGTCTTCACCCCCTGGAAGGAAATTACTGTCTGCCGAATGGGGTCTACAACACAACCAAGGATAAAGTGTTACGGCTAAGTCGAGATGCACACCCTGTGTCTTACATAAATGATAATAATCTTCAGACCACATGGATTTCTTCAATTTTATCAGCAACAGACTTTGAAGAAGGCCTAAATATTACACTGGATTTGACCAATGGACAATATCAGGTGAAATTCTGACATTTCTTGGTTTTTATAGATGATTTAACAGTTTTGCTGTATAGACTGGGGTAGGTTGAGCAGAGTCATCTCGTTACCAGTTGTAATAGCGCAGGATACCTTAATAAGGCAGAATAGTAACATTACACATAAAATAAGTCTCTATATCCATCTCTCCTATAAGTTCCTTCCACAAGTCTGTAATCCATCACTTCCTGGAGACTGTAGTGGTTCATAGACATTTCATTTTCATTCATTTCAGCTGCCATAAATCACACTCACCTTGATTCATTGCCTTTATAGGAAATATAGAAAGTAAATGTGTGCCTCAAGTATGGTAACTCCAATATGGAGGGAAGACGGATCGGTTACGTTGAATTACAACACCAATCCTTTTATTTTGGAAGGGGCATAAGCTGCTGTCAGAGGTTTCTGCCAATGGTTTATTTCCTTCTACCCATTGAGAATAGAGATGAGCGAACCGAACTTCAAGTACCCAGGTTACAAACTTTGCAAAAAGTTTGGTTCAGTTTTGTTCGCTTCACAACCGAACTTTTCCAAAGTTCATAACAGACCCATTCCAAGATGGCGGCTGCACAGTTTACTATACTGCTGCTGTTATATAGAAAACAAAAAAAGAGCCTATGCTAACCCTTTCCATGCTCCCCCAGTGTCCTCTAGCTGTCTCCACTTCCGAAACAAACTCCTCCCGGGAGTGACAGTCCGCTCAGCCAATCACTGACTGAGATCAGACAGTGCTGTGGCCAGTGATTGGTTGAGCAGGCTGATACTCCCTGAACTGCCGAACCGCATTAAAACAGCTTAGTTGCATAGCTTTTTTAGTGCGGTTTGTTTAAGGTTCGAATCGGACAAACCCGAACTTTGCTGCAAAGTTAGTTGAACCTGCGGAACCAAACTTTTAAAATGTAATTAAGAGCATACATATGCTCAAGTATGTCGGGGGAAGATCTATTGAATAGGAATTACTATTAAAATTGAATGGTCACCTTATGTCATGCAAAAAGTGCAGGAAAGGTTAGGAACTTTGACTTATGCAGCAGCATGCATGTCGCAAGCAGTAATTCAGATGGTTGCTTACTAACCAGCTTAAAGTGCTTCTACATTCTCATGTATACCCCGAGTCAATGTTCTAATGTTCTGAGACTCCTAGTCAAACACTGACTTGAAGAGAAAGCCACCCTCCAAAGGAGTCCGTCCGGCCATTTTAAAAATGTGACAGACGGCAGAGGAGAAAATAACAACAAGCATTGCATACCTCTCCCCGCATCCACAATGCACTGCCTGACCGGCCCCGGGAACCCACCAGAAGGATTGTCATCATCACAACTCGGGGGAAAAAAAATACCCATCCCGATTGATTGACGGCCTGCTCAGCCAATCACTGACTGATCGGCAAGTCCATCTACTGGGTTGTGATACTGGCTCTGCTGTAGATCCCAGAGCCCGTCAGGGGTCCCAGAGCAGCAGTCCAGCGCTGGCGATGATCAGGGAGAGGTGAGTATGTGTTAGTTTTTTTTATCTTCTCCCCCACCACTGCTGTTTGAATTTTTTTCCCCGAGACCAGACTTCTCCTTTAAATTGCCACATGTTTTTATAACACTCTCCTCAAGGAGAATAAGTATCCCTTTGGTCCCATATATTCTTATAAACTGTTTCCTTTCCTGATTGGCAGAATGGCTGCATGCTGCCTATAGGAAGAGGAGGGGCTAACCCAAACCAAGGTCGAGCAGTAAAAATCCAATGTGCCCAAACATTCTCCTATGTAGCAGCTTAAAGGGATTTCCCATCCCAACCAGCAGGATTATACTTGCAGGACTTGTTGAGGTAAATATTTTCATAAATACATTCAGTCTTGTCTCCTTCTACTGAAATGATTTATAAACACCAACCATACCACTGCTTTTAGAGTAGAGCGGTGGTCGGACAGTTACCTAGACAATGAGGAACAATCAACAATGGGAGGGGAATCATATCAGTAGAAGGAGACAAGACTGAATGTTTTTATAATATTTACCTCCACCAGCCCTTCAAGGTTATATTTTTATTATTTCAGATGGGAAATCCCTTTAACTCTCCATATCTGCAGTCTATGGTTTCTTTATTATTCATTGTATGAGATGCTCTCAGTATTTGTAGGTTTCGCTATCACTGATCCTCGTGTGAAGTGTCTGAGGTCATTTCAAATTCACCAGACAATAAAATTTACTAACCGTGGCAGCAGGAAGAGTAGATAATAATTTATGCCTCCTGGTTCTAGAAAACAAGTCGAACAATAGGTTTCTTTGTTGGAGCGAGGACATGGGCTATGCTCACTTGAGGATGCGACTAATGAAAGGGATATGATATAGTCATTGTCCAAGATGCCTCCCAATAAAATGGTGACTTGCCGACTCTGTGATATCACAAGTATTGGCTGATCGTGCCTTGATTGATTGTCAATAAACCTTACCGATCCTGCAGTCATGTGGATCCTACTGTTTATAGCCTTCTCTCTGTTAACACAGACAGTAGACAAGGGGACAGGTGGGGGGGAATAATATATGGCTGTAGGATCACATACAAGGTGTGACTGGAGTCTGTGCAGAGAACTTTGCAGGAAGGGTTCAGTTTTCCTATAGCACCTCTAGAGGTCAAATGAAGTATTACATGGTACATGCTAAAATCAGTGTGTTTTCAGTGTAATGCATGGAACCCCAGGGAGAGGGGCTATCTGCTCTGGATTATCACATTCTTACCAACATTGAGTAACCAAACTGGAGACAGAATACGGATTGCCAACTAAACCTAATGAAATGCCCAGAGACAAAAGCTTATTCTCCAGTTCCAGTATGTCGGGTAGGTTAAAAAAAAAAATAAAAAGGAAGGAAATGGTTATCCAGGCTTAGAGCAATGTGTGCGCTTTCTTCCAGAAATAGCGCCATTCCTGTTCTCAGTTTGTGGGGTGGGGGGGTTAAATTGTAATACCCAGAACCAACCTGAGGACAGGGGTGGCGCTGTTTTGCAAGAAATTAGCTGTGTTTTCTCTGATACCGGATAACCCCATTAAAAGGGTACTCCAGTTTCCACTGTTAAGTCAGAGATCATCTTAACCCACGCTGTGGACAAGGAGAGTCACAGTGCACGACAGTATCCACAAAAGCAAAAGGCTAGGAACTGATCCGGATAGAGCAAAGTTGCTAGAAGCCTATAAACTCTATCTCGCAGTGCGAGTGTAAGCAGGAATCCCTCAGCTTTGTTCTTTCAAATCAACTTGTTTTAGAAAGTTATATACATTTGTATTTTACTTCTATTTCAAAAAGTCAAGTATTCCAGTACTTACCAGCTGCTGTATGTCCTGCAGGAAGTGGTGTATTCTTTCCAGTCTGACACAGTGCTCTCTACTGCCACCTCTGTCCATGTCAGGAACTGTCCAGAGCAGGAGAGGTTTTCTATGGTTCCTGACATGGACAGAGGTGGCAGCAGAGAGCACTGTGTCAGACTGGAAAGAATACATCACTTCCTGCAGGACATACAGCAGCTGATAAATACTGGAAGAATGGAGATTTATTTTTTTTTTTTTTAAGTAAATTACAAATCTATATAACTTCCTCCTCATATGGGAAAGAGAGTTTATGAACCCTCTCAGGCTTCTGGTTTCAGGTGCAACCACATCCTCTGCACTGCCTATAGCTATGCCTCACAAACCAGATACTTGTTGTTGCAAAACTTTAAGTCACATCAAGCTTTGTCGTTCCAGCCATGATGGAAATTGTAGTTTTGCAACAGCTGGGGGGGAGGGGCATTGGTTCCCCATCCCTGTATTAGCTCCAGGTACCCTAAGCAGGTACTTGATCCTAAGACAGTATAAAATCAGTATAAAGAGATGATGGCTGTCATGTAGATGAGCCAGTAATTATACAGAACAATAGACCAGTTCTAAGGACGCACATCGAAATATTCACCGTCAGAAAACCGATTGCAACAATATCTTATTTGTCTTCTACCACTCCTGCCATCCATTCCATCTAGACCGAGCATTCGATATCCGCCGGTGCCTGCTCTGTAATTCCGCTCCTCTTTTATGGTTCCTGCAGATTAATAGCCTCCTAAGCTAAATACTTTATCTTTCAGCTCCCTCCTCTTCTGTATACATCCCTATAGTGATTATGATGTATGCTCATAATTATCCTGACTAGTGTTCTTATAATTCTTAGCTAATTAGTGTCGCTGAATGCTGCACCGGCAAAGTCAACAATGGTTAGAGCCGCCATCCGACCAATATACAGTATAACTATTCAATGCCACTTACTCTACAGGATTTCTTACAAACATCTGCTTACAGACTACTTCTGCTGCTATATAGTTTTGCATAAAACAGATTACAGTGACTGCATTGCATCTCTGAGAGCAGTGATTAAAACAAGGGGAAAAAGAAATAAAAGAATATGCGCTTTTTTATTTGTTATATCTTTTACAAGTCTATATTAAGTGGCAGCAGTAAAGGGTTTTGAGGCCTCTCTGCTGCCCCCAGTGGCTGTGCCGGGAATTGCAGGGATGCAGGATACAATCACCCCTGCTGTGTCTATGCAGAGATGGAACTTTTCTGTATGTAAGAGTTATAATGGGACGAATCAGGCCAATTTGGCGATTATTGCTCTGTGTAATAAAGACTAAGGGCCCTATTACACGGGACGATTATCGTGCGAAAAATCGATATATCGTTTGAATTTAAACGATAATCGTTCTGTGTAAATGCAGGCAACAATCGAAAAATCGTTCGTATGTCATGGATTTAAATCTGAACCTAAAATTATCGTTAATCGTTCGCTAATCGTTCGCTCAAGTTCCGCATTTGTTCACTAATCGTTCAGTGTAATTGCACATTGTTCTGCTGGGATCAGAAGGAGTAAACAATCTTAGTAACGATCTCAGAAACAATCCTATCACGATCGTAACTAATGACCATCGTCCTGTGTCATATGGTGAACGATTTCAGGTTAACGATACACAATCTCGTTGGCGATCCTTTATCGTTAGTCGTTAAAAATCGCTCCATATAATAGTACCCTCAGATCAGCAGATGACAACGATCATCATGTCTTTTGGTCCTGACCTACAATCATCGGCCGCCGGGTGTGCACCACTTCACTTAATAGCGATGCTCGGCCCACGGCTGATGACTGTTCCTCTGCCTTCTGCTCGCTTCCTGAACTGACCGCCTGCTCAGCCAATCACTGGCTGGGGCTACATAGGTAATTGATTGACTGAGCTGCCTGTCAGTTCAGAGACCTGCTCTGAAATTACAGCAGCGGCAGCAGAGGACAGAAGAACACTGCAAACGTGGAGAGGTAATGTATTAACGGTTTAAGGGCAAGGTCTGCACAGACATCACTAACTATGTCTGTGCAACCCAGCGAGCGCTGATCTAGCAGATTGGCGCTTGCTTCCAGCAGGCATCGGCCTGTCAAACACAGATTCCATTTTTCATTCCTTACAGACTCTTTGGAAAATGAAAGGAGGAATCTGATTGGTTGCTAGGGGCGACTGAGCCAGTTTCACTTTACACCATGGTTGATAAATCTCCCCTACGTGTCTACGTGTAGCCACCCAGTAGTTGTATTTTGAGGGGTTCCACTAACACATTAAGGAAGAAAGAAAAGTGGGTTCAGAAGGACATCAGAGAGGCCAGACAACTCAAAACAATTACAAGGAGAAGTCCAGGGGTGCTGTAATTTTGAGAAGAAGCGGGACGTGTGTGTTTGGGGGACATAATAAACAACACTACTCACCCATTCCTGTGCCTGTCCAGTGCAGGGTTCTCAGCCAATGTCACGACTCGGCTGATTGACAGCCTGCTGAGCCAGTTAGTGACTGGGGCGGGACGCCGCTTCAGTCACTGGTTGGCTGAGCAGACAGTCCATGAGCCGGGTCAGACATTTTCCTCCGAGTTGTAATGATGTCACGACTCGGGGGAAAACACCCGACCAGGCTCATGGACAGTCCGCCTTCTGACGGGGGTCCCGAGGTCAGTCAGGTGACTCATTGTGGGCACGGGGTGAGGTAAGAAACCAATCATGCTCTATTGCTCCCCTGCAACCTGACAAAAAATTGTTATGGCGGGACCTCTCCTTCAAGTCAGACGTAAACATATTCATAGAGCTCAGTAAGTATAGTCTACTATAGTCCACTCTATTGTCCATTTAGGCCCATCTCTAGTGTTGCAGAAAGGTTGAGAACCAAGATTCAGGTACAGGTACAGTCATGGTAATTTAGCTACACTTTTACTACATATTGGTATGAACCTTCTGCCATTTTTTTTTTTCTTATTTCTTTTAAAAAATTCTCAAGAATCTGTACTTGACACACCAAGTCTCACAGCCCTATAGATGGCAAAATTGATTCACCAGGTTCGAGAGTGATTTGCATCTTGGAGAATCAATAGAGCAGAGATTTTTTTTAGATATATTTGTTAATCCATAGAGATGGTAACACCATTGGCAACAAATTAGTCATTTACATTTTGGAAAATCAATGGATATATATTTTTTTATCATGTTTTATGTTTTTACCCTGTATATGATTTTTTCTAGAAGAGCACTGATTCCTTCAATTTAGATAGAAAAAAAATCCAAAGAAAAAGAAAACCTTTATTTTTGTGTAATTTCCAATTACATGGTGAATTAAATCTCCCATAGGCCTTGGGTTATGTTCAAGCCGTACAAATGCCTGATCACCCACTGGGACAATATTCTTTATTATTCACTTTTGCCTTATATAGTCAGTAGCGGCATCGAGAACAGACTCTGAATTGTATTGCAAACATCTGCTCCGCTCACAGAATCTTTTTCTTTTTTTCAATGAAATGCCTAATTTTTTTTTTTTTTTTTAACAATGTAACATAAAAAAAAAAAAACACAACAAAAATTAAAAGATGGAACAAATTAGATTGTGTATGGAAGAGAATAGGATGCAATAAACTCAGAATCCAAACTGTCTGGTTAATATACCTAAATGGACTCCTGACTTGGTTATTTGAACACTGAACAATCCCACAATTCCCCAGGAGCACATACACAACTAACTTTTGTTGCAGCAGCAGGAGGGAAAGCATATTACGCATTTGGCTTCAGCTCCAAGCTGACAAATTATATCTTCTTACATAGTGGCTTCTCTCTTCTTCAACAACAAAAAATGTTTTCAACCAATAAAGTTGTTTCGGGAATGTTTGATTCTGCAGGACCCCCCTGCTATTAATGCACCCCTCTACTAAACTGTTCATCATTCCTTAAAGAGGACCTGTCACCCCCCGTGCCGGGGTGACAGGCTCCCGACCCCTGTTAGCTCCCCCTATACTCACGTGATCCCGCCGGGTCCCGCTTCCTGAGCCGGTCGGGTCACGGAGATATCAGCTCCCGAAGCCTGGCGCGCGCGCTGACAGAAGAGTCCGATGCCCATAGAGAATGACGGAGCATCGGACTCCCCATTCATTCTCTATGGGCGTCTGACTCTGCTGTCAGCGCGCGCCGGGCTTCGGGAGCTGAAATCACCGTAACCAGACCGGCTCAGGAAGCGGGACCCGGCGGGATCACGTGAGTATAGGGGGCTCTAACGGGGGGTCGGGAGCCTGTCACCCGGCACGGGGGGTGACAGGTCTCCTTTAAAGGGGTATTCCCATCTCAGAAAGATAAATTGCTATCCACAGTGCCCACCAATCTTCAGCAGCCCTATAGAAACCCCATAGGCAGCATTCAAATCCCTGTTTACAGGATCAGCAGGGGTCCCTACTGATCAGCTTGCTACCCCCTATACTGTAAATAGGAGATATCCTTTAAGCCAGTGTTAACCATAGTAGCCTTGTTATCTGAACCATGGCCAATATGGCCACTTCTGATATCTTCTGCCTGTGACGACTGGAGTCGTGGATCCGCTGTCGATGGCATAAGCAGCACCAGCGAGCAGTGTCTAAGGGTAACATTACACAAAGCGATTTATCGACTATCAACGATTAACGTTAAACGAACTCAAACGACCGCTATGGCGAACGACCTATAATCGTTCACCCAGTTACACAGAACGATGATCGTTACTTATGATCGTTATTGCATTCGTCCTGTCATCGCCACTGCGTTCACCACTACTGTGAACGACCGACTGATGTCTTATTACATGCAAACGATTTGCAAACGATCAACGATAAAAATGGGTCTAAATTCTATTAAATGACCAACGATTTCTCGTTGGTTGTTTAATCATCTGCTATTACACTAAACTAGTATCGTTCAAATCCGAATGATTTAACGATTTTTCGAATGATAATCGTTCCGGGTAATACCCCCCCTAAGGGGCCACTCCATGGCGGGAAGAACTTGCTACAGCAGGCAACCCCCAGGTGGCTACACCTGGCTAGGCTTTCTAGCAGTGCCGGGTGAGGTGCAGCTGGAGACATGTAGGCAGGAACAGGCGGCAGGAACACAGCAGGGCTCATGGTTGGGACCACAGGCAGCAGAAACATGGCTGGAAGCAAAGGCGGCAGGAACCGGGGCCACATGCTAATGGGAAGCATGCAGAGGCTCCAACGAGTAGGGCAGGACAGGGCTGCAATTTACAGGGCAGAGTTGCAACCAAGTAAGGGTGCGCTGGCTCTTTAAATTTAAGCAGAGCCGGCACATGCACTCCCTAGGAGAGGGGAACAGGGAGCAGGAGGAGGCGACAACACGGCACCAGCCAGAAGATGGGGCAGGAGCGGGAGAACATGTGGGAACGTGGCCGGGGATTGCAGTGCGGAGCGGCTGTAATACTGCGCTAGTCACCTGTTTTACTGATGGCGTGAGGAGTAGGGTATTAGTAGACTATATATATATATATATATATATATATATATATATATATACATTTCAAATATCTGTGGAATATAAGATGCCGTCACTTTTTAGCAAGATATTTTCTTGCAAAAAAAAAGTGGGTCTTATAAAGTGAAAAAAAATATGTGTCACATAGTTCTCTTCTTTATTTTTCAGATCTTTTATATTACTCTACAATTTTATAGCCCAATGCCCAAGGCTTTAAAAGTCCAAAGGAAAAAAGACAGAACTTCTCCCTGGGAGGACTGGCAGTATTTTGCAAGTGATTGTCAAGACTTTGGAATGGAAAATAATGGCTTTTTACGAGACCCAGAATCTGTTAACTGTCTTCAGTTTCCCAGGTAGAATGAACTGCTGACGGTCTAATTCTTTGCCTTTTTTTTTTTTATGTTGTTTAAAGAATTAGCTTTTTTTTGTTATGTTTTCTGTATGTGATGCCTTAGTTTCAATGGGATCCTGGCCGGAGCGTATACAAATCGTATAAGCTCCGGCCAGGATCCTGTGCGGCCCCGCAAATAACTGACATGTCAGTTTTCTGCGGCTGTAATTCAATGAAGTGCGGCCGTAGTAAACCCTGTCAGATCACACTATGAAGCGAGTGGCTCTGGCCGCTCGCTTCATAGTGTGCAGGGGAAAGCTCTAATGCGGGCGCCCGTTGATGCACCCGCATCAGTGCTCTGCGGCCGGACAGATCATCTGGCCGGTACTTTGATCCGGGCAGAGACCGGCTGTTCCGTGACCCGGCCGGGGTCACGGAACGGCCGGTTGTTCATGGTGTGTGAACATAGCCTAATACAGTATGTGATGTAAAAAAAAAAACATTTTCAAAAAATGTTCTCCCAACTTAAATTTAGTGATGAACAAATGTAAAATATGATTTGTATAAATGATTCAGATAAAGATGACATTAATAGATGGATAAATAGACTGACACAGATAGATAGATAAACTAGGTATAGTTACCTGTCCCGGTGCCCCGCTGCTGGACCCTGTTGGCTGTCTTGTGAGCTCCCAGCCGGCTACATCACCACCCGGCTGACGAATGTCCCGCTCGGCCAGTCAGTGACACCGCTGAAGTTGCTGATTGGTGGGCGGGCTAAATCCCACCATTTGGTGATGTGGAACCCAGGTCATAACGTACCTCAAACTGGGGGAGAAAATGATAGCCAGTGGGGTCTGGGAGCTCTGTTATGCGGTGCAGCGTCGGCTCCAGGAATAGTAAGCATAGTGTGTTTTTTATTCTCCCCCACCCCCTGCCCCTAATAATTTTTCAGTTCCCCGCTGGACTTCTCCTTTAACAAAGACATATTAAAAATGGCTAAATTGTACCGGGTCCTCAAAGGGTAAAATACCCCAGACCTAAATCAGATAATAAAGAACTATTTGACTGACAAATATTTCACTTTTGGAAAACATGACTTTTGAACCACAGAAGTTTGGGTGTTTCAGCTGAATCATAGAGGGGCAAGGGTTTCCCCCCACTGGGGACGGGCCGACCCGCCTCCTCCAGCGCTTCACCTACAGCCAGGAATAGAATGGCGCCGTACGCGGAAATCGGGCTGTGGTTCAAAAAAAGGACAGCAGATTCTATGGATTCTATCCATGTGAAGAACTTCGCTTCAAGTTTAGTAAAGAACTCAAATTTAACATTAAACAGGTTTTCCATTCAAACATAACTTTTGATATGTTGCTGCCCATGGTGAGGCTACCAATTCCTTCCATAATTCTTATTATCCTATAGGTCTCCTTCCCCCAGTTCTCAGCTGCTGCTTTCTGCTAAAGACACAAAAATCTGTGTATGAGCTTTTCTCTCTGTCTCCCCTCCTGACAGGCTGTATCTGCAACATTGTAGTTTTTTTGTAATGCTGGGAGGGTTAATCTGAACTCAAGTTGCTAATGAACTCACTGTGATTAACCCTCCCAGCATTACAAAGAAGTTACAATGTTGCAAATACAGCTTGTTTTAATCATCAATCTCAGAAAAGAGGGAGGAGGAGGGGGAGACAGAGAAAAAAGCTCAAACACAGATTTTTGTGTCTTTAGCAGAACGCAGCAGCTGAGAACTGGGGAAGGAAACTGAATAGATGATAATAAGTATGGAAGGAATTGTTAGTCTCACCATGTGCAGCAACACATGAAAAGTTATGTTTAAGTGGAATACCCCTTTAAATTCTTTAAACACAAAATAGCAAAATACAGTTACATAGGCCCAGATTTACTAAAACTTTCTAATTCTTAGACATTACAAACATAGATATCATCTTCTAATGTGCTAGAGTTCTCAGTGTGTCAGGCTGATTGTTATATGTGGTGAACCTGCAGACTGTCATTGTAGTAGACCATTTTCTCATCCTATCAGTTGTTAGTATGCTCTTATTATATTAGTCATGTTATTATATGATCTTTTATGGCTCACTGCAATGTCTGTTTTTAGAGACACGCCTTATTCCAATGGAAACGTGACCCTAAGCCTCCTGACTCCAGAGCCGAATCCTCGTCCAGGTTACAACGACTTTTATAAAAACCAGGGCCTTCAGGAGTTTGTTAAAGCCTCTCTAGTGAGGATTCAGTTAACTGGTCAATATCACACATTGGAGTCTAATGTGAGTTTCCGACATCGGTATTATGGCATCCGCGAAATCACCATCAGTGGAAGGTAAGACCATGTTATTGCCTTTATGCATTTTGTTTTGACCACTAGGTGGTGCTCTACAGTATTGTGTTCAGTACAACTGAAAATGGCTTTGTGTGTTTCAGTCTCAATAGCACTACATGTGGTGAGTTATAGTATTGCAAGAAAAAAAAATTAAATTTTCGACACCCTCATCATTCTGATCCTTCATATTAAAATGAGAATATGGCTGTGTGTTAAATACATTTACATACCAGCTGCCTCTATCAGAATCACTATGACACTACCTATGAATAGATATTACAAAAAAAAAAGAGGGAGAGAAATAACTACAACCTTTGCTTCCCCCATATAGACTGTGGCTATTATTTAAAGTGATATTGTCCCCCATTTCCATGTAAGGAGTTCTCAGCACCATTCTTAAGCTTATATTCTATTCATTTCATATCTTACTTTATAAGGGATTTCTTGGTGGTCTCTCCCCTCAAAAAATGCATGTTATTGTTAGTGGACAGTGCCCTATCGGAGAGAATTCAAGGCTGTTTTCATATCCTCGCCTACATCGGCGCCACAGGCCATGCCCCCTCCGTTACATCATCGGTGCTTAAAGTGACACTGCCCCCCCCCCCTCTTTTTGCATTCTGACTTTTCTACATAGGTGTAAAGGATAAATTTAGCAGTTTTCATACCTTATTTTATACCATATGTCATGGTTGTTGTTCAAGTAAAAAATCTCAACTGTAGATTGTGCTAAGTGGGGGGGGTTTCATGGCAACAGCGCCACCTAGCCCCCCCACAGTGCCACAGTTGGCCCCGCCCCTCTGTGACGTCATCACCTCATAGGCCCCAACCCCTTGACGTCCACACCCATGGTACCCATGGTTTAGGCCGACCTAGAGGGGGTGAGCCTAGACCTTAAGCCTAGCCTGTTCCAATAGTCGGCATGGGGGCAGGACCTATGTGACTATGACGTCATGGAGAGGCAGGGCCAACGTTGGTGCTGTGGGCGGGGCTAAGTGATGATGTTGCTGTGAAGCCCCGCCCACTTAGCACAATTTGCAGTTGATAAAAGATCACTTTTTTACTACAACAAGCACCATGACGTATGATATAAATTAAGGTATGAAAACTTCTAGATTTACCTTTTACACCTGTGTACAAAAGTCAAAATGCCACTTTAAATGTCACTTTAAGCCTCGCCTGTCAGTGGCGTTATCTGAATGGGCTGGCCTGACCTCCCTGCTCTTTCTATTCTTTTAAGTTCAGTGGGCGGGGTCTCTCAATGATAGAATGGCCCATTGGGCATGGAAAGAGCAGAGATTACAATCAATAAATGACAATTTGTGCTGAAACTTTCCAACAAAGATATACAGTGACATACATGCCAGGTTCCCCTTAGATGTATAAAGCTCTATATGATTAGCTCCCCCTAGTGTTAAATACAGATTGACAATGTGATTTTATTAGTACTGTACTCATGAAAGCCACCGTCACCAGGGGTGTAACTACCACCATAGCAGCCCTAGCAGCTGCTACCGATCCCGCCACATCTTGGGGCCTGGTAGCCCAGTCCTGCAATACACTGGGCTCCCTGATCCGCCATTATTGCAGCACCTGGAGGCTGAGCGGGCCTTCGGAGTAATGCAAATGTCCCTTTAAATGTCAGCTCTTCTGACGAGCACTTGCATTTAAGTGTTAAAGGTTAGTGGTCAGTCGGGGGAGCAAATATTTGCTATGGGGCCCAGATATTTCTAGTTATGTCCCTGACCGTCAGTGCAGATTTCCAAGAATTCTAACATTGTAACAATGCCAGCAGTCACCAGGTTGTAGGAGAGCTGACCAAATTACCTTCGTTTTTTGTCAGTGGTCACTATACCTGTAGCTAGGTGGGGCTAGTGAGACATATGCCCTGGTCAGAGTATTCACAAGGGGCACCCAGCCACGTCTCTGACCTACCAAATTCCATTTCCACCACTATGCGGGTTGCGCTTCATTTCACCTGGAAACTGTAGTAAAGTTGAAGATAATAATTTGCAAATTATTTTATTATCGACCAAGGGACGGGGATTACAGGATCTCCGCACTCACTAAATGAGAAGAGCATTTTGCAGCTAGTTTAATTATATTTTCTTGTAATGGATGTTTTACTTAGCCGGTACTCTCAACACATTAGAGGCTCCATAAAAGTTGCTTGATTGCGCTGTCATTGTCAGGGAAATGTCACCACTGACTCCAGATAACTAGTTCATTCTCTGTTGCAGATGTAATTGCCATGGGCATGCTAATTCTTGTGATACAAGCGTTTCACCTTACAAGTGCCTGTGTGACACGCAGAGCTTCACCGATGGGGATACAGTAAGGCTTTCAATTCTTCTGTTTTTTTCTTGTTTTTTTTTTTTCTATAATTAGTGAAACGGGAGAGAAATGGAAAAGTTTCCATCTACAGAACTTTTCAACATTAACGAGACCAAAAACCAATTTGTCACCATAAGACAAGACCTTGGTATTCATGTGATGTGTCCGCATCCCCTCAGGTCATTATACCGAGAACAGGAAGTTATTTTATTGTCAAAGGGAAAAGTTTTTGCCCCTCTTCAATGTCTATTATATAACATGTCCTCCAACAAATTAAACAATGATCTCTCTCTCTCTCTCTCTCTCTCTCTCTCTCTGGATGACCGGATACATCAGGTTATTACATGGAAATCTCATTTTAAAACTAATTGTGTAATGCTTCATCTGCCCTGTGGGGGCACTGTAGAGGAATTTTATTAAAGGAGAAGTCCGGCCATTTTTAAAAGCGAGAAGGGAGGAATTTGATAACAAGCATGAAATTACTTCTCCCGGAGCTAGAGATGAGCGAATTTGCCGAAGTTCGGGTTCGTATGAACCTGAACTATCGGCTTCTGATTCCCGCTGTCTGCAGCCTCCGTGAACAGGGTGGATACAGCATAAGGACCGCCTAGAAAACTGGTATACAGCCTATGCCAATGTCTGTATCCCAGTTTTCCGGGCGGTCCGTAAGGCTGTATCCACCCTGTTCACGGGGGCTGCAGACAGCTGGAATCAGAATCCGATAGTTCAGGTTCATACGAACCCGAACTTTGGCAAATTCGCTCATCTCTACCCGGCGCCCGCAGTGAGCGGCAGGACCTGCCTTGGGATTAGAGATGATCAAACAGCTGAAAATCTTAGGTTCTATAGAACTCGTCCGTGGGGAAGAAGGAGACAGCATGGGTACCGCCTGGAATTCCGGGATACAGCTGGGCTCCTCCTTCCCTATGGACCAGGAAGGCATCAGGAATCAAATGCGGAAGGCTCGACAAGATTCAAGTTCTATGGAACCTAAGATTTTCCGCTGTTCAATCATCTCTACTTGGGACCACCGCCGGGCTCCAGGATCTCCGGCGTTGCTCACTGTCATGACCTGGCTGATGGACTGGCCACTCAGCCAGTCAGTGACTGGGGTGGGATGCTGCTCCAGTCACTGATTGGCTGAGTGGGCTGTCCATCACCTGGGACAGGCATTTTCCCTGTCATGACATCATCACAACTTGGGGGAAAATGCCTTCCGGCGGGGGTCCCAAGGCCGGTACTGCTACTCACCGAGGGCGTGGAGAGAGGTAAGTTTGTACTCGTTGTCAAATTCCCCCCTGCTGGCTGCTGGATTTAAAGAAATGTCTGGACTTTTGTATATTGGCATAAGAGGACGCCAGTGTAATAAAAATTACTGCCCCCATGCGTTGCGCCGGATACAAAATCCATGCCAGCTCTGGAGTAGGCATAGATTTTCAGCATGATTTAAGCCTGCTTGACTTGTAATGCAGTTTCTAGCTTTGCTCATCCCTAATGGTGTTGAGCGAGCCAAAACTTCTTACAACATTGTAGATTCCTAATGAATTTTGGAAACAGACTATAGCCTACGGCTTTATTCATGTTTTTCAGGACTCCATAGAGATGTATCCAACTTCTCCAGCTACCAGGAGTCAAATTCGGGTTTGGGTTCGGAGAATAAAGTTGATCGAACCTCGGGAAATCCTAGGTTCGATCGAACTCAAACATTCACAAACCTGACGCATTTGATTGCTGAAGCCTTCCCGGTCCATAGGGAAGTAGGAGACTGCCTGGATACTGCTTGGAATTAAGGGATTCAGCCTATTACCTAGGCTGAATCCCGGAATTCCAGGCAGTACCCGGGCACTCTCCTCCTTTCCCATGGACCGGCAAGGCTTTAGCAATCAAATGCGTCAGGTTTGTGAATGTTCGAGTTCGATCAACCCTATCGGAGAACATTCCCAAACCAACAGATTAGCAAGTCCGGTGAACACTACCCAATGTTGTTAGTTTGGGTCACTTATTTGGGATACTTATTACAGGTATAGAAATGTTCTCCTATTAAACCCACGTGAAACCAGCTTAAAAGTGAGAAGAAAAAGACAAACGATCCCTTGATAGGAGAAAAGGAAAATTTGGACTTTGTAGTGAATAAATTCCTCCACCTACCAATGATCTTCAATAACCCTTTACATCACCTTTATCTCGAATAAATTAAAATTACCCAGATAAACAGTGCGCACCATGGCTATAAATTCTCCTCCGCTCTTCAAACACTAGAAGCAATCTTTCCCTGACTTGATAACAATAAGTGGGATTCCAGTCTTTCATTAGCGGCCCCGGCTAGATCAAATTAATTGAGAAAGATTTTCGGAAAACCCACACATGCACCTTTCTGGAAATAACAAGCAAATTGTTTTATTGTTACATTAAATTTTAATATTACGTTTCCAGTGTCTTCCTTCTGCGGAAGCAAATTAAATAAATCTTTTGATATAAAGACATATCTTTTTACTGTTCGGAAAATTGCCTTAATCATTTAAACACCGTGCCCTCCTGGAGCTAATATTTTTCATGCCTTTTAGATTTTCTGCAGGCAGGTATATCTTGTTTTGCAGGCGGCCAGGTTGGTGTTGTTTCTTATCTTGCCACTCTTTTATGTCTTCTTATAATATAATTATCAGGAGGGAGCATTACATGGCAAATTTATACTGAGTAAATTTTACTTTTCAAATTAAATTATAATTTTTTTCCTTTTTATTATTTAATATGTTGACTTCAAAGTCCTTGCATATTCATTTCCTGTACATGATTTATATATTTTTTGTAGGCATGGGGTAAAGGGGGAAAATGACTAAATTTTAAGTGAAAATAATAAACTATTACTACTACTAAAGGACACAAAATTTTAATGAAAGTTTTTAACTAATTGAAAATAAAAAATTTAAATATATATATATAAAGGTTTTATTTTAATTTGTATGCTGCTTGCGCAAGTATTTAAACTTTTGGGTCTGCTGGTTTTTACGCCAATAACAACTTTAAAAAGTGATTTTCAAAAAAACAGTGCCACACCAGCCCACAGGTTGTATGCGGGATTGCAGTTCAGTCCTATTCATATCAATGGAACTGAAATGTAATAATTTGCACAATTTATGGATATTGAGAAAGCAACTCGAGCATGCATTTGAATGCTGGTGGCTGCAGAAGTTGGATGCAGTCCTAGGGAGTCTGGGAAAACATGGAGATGGCTTATGGACTATGGTTGTATGCTTGTTTTCCAGGACTCCCTAGGCCTGCATCCAACTTCTTCAGCCGAGCATGCTTGAGTTGCACTCATCTCTAGATTTTAGATCTTTTGAAAAGATTATTTTCCAATTCTTTTTGAAAGAATTTTCTCCAGATTGTTCATGTTGGTTGGATTTGGAGGTTACAGATTTTCAGATGTATTTTAAGTCTAGACTATGACTTGGTTATTTAATTTTTTTGTTTAATTACTTTTGTGTTGTACTTACATTGGCATGCAGCAGAGTGTTATCCGATGCCGTTTCGTTCCCACTGGCACCTACATCACATTTCTTTTGACCCTTCTTCTTTCCCAAGAGCTTTTCAAGACTGGAAATCAGTGTCTTTAATCCATCTCATCACTTTCAAAGAGATGCATTGAAGACACTGACTTCCAGCTTCTACAGGTGTGGGACAGCCAAAAAGAAATGTTCCCCTCAGTCTCTGTCATACCAATAGTTTGGGTGGGAACTAGAGATGAGCGAGCCAGAGGAGGTTCGAGTTCATACGAACCTAAACTATCGGCTTCTGATTCCCGCTGTCTGCCCGCTCTGTGGAGAGGGTGCATTCAGCCGGAGGACCGCCTGGAGGACTGGGATAAAACCAAAGGTCATAGGTAGAGATGAGCGAGCACTAAAATGCTTGAGTGCTCGATACTCAAGATGAATATTTCCCAATGCTCGGGTGCTCATTTCGAGTAACGAACCCCATTGAAGTCAATGCGAAATTTGGGCATTTTTGCAGGGGACCCAAGCTCGGCAGAGGGAAGGTTGCCTGAAAACCTGGAAACCCCAGAAAATGATGGAAACAACACAGAAATGGACAGGAAAAAGCTGGGGAAGCATGCATGGACGCCTCTGGGGCTGGCACAACGTGCACAGGACACAGCACAGTGAGGATAGGTATAGCTGAACTACAGATCCCAGCAAGCCAAGAGAATTTCAGCACCAGGACAAATTAACTACTGACAGCTGTACTACAAGTCCAAGCCAGCAGCCAAGTGTAGCAAAAAAAAAAAGTTTAATAATTGTAAGCCCTTAGAAGGACTGTTGGGTTCTTTGTGTCGGATTCCTGCCTAACTGAACACTAATTCCCTGCCTAACGCTCTCCCTGACAGACAGCAGCTCTCTCCCTATGCCTGCGTCAGTTGCGAGCACCGCGGGACTTGATTCTTATATACCCGGGTCATCTGATCTGGCCAGCTAATCACTGCTATCAACATGTAGGTTTCCCTCGTGATGCTACGAGCTCCCAAAGACTCTTCTGCATGATGATTGGCTGATCCCACAAGAGAATCGATGTGCTGCACTCCCTAATCCTAAGCAATTTCTTTCCGCTACATATTGATATTATCTTTGAAGCCCCACCCACTTCCTCTATACTGTATACTTCCTCTATACTATACACCGCAGCAACTTTTCAGCCCAGAATCTACACACAGCAGGGTACGAATTAACCCTTAACACAAAACACAGCCGGATATAATTTTCCAATAAAGCCAGTCCGTCAGATAACTGACATTAACCTAATCAGAGAATCCCAGAAAGCGACAACTTTCCAGCCCGGCCTCCAATTTTCTTTCACAAGCCTTATCTTTATAACCAATTTGTATTCACAGTCTCTGCTGAAATTGATTGCCAATGCATTGGTAAGGCTTTGTAAATTGAATAGAAAATGAATTGGCAGGAAAAGTTAATATCAGGGGTACTCGCCAGTAAATCATTAGCCAACTGGTTGAAATGTCAGGTTCACATGCCATTCATATTAAAGCTACTCATGAATATTAACATTTTTTGTGTTTGATATATATGGTAGTACGGATTAGAACATTTTTCTACAAACGGAGTAGGGGCATAATTGATATATATCATCATCTTATGAATTATTAATAGATAAGTATCTTAATGATGTCAGTATAGTGTATCCCCTGCACTTCCTTAGGAATCTAATTTACTCTGATTCTGCCGGAATCCTTATAATAGAAAACAGCTTTTAAGATGTTCTTAAAGGACCTTTCTCCGCCTGCACAACAGGAGAGAGAAACCACTTTATTAATTTTATTTTGCTAGAGGGTTTCAGAACATAAACACAGTAATCTGATTCAATTACCGACTAAATGAGAATATTACAGAATATTGGTTCGACATGGTATTTAAGAACCGCAAGCTGACATTTCTGCGCTGTACGAATGTAGTGCAAGATGAGGCTGGTGCTGGGGAATAGCTATGGGGGGAAAGAGGTAATATTAGGGGTCCGAGACCCATCGGCCACAGGGGTGAATCGCAGTAGTATAAGGGACGCATGGTAGGTTGGAGCGTTGGGAGCCACAATGTTCCATTTATCCCTTTGGCATTCTATGCAGATGTTCAACATGGCGGCATATCATTGGGGGTCTCAGATGGGGCACTTGACAACATTATAGAGCCATATAGCTCAAGGTTGAGTTAAATTATGAGTGCACATTAGGGATGAGCGAATTTTGCTTTGCTAGGCTCAGAAGTTGGGTGCCTTTGAACTCTGGGTAGCTACACTATGGGTGGCTGGAAAAGCTGGATGCAGTCTAGGGAAACTTCTCCCAGTTTTTCAGGACTGGATCCAGCTTTTCCAAGAACCCCAAGCGGAGCAGCACAGAGTTCAAAGGCAGCCACCAAGCCTAGCAAAGCACTTTGCTTCGCTAGTACTGTAAATCGGCTCATCCCTAGAGCACATGAATACATAAGACTTTTTTATAAAGCTGTATTTGTGATGTTTTGTTTTTTGCCTAACCAGAAAAAAAAGTTTAAAAAATATTGTAGATCTTTAGAGATTAATTGAAAAAAACAAGCATGTCTATCTGTTCATCAATCTACCAATCTATATTATAACTATATTATATTATAACTATGTAGTGAATGGCCACTTTATTTGAGACCCTTGACCTCTCATGATTTGATCTTCCTAGTACAAATGTTGGACCCATGACCAGAAGTGATACAATCTAGTAATAAGTTTTCTCTAGATTTCAAAGTAAATCCAAATTAGATGAGAAAATGCAGTGAGTGACATGGAACATGTCTGGAAATCGGGGTTAGACTAACCAGGGCCAGGATCTCATTGCCAAGTTTTACCAAACAATGGTATTGAGAGTACCCAAAAATATTAAAACATAAGAAGAACTTCAGATAGATCAGATCAAACATGGTCCAGTACGATGGGTGCAGATCTCTTTGGAGAAACATGGCCTGGTCACTTGGATCCAGATCTCCTTGGAGAAATATGGCCCATCAGGTGGATCGATATCTCCATGGAAAAACATGACCTGGTCAGATGGGTCCAGATCTGTGAGGAGAATTTGGCCCGGTCAGATGGATCTAGATCTCTTTTAGAGAAACATGGCCTGTCCACATAAATCCAGATCTCCTTAGAGAAATATGGTGTGGTCAGATGGATCCAGATCTCCATGGAAAAACATGGCCGGCCCCATGGATCCAGATTTTCTTGAAGAAATATGGCCCGTCAGATGGATCCTTCTCCATGGAGAAACATGGCCTGGTAAGATGGATCCAGATTTCTCAGGAGAATATGTCCGGTCAGATGGGTCTAGATCTTCTTTGGAGAGAAATAGCCTCTTCAGATGCATCCAGATTTCCTTACAGAAACATGGCCCAGTGAGATGGGTCCAGATCTCTTTGGATGAACTAAGCACACGCTAACTTCTCTGACACCTGTGGATAGCCTCTTTGACTTATCTAAGTATTGTAGCCTACGAAGTTCATCCCTACATGGCAACTGATTAATCTATGGCAGTAGGAGACAGTCAGCAGGGCAACAAGAGCCAGACAGTCATAGATTGGTTCCAGAAATATTACTTCACTGTCCTACACAGTCCCCAGATTGTTCCCAGGACCCTATTTCAGCAAACGATTATTGGCCGTACTTGGTCGATTACTGGTCGTTCCGGATGATAATCATTTGGTGGAAAAGCTCATGGTTAAAGGCAGCAATCAGCCAACATGTACAATGTCCATATACTATCACTCCTAGAAGGGGTACAGTACATCCTATTGTATTTTACAGAGCAGACCCCTATAGAGCCCGTACCTCTCTGCACTGTATTTTTGAATAGAGCCGACAATCTTCCTGCGGTGATAGAAGGGGAATCCGTCCTGGACACAAAACTATTATTTTGAATGAACAGTTAAAGGAACTGCAGATTAGGACTCAAAGGAGATTAATGGATATAATTAAACTAATAGACATGTGAACTTGTATGATTTATTTTTACTATTGCTCCATTAATCAGAAATTTAAATCCTTAATAAGGCTGATTTTGCAATTTTTTTTTGTGGCGTACACAGAACACTAATGTCATTTTGAAGTGCCTTTGCCCCAGTTTATGGCACCTTGGTAACCGGGGCCACTGTTTTATATTTATCTTTCTTCCATCGGTTCCCAGCCATGATTAAGGACTGGATCCACCCAAAACGCATTGGGACTAGTCATCCAGTGTTTAAAACCTGGAATAAAGCTTGGTTTTATACTCTCCTTTGGGTTTACTGGAGCTCCTTGCTTATTGTTGACCCTACTGGTGCTCATTTACCGGAACAGCAGTGTTTTTCTTGGCCCTTGAAAGTTTTAATAACTCTGCATAGACTTTGATTTGACTATGATAAAGAAAATTTGTGCACAGGGCTGAGGGCTCCATCCCAGGTGGGACACAAGCCCAGGTCACAGGAAGGCCTGAGAAAGCATGCTGACTGCACACAAAACCACTAGGACCACTAAGCAAACCCTATAGGCCATCAGACACAATACACAGGACCAGTCCCATTCAGATGAATGAGAAACCCTTCTAGGCATGCTCATTCACCGATAGAGGTCATTCTACAGGAAGGGGGATGCTGATTTGTGAGCAGCAGCTATTGTGTGCACCTTTGTCATCTATATACAGGTGTCACTGTACTTGTGTCTGTGTTATCTATATACTGGTGTCCCTGTCACTGTACTGGCAAAAACACAAACGATCCTAGCAAGGATCTGCTGCTGTCGTTCCATGTAACAGGAGCGGCAGCAACCGACCGCCGCTATCTCTTATGGGCTGCCTGGACGATCTGACAATCGCCCAGGCAGCCCCCCGCAGTTTCTCAAGCCCCCCCCCCCCCCCCGCATTTACCGCTCACTGTTAGCGGATGTAATAGCGCCGGCAGGAAACGAGAAGCAATCAAGCGCTGACCTGACAGGTTGGCACTCACTTGCTCCACTTGCTTGACTTATGTTGGCTGAACCTGCCACTCTATGGTGAATGGGGCTCTCGCGATTAACCACCGACAGATGATGTCAGTTTTGATGCCAAACGCTCCTGTATATGGGAAGGAAGGGCGGCGAGCGGGAGGTTTAACAGATTTATCGTTCGTCCATCAGTTATTGAAGGTGTGCGGCCACCTTTAGTTTTAGACCTTAGTGGTCACAATGGAAGCTGCAAGATTTTCAGATTATTTTAATCAAGATTGTAAAATGAAAAATAAAAATAAAAATAAAATAATTAACACAAAAACATGATTTGCACAATGGGTCATTCTCTAATGTCAAGTACCCTAAAAAAAAACAAAAAAAAAAAAAAAAAACCTGTATAAATTAACATTGGCCCAGTTACCCCAAGAAAAAGACATATACCACATCAAAATAATTGATAAATCATGTCAAACAAAATTAAAAAGTTTCTATTACGGTAATACAAAATTATCTCCAAAAAACAATTTTTGAATGCTTTACTATCTTTCAAACTATAAGTCCAAAAATTCTTTAAAAAAAAGTGCATAAAAATTGTAGTCATCGGAAAGAAAATTGCAAAAACTTCATTAGTCAATAGTTAAACAAATCAAAATACTAAATTGTTTTAAAAAGAGCTAAACTGTATCCGCTCCTCCCAGCTCCATATACCTTAGACTGAAACCAGATAATAATGAACTCTTTTATTGAGGAATATTTCACTTTTCTCCCCAAGAATACTAAAATGACCTCTATTTATAGAGTCTGGAATGGACCCCAAACAGGGAGGCGACCATTGCTTTATAGTATGGTAACCACATCAGTAATTGTTCCAGAGCTTCTCCTCCATTACTCTTTCATTATCCTCAGAACCTATATCATTATCATGACATTGACGCCATAATCAACTCAAATTACCGCCGATGATAAAATCCTGCCGTGCTTAAGATTGATAGCGCTAAGGAAGACGCCAGCCCTGTGTGGGCCAAGCGAAGCCCCTCTACAACGTTCATTTCCCTGACCTTATTTCGGAGGTAGATGTCAATTATTTATTTCTACTTTCCTATGGTGATGTTTTAAACATTCTACCCTACTTGTTATTCCTGCTGGCATTGCGACTGTCCTTTGATATTATTCTTTAGTACATCAAATGGGAACATTTTAGTATTTTTTGATTGCCCTGATAGTTTCATGCAAGTTTTAATGTATTCAGTTCAAAGATCTTAAGAAAGTCTGGCTCATTATTGGATAGGCAATAAAAAACAGAAATGATTCCGACAGAGTATATTGAGCTATATTTCCCAACAGAAAAAGTGAGCACCGATTCATTACAGCTGACCACCGATGGGTACGGGGGGTTCCTGAAAATTAGGAAAGTGCACGACATATAGATATATGCTATTAAATGCCGGGCACAAGTATATTATGTGCATACATACCTCTTTGTTTCATCTATTTAATTATTATAAATTTTTTAGTTGTTTATTTTTGTTATATTTTGTTCCAATTAAAAAAAAAAAATTATTTTCAAATAATATAATTTGTAATTCAAATTGTAACGCTGGGTTCACACTGCGTTTTTGCACTACGTTTAATGCATGGGTCTCCAAACTGCGGCCCTCCAGCTGTTGCAAAATCACAATTCCCATCATGCCCGGACAGCTAAAGCTTTGGATTTGGCTGTCCAGGCATGATGGGAAATGTAGTATTGCAACAGCTGGAGATCCACAGTTTGGAGACCCATGGTTTAATGTATGCGTTTTTATTTTTAATGTTTTTGTGTGGAAGTCAATGGAAAGCGGCTTTGAAGGGATTGCACACAATTGCATTCATCTTCACATCCCTTTTTTATCCTTTTTCCCCCCTATAAAACATATTTGTTAAATGGACTGCAGTGTGAACCCAGCCTCATTCAGATACCAAGATAGGAAGCATACGTGCTTAACCTTTAAGTCTACGGTAATTGAAGGGGGACTCGGGAGAAAATGATTTGCTTTTAAATCAACTGGTTCCAGAAAGTTATATAGAATTGTAATTAACTACTATTTAAAAATCTCATGTCTTCCACTACTTATCAGCTGCTGTGTGTCCAGCAGGAAGTGGTGTATTTTTTCCAGTCTGACACAGTGCTCTCTGCTGCCACCTCTGTCCATGTCAGGAACTGTCCAGAGCAGGAGAGGTTTTCTATGGAGAGTTCCTGTAATGGACAGAGATGGCAGCAGAGAGCACTGTGTCAAAATACACCACTTCCTGCGGGACATACAGCAGCTGAAAAATATGGGAAGACTTGAGATTTTTGAATAGAAGCAAATTACAAATCTATATAACATTCTGAAACCAGTTGAAAAAAAAAAAAAAACATTTTCACCGGAGTCCCCCTTTATAGGCACATACAGTATATACCAATATATTACATTAACAAATATTCTGAAAGATCGTCCTCCAAAATCTATAGTTTCTTTTCCTAAAAACTCCCAATTCATCATCTTTTTTTTTTGCCGTATTAATTAAAGTAAATTTTAATTGAAGTCTCGGAATCTTTAACAATCACCGTCCGCTCTGACATTGTTTTTTTTTTTTTTCCTTCCGTTAACTTTTTGCCATTAAGTATACACTGTATTTTTATGCAAATTTCAACAAGCCTCTATGCCTCCGGGGATTGCCCTAGAGGGAAATTCAGGCAGTGTTTGATTTATGGTACATTTGCAGTAGTTAGTCCATTTTACTGCTGGTGTGTTACTTTTAGTTAGCCATGCTAACAGCTTTAACTTAAAAATTAAGCCCTTTAAGTGGAACAATATTTATTGTGCCATTACTAGGAAGCCTCTTGGTAGAAGAAGGCATCTACTGGGGTCAAACTTCAAAGAAAAGCGATGCCAACAGACGGACAGGGTCACATGAATATGTATGAGCGTGCTTACTGTGACCCACTGAAGTCATTGTGCGGCACATAGGAGGGGATAAATCCCTATTTTTCAAAAGGATAAAGAGCCTCAGGCAATTCTGTTCAGTGACTAAATTGTTCCTAAGAGTGTGAATTGGTTAATCCATATTTTCCAAAATTATCACATGAAAGCAAGCTGATAAGCTTATAAATTGAACATGAACGTGGGACTCAGACTATCACTCTGGATTTTTTATATTATTATTATTTTTTTTTGTTATATTTTTGTCTCTAGTGTGATCGCTGCCTGCCCCTCTATAACAACAAGCCGTTTCGTCAAGGTGACCATGTGAATGCTTATAACTGCGTGCCGTGCCAGTGCAACAACCATTCATCCAGCTGTCACTATAATGCAAGTGGAGACCCTCACCCCCGTGACCACGGCCGAGGAGGCGGAGGGGTGTGCGACAATTGTTTGCACAACACTGCAGGTAACGGGTTCACTATTACAGCATGGCTCTGGGCGCGTAATGTAGGTTTGTGTGGTCACCTGATATAAGCAGAGCCTAAATGTCGCAGAATTGGGATATACATCCAAAAAATTACACATGCTAGCAAGAAGGTTATGTAGAGTTTTATAATTATGTATTGTTCCTATATATATATATATATATATATATATATATATATATATATATATACAGACCTAAGTGGCCCTATGGTTACAGAGCAGAAATATTGCATGGTTGATCCTATATGTCTTTCATCTGCACCATCTATATCATTATTACTGACAGGCTGCATTGTGTAGGGTTGGTACATGACACGCTCTCTTTGAGTAACTATGTCCTGGCCAGAATCAAGACAATGTAGGAAACAAGGATAAATGATAAATGATTTTCTTTTTAAAATGAACTGGCATTAGTAAGTTATATAGATTTGTATTAATTCTCAACTCTTTCTGTACTTATCAGCTGCTGTATGTCCTGCAGGAAGTGATGTATTCTTTCCAGTCTGATACAGTGCTCTCTGCTGCCACCTCTGTCCATGTCAGGAACTGTCCAGAGCAGTAGCAAATCCCCATAGAAAACCTCTCCTGCTCTGGACAGTTCCTGACATGAACAGAGGTGGCAGCAGAGAGCACTGTGTCAGACTGGAAAGAATACACCACTTCCTGCAGGACATCCAGCAGCTGATAAGTACTGGAAGACTGTAGATTTTTAAATAGAAGTAAATAACAAATCCGTTTAGCTTACTGATGCCAGTTCATTTAAAGGGGGGGGGGCACTGGAGTTCCCCTTTAAGAGGCAAATCCTGTTAGCAACCAGGAGACATGATGAATACCAGGAATAAGATGCTGAGGACCAAGAATGAAACCAGAGCCATGCTGGCGACCAGGAATGAATAGGGAGCAATGCTGAGGAGTAGGGGCAGCATAAGGAGCCATACTGGTGACCATTTTATGATTTTCTGAAGCCATTTGACCCTTCAACCATTTTTAAGGTTATTTTATACTCCATAAAAGACCATTTTCTGTGTAATTGTGGCTGCTCAGATCACATAGTAGCCGTTGTATTCGGTATGTATACTATTATATGGCATGGGAAAGTTTAATAAAGTTCCTTACCTGTCTATGCATCTTGTGCAGCTCTTAGAACACACAGAGCGGTCCAGTTTAGGTGAGAATCTCGGCCTCTAGAATTGCCCCTATGTGGCGCTTCTCTCCAGAGACGCGGGTTTGGGTTGTGTAACAGATGGAAGTTAAATGAAGTAAAACACCGTTTGAAACAGGTTCATAGTTTCATATGCTGCGGATCACTACATTGGCAGGTAGAGATGAAAGGTGCATTAAATGGACATTGAGGAAATTATCCTTCTCTCTAAGGAATATGGTCTAACAGGCTCCTGCAGATCATTTTCATACACTTCAGGATTTAACCCCGCGCTCCTGGTCTCTTGTAGGAAGAAACTGTGAAGTTTGCAAAAGGTTCTTTTATCGGAAATTTGAGGCTGACCCATCTGCCATTGACGTATGCCAACCCTGTGACTGCAACCAGGCCGGCACCGTAAACAGGAGCCAGGATTGTGATGAGGTAATCAGAGCCCAGGACTCGTTGGGAACGCTAAACCCTGTCATACTGTTAGCGAGTATTGTATTAAAGGGGTTGTCTAAAATTAAAGGGGATGTTCACCAATATTTTTTCTTCTTTCGAATGAACTGGTCCCAGCAAGTGCCAGAGATTTGTAATTTACTTATATTAAAAAAATATCCAGCCTTCCACTACTTATCAGTTGCTGTATGTCCTGCAGGAAGTGGTGTATTCTTTCCAGTCTGACACAGTTCTGTCTGCTGCCACCTCTGTTCATGTCAGGAACTGTCAAGAGCAGGAGCAAATCCCCATAGAAACACCTCTCCTGCTCTTCAGACTGGAAAGAATACATCACTGCAGGACATACAGCAGCTGATAAGTAATGGAAGACTTGTGACAAGTGCTGACAAATTTGACAGTCCCATGCGTTGAATAAAAATAGAATACTTTACTGGATAAAGGTTGCGGTGAACAATACACGTAATGCAACAGTACAGATATTGACTCAGTAAACGCTGTTGCTGACAGTGAGGTAGAACCAGTGCTTGTGAGAGTTGGTGCTTTGTAGAGAAGAGTAAGAGGAGTGGAGTTGCCAGTGGAGCCCTGCCCAATGTAGTATATGTGCTCTGCTGGAACAAGGGTGTTGAAAGAAGAAGAGAAAAGTAATACTCGTACTCATGGATGCCTAGTTGTGGCTCTGAACCATCTATGTCCCCTAGTTGTGAGATACCCATCCAAGGTGGGCAATATGAGCCCCAGTCATTGGTTATATGGGTGTAGCAGGTTGCCAAGACTTCCCAGTCGTCAAGCACTGCACAGTAGGATACGTAGACCTTTTCCCTGGTAGCTTTGTCCTACTGGGGTCAGTTCCTATTGTTTCAGGAGACTGCACATTTTAG
Source organism: Dendropsophus ebraccatus (assembly GCF_027789765.1). NCBI lineage: Eukaryota > Metazoa > Chordata > Amphibia > Anura > Hylidae > Dendropsophus > Dendropsophus ebraccatus. Next base: position 11,042,777 of record NC_091468.1, read on the forward strand.
AAAGGTTCCTGGCGTGTGCCAGGGTTTTCCTAGGTGGCTTCTCTCTCCTAAGTTGAACTTAGCACCTAAGTATACAGCACTGCATACTTGCTGTAGTTGCTTGCGTAGAGAATAAAGTCTTTAGTAACTGTCTGTCTCCGTTCCTGTCAAGGGTCCTGGGCAAAGACAGGCCCTGGCTTAATTTCTGCAACAACTGGTTTGGGTTTGTTTCCTCTCACACTGAATACTAGTTAGAGACTGACTCCTTCCTCCACCAAAACTAACTCCTCCTACAGGGGCAAATCTAAACCCTCCTGTGAGTGGTGAGGCTGAGTGTGTGTGAGAGGGAGGAAAGATAGGATAGGTTGGAGGAAAGAGCAACTGTGTCTGGTCAGCACACAAATACGTAGTACAAAACAGTTAACCCTTGACTTCAGCTGTGCATAGGAAACACGAAAACAGTGGTGACACCTAGTGAACAATACAAAGTATTACATCTCCCACTTATTAACCTGAAAGAGTGACTAAAGGCCCTATTCCACCAACAGATCTGACTACAGATTATCTGCCAAAGATTTGAAGCCAAACCCAGGAGTGGATTTGAAAAGAGGAGAAATCTCAGGCTTTCCTTAATGACCTGTTCTCTGTTTATAGTCTGTTCCTGGGTTTGGCTTCAAATCTTTGGCAGATAATCTGTCATCAGATTACTCAGGTGCTTTACTCAGGTGCTCTAGACAGTACCCGTGGTGGGACACCACATGGGTATACTACTTTATTTTTAATGTTGCTATTTTACTTGTCACATTGTTAAACTCTTCTGGCACTGCATACAGTAAAGTATTAGGGAAGAATTAGAGTTAAAACTGGTTTGTGTTGCCACATTTATTGATAAAAGACAAGGATATAAGGAGTTTGGTCACATGACCTTCCCACAGATCTCTCTCTAACCTGAAGTGTATTCGGAGAGATGAGTGTGCCAAATTCAATCTCTCCAGGTCAGAACCAATGCCTGCAAGCTTAAGTCCAACCTTCTCTCCCCTAAGGGCTGGAACTTTCTAGTCAATCCGGCTCTGGCCAAGAAATGTTAGAAAGCGTCTGCCAGCTTTTCAGTTGAGTAGACTTTAGTGCTTGGCCATATGCTTTGTCTTGGGCCTGGTCTCTCCCCGGGTTCCCTGGTTGGGTTTCTGTTGTAGGAATGTCAGGATAACTAAAACAGAGGGGCATCAGTTTCTTGAATGTATAGTCAAAGATTAGAAACACATGGTTCCATTTTATTTATTCATTGATTGATTTTTAAAAACAGCACCACACCTGTCTACATGTTGCATCTGATATTGTAGCTTCACTTCATTGAAGCTAATGGGACTGAGCTGTAATACTATGTAGAACATGACATTTCCTAATCCTCTAAAACCCCTTTAAGTTTTTCTTACGTCTCCCAACCAGACCCTGTTCTTTGAATTGGTTTCAGCAACTGCTCAGCAAGAGACGGCAATAAGATCCCAGCAATAAGAAGTCACAGGCTTTGGTGTAAAAACCTGATCTTCTCCATGATTCATAGCCACATTCACAATATTGAAATGTTTGCAGTGTAAAACACACACCAACATGGAAGTGAATGCAGAAAGAATGAATAGAGCCACAATACAGAGCGGCAGCGGAGGAAAGTGATTAAGACGCATTAAAGATGAGATTAATAAGTCAGAAGTGTAAGAGCCGCAATGAATTAGATGTTACAGAGAGAAGCCATTCACTGTAATGCTTTAAGATCCGACCCCGGAAAGACGGAGTTGTACAAGGTGGAAGGTTTTCAGAGAGGAGAATGAATCAGCGGGTTACAGCCATCACTCCTGAAGTTATGTAAGAGAGAAAGAACACGATTCTCCGCTTTCATTTATAGAAGCAAAAGTCAAGAAAGCAACAACAAAAAAAAAAATCACTGATTGCTTCTAATACACAAAGACATACTGTATACCCAGTCCCTTGGTAGACACCAAAACCCAACATCACCCCCACAAAGTGCTCCAGCAAAACGCCTGTGAGTCTCAAAGACATCAGGGGGTTGTCCAGTGCAGCCTTAAAGGGGTTATCTCCCAAAAAGAGAGAGAGAGAAAAAAAAAGGAAAAATAAAGCTCTAAAGTAATTAACCATATAATATATGTGAAAAGAAAGAGAATATATATATATATATATATATATATATATACATACATACATGCTTGCAGTCAAAGGGACATTTGCAGATCCCAGGAGGCCTGTTACCTGGTGCTGCAAATGAAGATGGTTCGGGGGGGGGGGGGGGGGGGTAGTGTGTTGCGTTGCGTGTTGCTGCCCCCTCTAGTGTACTGTACCCCTACCCCCTCTAGTGTATTGTATCCCTGCCCCCTCTAGTGTAGTGTGCCCCTGCCCCCTATAGTGTACTATGCCCCTGCCTCCTCTAGTGTACTGTGCCTCTGTCCCCCTCTTGTACACTTTGTACCTGTCTACCTCTAGTGTACTGTGCCCCTGCCCCTGTCTAGTGCACTGCGCCCCTTTCCCCTCTGTGGTCAGGGGGGCCCCTACATCTACACGAATGATAGCACAGTATAGTGCAGTCTATGCTGAACGACCAATCATGGTGGGACATCACAGGCCTGCTCAGCCAGTCAGCTGAAGAGGCGGGTCACTGCTACAGTCGCTGACTAGTTGAGCGGGTTTTCTGCGTCACATCCCAAGTCCCGTCTCTAGACCAGGAAGTGGCCAGGGAATAGAGCAGCAGAATGTGGGGACCAGTGCGGGAGGTAAGTGGATGTTATTTTTTTCACCCAACCCCTCCCTGGATATTTTGAAAAAAGTGGTCCTGCCCGGAGTTCTCCTTTATAGAGCTAAATACTTCAGTTACAGTCATTTTTAGCTATTACTAGCATTGTCATTTATTTTAAGTCCCTCTCTCTTCATATATTTGAGGCTTATACTCCCTATAACATTTATCCGAGTCTTATCCTCACAAAGGATCCACAGGACACGATCAACTAACCTTCATGTGAGTGAGCAGGTGGCAAAGAGTTAACCATAAAAACGCATTTGTGCCTGTGGCATAAACCAGCTAAATAGACAGAGAAGAAGCAAAGGAGGAAACGGGGGGAGCCAAGAGAAATCAATAGCTGATTCTATGATACAACACTGTGATTGAACATGGAGAAAGGAACCTGCAAGGCTGAGGGCCGAATTGACAGAGAAACAGTCAATTTTCACTAAATGGATCTAATTCTTCAAAAAAAGGATTATTTCAGATAAGAAGGAGAAGCGGCCCCTTTAACTGTACATGAGCTATTTGTAGGATTGGGGCCCATGCTAAGTGATCTTTCTGTTTTCCTGATCTTATAAACCATTGCTTATTGCATAATTTTGACAGACAGAGATAAATGAGGATAGATAAATGATAGGATGATATGAGGTAAACCAGGCCGATTCGGCTGATGAAACGATTAACAGCTGATTTAGGTCCAGACCTAAAATCATCGGCCGTTGAGCACGCCTGACGCCTGGTTAGGCCTATGACACTGGCTATTCTGTGACCCGGCTTGGTCACAGAACGGCCAGTGTTAGTGAAGATCATCCCGGCCGATACTGCAGTAACGGCCCTATGATCTTCATTTGTGCTGAATTGGGATGTGGGCACTTCCGTGTGTGCCCGAATCCCAATTCACTATTGAACACAATGGAGCCACACTCTTCATTGTGTAACCTGTCAGGGATGCGCCCGGTACTGCACCTTCACTGACACCGGCCGTTCTGTGACATGGCTGTGTCAAAGAACGGCCGGTGTCATAGGCCGTGTGAACCGGGCCTTAATGTGTAAAAAAAATCTTCTACAGTACATACCTCTCCAAGCTTGCTTCGGCCCGCTCCTTGCCTACAGACAAGGAAGGCGCTGCATCTCAGGTTAAAGGGGTGGAAGAAAAAAAAATCAACCAGAAAATTATATAGATTTGTAAAATACTTCTATTTAAAAAAAAATTCCAGTCATCCAGTACTTATCAGCTGCTGTATGTCCTGCAGAAAGTGGTGTATTCTTTCCAGTCTGACACAGTGCTCTCTGCTGCCACCTTTGTCCATGTCAGGAGCAGCAGCAAATCACCATAGAAAACCTCTCCTGCTCTGGACAGTTCCTGACATGGACAGAGGTGGCAGCAGAGAGCACTGGGTCACATTAAAAATAATACACCACTTCCTGCAGGACATACAGCAGCTGAAGTAGTGGAAGACTTGAGATTTTTAAAAAGAAGTAATTTATAAACCTGTATGACTTTCTGGCCCCAGTTGATAAAAAAAAACAAAAGAAAACACCGGAGTACCTATTTAAGCAACTGTCTTTTCTAGTCGTATACAACCCCTATCAGCTGATACCGGTACTAAGAGCCCAGGCCAGATAACACCCCTGTGTCTTTTTGCTAGTGTTTTTTTTTTTTTTTTTATCCATTTTATTGTCTATATTCATGTCTTACAGCTTGGAGGTCAGTGCAAATGTAAAGTGAATGTTTGGGGCCGGAGATGTGATCAGTGCAAAGATGGATTTTACAATTTGCAGGACACCGACCCCAATGGCTGCCAACCCTGTCACTGCAACATATCCGGAGCGATCGATGGAAGTCATTCATGTCATCAAAGCACAGGCCAGTGTCAATGCAAAGCACATGTGATTGGTAAGTACCAGGCACCAACACCCATTAACCCCAATAGAGGGAGATTGTCTCCAGCTCCTTCTCTGTCTCATTTGGATTTTATACAAAAAACATTGGCAGAGATACAAAGTAAGTATGTACTGTATATTGACAGCGTATGTGCGAGCAGCTACTGTGCCCGATCAGGAGTTTGTGGTAATGCCTCCTCATAATAAGCTGCCATTTCTGTTCTGTAGAGGGGGCAGTCATCTCATATTATCCCAGACAGGAATGGAGACAACATCTATATAGAGATGACATAGGATCCACCACTCACAATAGGTGGCAGTTACAGCTATCTTCCTCCCCCGCCTGCAAACTGACCACTGCACAGGTCACAGAGCATGCCTACAACTCTCTTCCATAGAAGGTAATGATTAAAAGGGAATGTGTCACCTAAATTTTCTTTTACTGATTAGAGTCACATATTAAAACTTATTTCACTTTTTGTACATTGTTATGGGGGCGGCCATATTGCCTGGGCCGTTTTTACCAGCATTTAGTGACATGCTTTACAGCAAGACTCATGGACATAGATGACAATAGACACTCTGTCCCCTTGAGATGGATGTCAAACATTACTGAGCACTATTGTCTCCTTTATCTACTGGTGTCACATGACCCTGCCATGCTGTACAGCAGCCTCCTCTTATCACCGCAAAAACAACGGGAAGTCTCAACTTAGTTTTAGCTCCTGTGGTGAGAATGAAAACTACAAGATCTGTATTTTATAATATAGATTGAAAATGGAAAATGAGAAAAAAATGTCCCCAAAAATTCTTAAGGGATGGCACATTCCCTTAAATCTCCAGTCCACAGGTTCCTATGCGCATGTAGCTTCTATAAAGAAGATCTAAGCAGTTTAGACAAGACAGCCTTCTCTATAATCAAGTAAAGAAAAAAAAATTCTACCATCCGAATATTAGAAATATGAATATGGCTTTAAATGGCAAGAAAAAAAAAACATTTATACTAATGTCCAGACTTCTTGGCCGATCTCTAGATATTGCAAAGAGAAGCGCACAGTAGCCACCCCACAAATCATGTACAGAAAATAGAATGGAGCCCAGCCCATGCAGCTGGATGGAGATCACAGTGTAAATGTAAAAATATAAGCCATATTCACCGGCCCTGATCCCCTGCAGCTCTCACGGCTACTTGTCCTTGCTGCCTTCTCCTGTGATAGGTTGTCCCTACAGGAACCTCCCTCTTTGCTGCAGCCAGTGATTGGCTGAACCACGTCCTGCTGGGACAATATGTTACAGGAAGCAGCCAACAATAGTGGGGACTGGAAGCTGTAGGGGGCAGTGGCAGGAGATCAGGGCAGGTGAGTATGGCTTCTTTTTTATTGTTACATCACACAAACCAAATATAATAATTAAAAGAAAACACTGACACTGTTGGAAAATCCATCTACCTAATAGATTATCCTAGACCGCCAGGAAATAGAATATGAAGATTTCTCATGAACTTATCCTAGACCACCACAACTAGTGGCAGTGACATCTGCACCAGATTACACCACCAGGGAAGCTTAAAGGAGTTGTCCAGCGGGGGGAAAAAAATCTTTCAAATCAAATGGTGTCAGAAAGTTATATACTGTAGATTCATAATTTACTTCTATTTGAAGCTACTATATATCCTGCAGGAAGTGTTGTTTTATTTACATTCAGACACAGTGCTCTCTGCTGACATCTCTGGCCGAGACAGGAACTGTCCAGAGCAGGAGAGGTTTTCTATGGAGATTTGCAACTGGTCTGGACAGTTCCTGACATGGACAGAGGTGGCAGCAGAGAGCACTGTTTCTGAATGTAAATAAAACAACACTTCCTGCAGGACAGACTACAGCTGATAAGTATGGGAAGACTTGTGATTTTTAAATAGAAATAAATTACAAATCTATATAATTTTCTGACACCAGTTGATTTGAAAGAAATTTTTTTTCACTGGACAACCCCTTTAAGGGATCATTCACACGTACAGGATCCACAACAGATTTGATGGATTAGATATCAATGTAACTAAATAACTGAACACAGCATCAAATCTGCTGAGGATCCTGTACATGTGAACGCACCCTAAAGAGGTATTCCGGGAATAGGTGTTTTTTTTTACAACATGGCCGGGCATGGGCTCTTTTAACATAATAAAGTAAACTTACCTCCCTGGCTCCAGAGCCGCTGCTGTAATGGCCTCTCCAATCGTCACCGAAATGGTGCTGGTGCCATGACATTGCAGGCCCGCCCAGCCAATTAGTGACTGATGCGGGACTCCCCTGCAGCCGCTGATTGGTTGGTATGCAATGATGTATCCAGAAGTGGCAGAATGGTAGGAATGAAGTTGCGATTGCGGCGGAGCTCGAGCCAGGGAGGTAAGTTTACTTATCAAAATTTCCCTTCTTTTCAGAATCCCACCAACCAATGTCAATGTAGCTATAAGGGACTATATATATATATATATATATATATATATTGTCCCTTTTGGTACATTAGCACTTTTCAAAACTGTTTTAGTCCTAATGAGTTCTAAGCAAATCTTTCTTATGTCAGGTTTCTTATTAAACCAAAATAAATGGATTTTTTTTTTTTACATTTTTTTTCCCATTGTGATAAATCGTTCCCTTTCCCCATTATATTTCTTTGAACTGTTCTTATGAAATGCAAAATAAGTCAACATAATTCCACTGATCGTGTACATGGGCAGGGTTACTTATCAAGGGCTATATAATTTTAATTTTGTAATTCAATGCCAAACTGATTATAATAAACTACCGCCTCCTGTGTTATTTATCATGTTCTTTTACAAGACGCTCTTTTTTGTTTGTGGCTCCCACAGGTATTTTTCAAAAATTAGATTTGATTATAGCAATTTATTACTTTCAAAATATTTGAGGGGTGCTACGGCTACATAAGGACAAAATTTATCAAGTGCCTGAAATACACTGTGCATATAATACATTCTGAAATGTTGATGTATGGGAATATTATGATAAAGTGAGCACAGGACTGCAGGCATACCTGTCGAAAGATCTTTGTAAGGAAGCGGAAAAACATAACCAGTTTAAGCGCTTTTAAATTACACTGATTTTTTTTTTCTTTTTTTTTTTTATGTGATTTTAGGTATAAAGACTGTAATATAGAGGTAGATTATTGAAATTGGCTGATAAGGATGTAATGTATAGGGGGGGGGGGGGGTGTATTATGGTTCCTACATATGATAATACAGCTTGTGTCTGTTCATTAATTAAATTAATGTTCTAAAGGCCGATAGAGAGAATTCCGCCATTGTGTGATGTTACTGGAAGATGTTACCGTGGTGAAGGAGTTACATGGAGGATCTTTGTATTCGTCACAGCGCTGGGGTAAAATTTTAGGGGTTATCCAGTAAAAAAAGATAATTATATTTTATGTTTAGATTGATATTAAAGGGAATCTATCAGCACCTGGAGCCGACCCGAGGAGCGGACAGTGTGCATTAAGTGACAGTTTACTAGTAAGCAGGTACCTTTGCCTTAGCTCTCGGGGGAGGGGATGCTGCACAATATCTTCCATTGTAACAAGTGTTAAAGAGGAGTTGTGGTAAGGCGCTGGTGCTGCACTCTGGAACGTCTTAAGGCCCTATTCCACGGAACGATTATCGTCCGTATTCGGCCGATATCAGCCGCTACGGACGATAATCGTCCCGTGGAATAGAGTGCAACGATCAGCCGACATCGTTCATGTCGGCTGATCATTGCAGTCGCTTGTTTTCCAACATGTTGAAAAACAAGCGACTGATACAGCAACGATCTGCTGCCGTCGCTCCGTTGAATAGGAGCATCGGCAGCAGATGCTGCTATATCCTATGGGCTGCCCTGACGATCAGCGATCACCCAGGCAGCCCCCCCCCCCGCAGCTCCCGCCGCCCCTCCCGCACTCACTTGCTCGCTGCAGCCGCGCTGAATAGCGGCAGCAGCGAGCGGGGAACGAGGAGAAAACGAGCGATGAGAGCGCTCGTTTGCTCCTCTAGACGGCCCGTGGAATAGGCCATTAGCACTCTGTTCACCTCTTCTTTCTGCATGAATATTCTGCGCCAGATGGCCTCCTGCCAGCCTCCATGTTTGCGCATGCATCGATGCTGTCAAGGGCCGTGCATGCATACAGTCCTGCTACTGATATCATGGGCCGCGCACCTCTTCTCTTCCTTGGCATCATAGACCGGGGAAGTGGTGCATGTGTGCGGAAGGGCTGCAGCCAATGCCTAGTCGAGACAATCAGTGTACGTCGCTCTCCAGGTCTACAATGTCTGTGTGAACAATGAAGAGGCCCACGGCCTGTTATATCAGGATGGCGTGCACGGCCCTTGACAGCATTGGTACGAAAATGAAGGCGGGTGCGAGCGTGCAGAAGGCCGTCCAGCTCAAAATATTTATGGAGAAAGAGGAGAAGGACATAGTGGTAAGGCGTGCAAGAATGCGGCACCAGGCCCTCACCACTCCTCTTTGACACTTGATTACAGTCGAAGAGATGAAATTGTGCAGTATTCTCTCCTCCGAGAGCTAGGGCATAGGTACCTGCTAAGTAGTAAACTGTCACATAATGCACATAGTCAGCACCTCGGCTCAGCTCCAGGTGCTGACAGATTCAGTTAAATTGACAGGAGTCTTAGGGCCATATTAGATGGCCGATGGTGGGCCGATTAGTTATGTAAATGAGCGCGGCTCAATAATTGTTTAGCAAGGGCTGTGTATATTTATATATATCATTACGAAGTCTGTGCAGCCCTTGCCCTAACTGTTATACATTACTTCTCCATGCTCCTGGTCTTCTTCTGCCCTATGTTTTTCTTCCTGATGCTTCGGCGGCAGCTTCAGAGCGGCCTATCTGAGCTGACAGACCAATCACTTGTTGGGACTGCTGCGGTCAGTGATTGGCTGAGCGGCCTGTCAACTCAGGGACCTCTTCGGCTACAGAGTGGCAGTTCCAGGAAGCAAGCAGAGGGCAGGAGAAGAAGGGGAGCATGGAGAAGTAATGTATAACAGTTTTCCAGTTGTTAGCCATCGGCCGCACATTGCTATAACTTGCAGCGATAAGCTGTTGTTGGCTGATGATTTTCGATCCAGACCTAAAGACACGATCAACCAATGATCGTTGTCTCTATCACACGGAGCAATAATTTTCTTTGTGTTGAGAAACTTTGGAGGAAGACATGGTTGACAGGGACTGATCGAGGGAGGATCGAAGAAGGGAGGATCGAAGAAGGGGAAATGTATATAGGTATAATCATTTTTTATTCTTATGCCAGCCTGAGCTCATAGAGAAAAAATATTGAGGTGCAATTGACCTTTCAAGTCAATTTCCCAAAATTAATTCAGACCTCAGACTGAGACCTCCAACAATAGTTTAGACCCCAAACTCTATTGTGGTGCAGCCAAGAGGACATGCCAGGAAATTTAAAGGAGAATACAGATGGGCAGCTACATCTCCCCAGGCCCTGTCACCTCCATTTAATAGACCCCCAAAATAATTCAGGTTGAACCCCAGATTTAATTCAGTTCCTGAACCAGTTTATACCCTAGACCTCCAGAATAAAAGGAGAAGTCCCAAAGGAAGGGGGGAAATAGTAAACAATGTAAACTTACCTATCCTTGTGCTCCATAGCGCAGCTCCCAGCTCCCAATGAAAGCCACCAGTGCCCTGCAGTTTTTTCAGAAGAAACGTCAAAAACCCAGCTGATTGATTGCCCGCCCAATCAGTATTTGACGGCGGCACACAGCCCCAGTCACTGACTGGCTGAGCAGGCAATCGATCAGCCAGGCTGTGACATTGCAGCCGGAAGAGCTGAGTATGCGACGTAACTGGATTTTAGCCAAAACTGACATGCAGTGGCCATTATTTTTTTCCACACCCCCTGCCTTCCTCCATTTTGTGAATTAGGTTGGCTTTTGATATTCAAACTCCAAACTCAGGTCCCCAAAATTAACTAAGACCCCAGATTTCATTGTTGAATCCACAAGATGAAAGGGCAAACATGGGTGGGCAACTACCATTCATTTCTTTAAGTCTCCATGCCACTGTGCATTGGTGGAGTGTAGACTGGGACCCGTAGAATCAATTCAGACAAAGAGCCCAAAATTAACTCAGTTTCCAAAATGGCTAAGGTCCTAAAAATGAATTTAGACTCGGAATTTAAAACCATATTGCTAGAAACTTAAGACCACTCCCAAAGCCGGGTGGTGCAGCTGCAAGTCTTGCAAGGGGAGACAGAAAGGATAGGAAATGTCAGCTACATCCCCCAACTTCTATCCCCTTTCTCTAAGCGTTTCTTCATTGGTGGCTCTACGAGATTGGATCTAACGCTTATTAAAGGGAAACTATCAGCAGCTTAGACAAATCTAACCGGCAGATATTTCCCTACTGCACACAGGGTGCCGAGGAGGAAGGTATGTCTCTTACCTTTCTCCTCGGCACTGTTCCCGTGCTGTTAGCAGTGTAATCTTCGGTCCAGAGCACAATTAGGAGCAGTGCCCTGCCCCAAAGCACTCCAAACTTGATCATCCACTCCATTGATTATCATTAGAAGGAGCGGGCCCCCTTTGCACTATGGGGGCGGGGAAGTGCTCCTAACGGTGCTCCAGATGGATTAGGAAGCTGTCAGAGGAACCTTCATCCTCTACGTTCTGTGCGTAATAAGGGGCTATTAGTAGGTTAGAGTCATCTATCCTGCTGAAAGTTACCTTTTAAGGCCATGTTCATACAATGTATGAGACCAACCTTTCCGTGACCCGGCCACCCGCATCAGAACTCTCCACTGCAGGGTTTTCTACAACCGCTATTCACTGAATAGCGGCCACAGAAAACTGACATGTCTGTTGTTTGCGGCGCCGGTAGGGATCCCGGCCTGGCGTATACTATGTGTATACGCTCTGGCAGGGATCCCATAGATGGAGAGGTAATGTATATTTTCGGAATAATCTAATTTTACGAAAATATACAATGTGTGAACATAGCCTAAAGATGATTCACCATGAGTAGCGATAGGAGCATATTGTGATTACCTCTGCTATAGTGTGTATTTTGTTAGACAAAATACTTAAATATATATAAATATATATATATATATATATATATATATATATATATATATACACAATTTCACAACTTCTAGAAGGACAGGCTGAAATCACGAGGAACGCAGTTTAGAGAATTGTTGGGTTACAAGTCCGCGCAATGGAACAGCCCACGTGCGGAGTCCAGGAGATGCCCCTTAGGCCTTCGTCATTCGCGTTAAGAATAGATTACCTGTCAGAAATATGTATGGCATATTCAAATAAGCCCTGTGCATATTTATAACAAGCCATAGCCCACGAATCCACCTAGACCAAATTTAATAGTACAAAATGAGTCATAATTCTTGTTAACAATACATTTATTTTTAACGTTTCTAGCAGTCGATGTTTCGCTTTTATTTTTTATTTTTTTTTATTTTCCTTATTGAAATTAAATGATATGCCTTAGGTGGCTCATTCATCATTGCTAAAAGAACTTGCCTATTGTCGAGGAGTTCCTGAATTTTTATCCCTATACATAATGTATTTTCATCCAGTTTAATAGATGCATTTTGTCCCTGTACATTCTTAAATGCGTGCGCTGTGTGTTCATATATTTTAGGTCAGTAATGTTTTATTATAACTGAGGGGGGGGGGATTTTTCACTGTGAGTTACAATTTATGGCTGACTTATTGTGCTGTATATTCTTATTTAAAACAGAAGCTTTAGGTGAAACTCCTTCCGCTTTCCTACACAAGGCCAGCTTGTATTCCTTCTTATGTTATTTATATGTTCTAAGATAATCGATGATTCAGGGGCCGGAACTAGACAGTGCTGGGACCCATGCAAAACTTTTCAATCTGGTTCTCAGAGCATGGGCCCCTCAGATCAGGCTCTTAGCTATACAGCTTGGTAGGCTGATGGTGGAACAAGAGTTGAATGACTAATCGTCAATGATGAACAATGGCTTCACAGACATTGGAGCCCATTCTAACCAATGGAATTGTTTAAACTGGCCAATTTTTTTCTCCCAATGTTTTTTATCACAAGAATGAAAGAGCAGAAGAATCATCTAAAAGCATGATGCTTACATACAATGTTACGAAAAAGATAAAGCTGCTATATTATAGCGTTCCAAGGTGTAAAGCCCCTATTACACGGGGCAATTCTGAGGAGCAAAGGAGCACCGACCTGTCAGGTCAGCACTCGCTTGCTCCTCGTTCCCCGCTCACTTCCGGAGCTATTACATGTGTCGGCGGAAAGTGGGTAAGAACCACAGGGAGGGGGCTGCCCGGGTGATCGCTAGATCGTCCGGGCAGCCCAGAGAAGATGGCGATGTTTTGACGCCGTCGGTCCGGTTCCACCGAGCGATGGCAGCAGATTGCTGCTATCCTGATCGTTGCCTTTAAACATGTGGAAACAACAGCGATCAGCCGACATGTCCGCTGATCGCTGTTGTTTCAACATGTTGAAAGGCAACGATCAGGATTATAACCGATCAGGTTTATAACCATTTTTATAACCATTTTTTTTTTTTAAACGTAATCATGCGTTTCATTGAAGCCAAAGGGATATTGGCTGCAGTGCACACACGGTATGGAATAACGACAATAATTGATTACAACCATCAAAATATGACAACCCAGTTTCCCATCAGAATTGAGCGCAGGATCGTGCATGTGCACAGACGAATAATGTTCCATTCTAATTGGAGACTAGGGTCCCTGTTCTTGAGTGTGCAGGGGGTCCGACCTCTAAAGCTCTAGTGAGCTTCCAGTTTTTAAATCAACTAGTGTTGAAAGTTATACAAATTTGTAAATTACTTCTATTTAAAATCTCCAGTCTTCTAGTCCTTATCAGCTGAAGGAAGTGGTGTATTCTCTCCAGTCTGACACAGTGATCTGTGCTGCCACCTCTGTCCATGTCAGGAACTGTACAGAGCTGTAGAGGTTTTCTATGAGGATTTGCTATTGCTCTGGACAGTTCTTGACATGGACAGAGAGATTTTTAATATCTACAGAGCAGGTGTTTACCGTGTATAGGCTGGGTGGAGTATATACAGTAGGCCCTTGCACCTGTGGGTTGCTGTTGCACCTTTTGTTTTTGTCTGTACTTAAGCCACAAGCAGCATGCAACCTGCAGTGTGAACAAAGTCATAGATGTGCTGCCAAAATTTCCCTTTATCTATGTTGAATGTGGGGTGTGTGGCTACCTCCTGTTGGCCTGCACTCCACCCATGTCCCCTGGCTGCTATAAAAGAGATCATTTGGCTCCTATCTGCCCAGTCGTAGGCTTATTCAGCCCAGAGGAGGCTAGTTTGAAAATGCTAGAGTAGGGACCATGTCTTGAGGACGCCTTAACGTGGTGACATGGTACATGTTTGGTCAAATAGTTTGCTAAGATCCTCACTTTTCTAAAAAAAAATAATAATTATATTTAAATTTTTAATATCTACAGAGCATGTGTTTACCGTGTGTACGCTAGGAGGAGTATATACGGTAAGCCCTTGCACCTGTGGGTTGCTGTTGCACCTTTTGATTTTTGTATGGACAGAGGTGGCAGCAGAGAGCACTGTGTCAGACTGGAGAGAATACACCACTTCCTGCAGCACATACAACACCTGATGACTTGAGATTTTTGAAATAAAGTAATTCTACGAATCTCTATCACTTTCGACACTAGTTGATTTAAAAAAAAAATCTCCAGAGTACCCCTTTAAATTTATTAAATAGCTTAGTTGACTTCAGAGGCATCCAATAAAAATTGTGTACAGTTGCATTACAAAACCATATAACATTGATCCATTACGCCATATCCATAAGGCTGCCTGGAAAACATGGATACAGCCTATGGCCTTTGGCTGTATCCATGTTTTCCAGGACTCCCTTCTGCAGCCACAGGTAATCAAATGGCGCACACTCGGGTTCGGATGGACCCACGCTCAGTTTGGAAGCATTTCCTTTCATTTTTTCCCTTTTTACATGTATTGAAGTTTTGGTTATTTTTAGGACAGTCACATGACCTCTGCACTTTTAACCTGAAAGTAAAGTTCTTTTGGGAAGTGCAGCTTCGGCACTTTGTACGATGATTTACCTTTGCTGCCCACTCCGGCTCTGTGATGTCACTGGGTGATACTATATAAAATTGATTACAGAGATCAACATTTCAGTTTTAAAATATCTTCTTGGGGTAATGTGAATTGAAACCAGATTACATCGGCATATTTGCCACTTTGGTGACAATAAAATCGTGTCACTTATATTGTCCCTCGTTAAGATTTTCAGCGTGTGTTTTTACAAAAATCAATCTGATAATGTTCAGCACTTAAAGTTAAGACCTAATAAAAAAAAAATTGCAAAGGGGTCTTAAAATTTTGCCGACACCAAAAGAAAAAAAAATCTACGAGAGGTAAAGAAAAAGTGAGATTGAGCTTTTCTGACAGAGGTGTTATCAGACGGCTTCAGAGTCAGGTTACTTAAAGGGAAAGAAGGGAATGTGAAAGTAGAAAACCTTATAGAGACAATCCGCTCTATACGTATAGACTACAGGACATGGCATTGTACCAACATTACCGGAAGGGGCAAAAAAAACACCAAATCATTATACAAATTCTAAGGGTCAATTCACTCTACGCAATCAGCAAGGAATTTCGGTGAGGAGTCCACAGTGCGGACTCCGCTTGAAATTCTGCCTGTCCCATTGATCCAGTGGGATTTCCCAAGCGCAATCTGCCATCCGCCCAAACAACTGACTTGTCAATTCTCCGGGGGCAAATGGTGTATTGCGCTTAAGAAATCCCATTGAATCAATGGGACAGGCAGAATTTCAAGCGGAGTCCGCATTCCGTAATGTGAGCATACCCTGACTCTCTAGCTACTGTATATACTATAGCTTTGCAGTCTTCATTCACATCATGATTTTAGTATTACATGGGGCTATCTATTGGCATTATGTCAACTTGTTGCCAATGGGCCCATAGAATTCAATCGGTCGAAAAAGTCTAATTATGACTATGTTTGGTCCATTTACTGAATGTATTCATTGTGGTTGACTACATGTTTGAGTACCTCACGTATGGCATGTATGTTCAAGAATTGATCTGAATAGAGTCACAAATAGACTCCATTTTGCCATCGGAATGGGCCCATTGGTACCATGCCAGGCTAAAAGCATAATGTGAATGCAGCCGGGTATTTCCCATGTGTATTTTGAAACCTCATAGACTCCTACCTGGGTATAATTTCCATAAAAAGACCTTATGGCCTCGTTCCACTAATCTTTGTAGAAACCACCAACTGGTATAATAGGCCGATGCCACCCTATGTAATATGGCCAGTGTTCAGCAGGTTAATGAACATGTGGTCATTCATTGGCTCGTTCATCAGGTTGTTATGTTATCTAAAAATCATGTAATAGAGAAGGTGTGGCCAAGGGCTGATCTGCCGATTTTCCAAGGAGCCCCGACCACTCGATTACTGAGCCGTGTCTTGATTGTGAAGAATAAAGCAGAAAAAAGAGCAGAGGACACCACCTTGTGTAATCCTGTGGATTGAGGTACAGTATGGATAGTGAGATAGATAAAGGACTCTCACTGTTGTGCCGCTTGGGCTTATAGCATATCACCCCTGAAGGGGTTCATAGGATAAAAGCTGCTGGCCAAAGGACCATGGGTCCGGGATGTTCCCTTGGATTGGGCCAATCGCAGTACATGCAGAGTAGCAAAGGAAAAAGTGGTTGGTCATCATATAGGGGCGCTGCTTGGCAAGGATCTCCAGACGTTCAAGTCAGGTGTAATAAAAAGTGTAAAACCACTAAAATTCTAGTAACAGGCTATAAAACAATAAAAGCAATGGCAGATGATGCGTTTCGGAACATAGCATCCTGTCCTTAGAAGTGTATATTGCATATACACCAGTGTCTCAAAAACTATTTGAAAATAGCGCCAACTCAGCCCACCGGGGGTTGTGGTCAGCGTGATGTCAGTCAAATTAACATGTGATTGATCATGATTGTGGCCTAAGGTGTTGAGCAGCCAGCAGGCCCAGTAATCTTGGCCTCAGTTCAGGCTAGATGGTCTCACAAGTCATAAGACATGATGTTAGGACATATAGAGGCATGAGACTAAAGTCTCGATGTTGAGGGGGAAGCGAACGCTGACTTGTTTGGTCAGTGCTCGTTTCCTCCTTATACCCTGCTCACTTTCTGTGCTATTAAAAGCACCAACCTTGAGAGGAGAAGAGCTGGGGTGCAACAGGAAGCTGTTGGGGGGCTGCCCGAGCAAGCTTTAGATTGTATGGGTGGCCCATAGGAGAGAGCGGCGGTCTACAGATTGTCGCTGTGCTGATTGCTTTGTTTCAGCATGTTAAAGGATCACGATCAGCCAACATCATGCACCAAGCGATTATTGCCCGAAACAGTCGGTAATCGGCAAGGTACGACCGATAATTGCTTTGTGCAGTAGAACCTTTAAAGTATCAATGTCATTTTGTTTTTCTTGCAGAAATCAATAGTACAGGTGATTTTAAGAAACTTTGTATTTGTTTTTGTTTTTTTTCACAAGGACACACTCTGGAGCGGTAATGAATAGGGAAAATGCAAATAATCCTTCTGTTTGTAATTGGGTTTATTAGGCAAATATGCCATTATCTACATTCAAAAAGATTCCCCTCCCCTCCTCTCTCTCATTCACTGCTCATTATTAGGAAATCTTGACTAGTTTACATCAGTCGAGCCCTGTGTAACCTATAGAGAGGGGAGGAGGGAGCAGGGAGATTAGTCACCAGCAGGGGCGGAGAACTAAGGATTACACAGTGGAAGCTGTAGGAAAACCGGTATTCAGAGGTCAGAGAGGTCAGTGCTGACATCAGAGGAGATGGCCGGTGATGTAGCTGTAAATTAACTCTTTGTTGTCCTATTTTGGTGCCTCATCTCCCTCCACTCCTCCCCTCTCCATAGAGAACAATGAAGACAGGGGGAAGAGCTTCAAACTGCTTTTTCATGATAAAAATGCATTTTTCGGCTAATAAACCCAATTGCAAAGTTTCTTAAAATCGCCTGTACTGTTGATTTCTGCAAAAAACAATAAAAAATTAAACAACAGTGACACTTTAAGCAAAAAGGGTGAAGGCTGTGGGCACATGCTATACTAATATTATACCCTGAGGGCAGGATTCATTCCTATAGACCAGGTTTGGGAAACCTTTGTCCCTCCAGCTGTTGCAAAACTACAATTCCCATCATGCCAGGACAGCCGAAGCTAAAGCTATCCAGGCATGATGAGAGTTATAATTTTGCACCAGCTGTAGGGCGGAAGGTTCCCCATCTCCGGTATAGACCCGTAGGCCCATTCTATCTCGCCCACTTTCCATTTCTACTTTTCCTATTTTTGCGGTTATCACGTTTTTTAAATGATCACATCCTTTGAAGAAAGTGAAATGATAATTAGCAGATAGTTACAGAAAATAATTATAATGTATGCCGAATAAATTCCAGGCCAAACCCAGTAATGTTGTCATTAATCACTGCCGCGCTGCAGCCATGTTTTTGTCCTCATGAAAATACAGAATTAAAGCATTAATTTTCCGCAAATTGATACTGAGAGAAGTTTCCACCCCTAGTCTTGGAATATGCAAATTACAGGACAATAATTGAAGTGTGCAACCGCAGAGGATACATTCATGAATTAGGGGAAGTCTCGAGGTTTAACGCTGCGCGTGCCAGGGATGTGGCGACCTTGTCCTCTCCTGACAGTCTTATAATTGTAGAGATTATCTCTTGTGCTTAAAATGGTGAAATACTTCGATCAAAGTGACACAAAGTATAATAAAAAATGAAAAGATACTCAATAGGAGTTTTACACAATCCTCATTATGTTTCAGAGACATAACCTGAAGCTCCTGGGCCCCAATGCCAAATCTTTACCAAGATCCCCTCCTATCGTATAGCTTCTACTGGGGTGTTCTTACATGGACCTTGAGACCTCCAGACAACAGGACCAATGTGCAACTGATAACTCTACTTTTACATACTCCTGTGCCACATTCAACAAGGGGAGTGACTTTTTGAACAGCAAGTGTGGCTTAAAGGTGCCCAAATTCTCCATTTTTTGTTACGTAAAATGAAGCCAACTAATAGTAGGTGCAAACTTAGACTAGACAGGCTGTAGCCAAGCCTGAACTAGCATGCACAGGCCTATGCACAGTAATCCTGTTGTCTGAGTGTGCATTCCCCGTTACTGCACATGTGTGAGATTCACATTAGCCAATCTGTGACATCATAGTATAGGGTCGATTAGCATGACAGCGTGACTACCAGGTTAGCTCCAGTCTAGAAGGCTTGAGGACAACTGTCTATAAAATAGATGACTGTCTGGTGAAGAGTTCAGGACCTACCTCTCATATGCATACATACAATCCACCAGAGGCGGCAGCAGAGAGAATGTAAATCATTAGGCCTAAAGGGGAACTATCAGCAGGTTAGACAAACCTAACCTGCTGATATGTCCCTACTGCACAGGAGATGCAGAGGAGGAAGGAATGTCTCTTATTGTATGTCTCTTATTGTATGTCTCTTACCTTCTTCCTCTGCGCTGTTCCAGTGCAGTTAGTTGTTGCTCCATGGTCCGGTGAGACCATTAGGAGCACTTCCCATCCCCATAGCATCAATTCAGCCTGCCCCTTCAGCAGGATGTGCCGCGCCCCTTCAGAATATGGATGTGCCACAGACTTTGTGTACAGTAGATAGATAGATAGATAGATAAATGATAGATAGATAGATAGATAGATAGATAGATAGATAGATAGATAGATAGGAGATAGATAGATAGATAGATAGATAGATGATAGATAGAAGATAGATAGATAGATAGATAGATAGATAGATAGATAGATAGGAGATAGATATCTAATTTATCAAGGTTCCCGTATGCCCCCAAGGACCCAGTTTAGTATTTGCTTAATTCAGACCTGAAACAAACAAACAAAAAATAATAACTCTGAATCCATGTAGTCCAATGTAACTTTATTAACCCCCTCCCGCTGCTGCACTGTAAATTAACATCCCTGCAGCCTATGCCCCATGCTGCAGCGATGTTAATTAACGTTAACATTAATTAACGATCCAGGATGGCACAGATGCAGGAGCTGCGCCTGTGTCACCTGGGATGGGTCACGGCTCTCAGTGATAGCTGGGGACCTGCCACAAATCTCAGCACCGGAGCCGCGCTCCGGTGCTGACAGCTAACCCTATAGATACTGCCGTCAGCACAACCGCATCATCTATAGGGCTCCAAACAGAGAATTCTCCCTCTACAGAGGGAGAATTCTCTCTCCGGTGTCCATCAGGGCTCTGCAAAGTGATCAGCGAAGCCTAAGGCTTCTGGTTTCCTGGCTATGGAAGCCGGTCGGGGGTCGGGAGGGAAGGCTGGGCACATGGGGCGCGCGCCCATGTGCACTGCCCCATCCCCTCTCTCCCCTGCCGCTGTTACAAGATAGTAACAGCGGCAGGGGACAGAGGAGAGGGGGCAGACACAGGGACATCAGCATCAGGACATTATAACGATCCCATAAGCTGATGTCCAAAAACCCAACTTAGGCATTGAGGTGTCAATGACCCCATGTCGTGAAAGGGTTAATCAATTTTTTTTCCAAATTATGTAAAAAGATTATGTAGAAGATTGTATGGAGCTTTTAGTTTTTTTTATGTCATATTGAAGACTGAATTCAATGAAAATTTGTCTATTATTCCATTTTGTTTGTTCATTATTTTTATTTATTTATTATGTATTTATTTATTTTCACTAATTCACTTATTTTTACTAATAATATTAATAGTGTCATGTGTTATATATACTAATATTACAGATATAATGTACTAATATTGTGATGTGTGTGTTATTTGCTGTTATCTGTATATATTGAGCACGGCTGTTATAAAAGCCTCTCATCTGTATTTCTGCAGGTCCTCGGTGTGATCGCTGCAAACTGGGCTTCAAACAAGACACATTAGGACAGGAGAGCTGTATACAATGCACGTGCAGTCCTTATGGCGCCATCAATCAATTTTGCAATCCAGTCGGTGGACAATGTAAATGCAGAGAGAATGTCAGCGGACTTGACTGTGACACCTGTATTGACAACTATTATGGGTTGGATGCTGACGGTTGTAAACCCTGCGAGTGTCACGAGGAAGGGATTATCCCTGGAACAGTGTGTGATGCTGTGACAGGACAATGTGTTTGTCAGCCTAATGTTGGTGGAAGGCAATGCGATGAATGCTCGGAGGGCTACTACAAATCCACACACAATGGTTGGACGTCGTGTCTTCCCTGCCACTGTGATAGATCGGGGGCAATCAACGCTTCTCAGTTTTGTGACCGTATAACAGGACAATGTCCGTGCAAAGCCTCAGTAACAGGTCGGCGGTGTCATATCTGCACCCACAGCACCTACAACCTGTCTAGTGCAAATATTTGGGGCTGTCAGGATTGTGACTGTGATCTTAATGGGACATTACCGGGCACGACGTGTGACCCTGTCAATGGGCAATGTCAATGTCTGCCAAATTATCAAGGAAGGAGATGCAGCCAGTGTAAGCCCGGTAAGTAGTGTGCAGTATGAAGCATCTGAGATATGTATATAGGCCTAGTGATGTAGCTATAGACAGTGACGTAGCTACCATAGAGGCAGGGTAGGCAGTTGCTATGGGGCCCGTGCAGGAGGGGGGCCCGGGGGAGAAGGTAAGAGCAAGTGTCCTTCTGCTTAACCCTTATGTACTGCAGTGTGTAAGTGACCCAATATTTACTTACATGCTGCAACAGAAAAAAGGGTTAACAAGCAGAAGTCAAAGAGATCTCCTCTGAGAACCTCTGACCTCTGTTCTCTGGATGTGCCATCAAGTAAGAAAATTTGCAGAGCTCCATGCAGAGGTCAGGGGTTATCAGGGCACGAGTAGTAAAGCAGAATCTCATTTTCTTCTAAACATTGGGACACTCACACACTGCAGTACATAAGGGGTTAAGCAGAAGGTAGTCTGCTCCTGCACCTATGTATTTAACCATAAGGGCTCCTAATGGGCCCTTATCGGTAAAAACAGTGGACTGTCATAGCAAGCAGCAGATTTTATTTTCTGGCCACATCACAGAGCATACACTGAGGGTCCTAATTTTGCACTGGTAAGCTACGCCTTTCCTTAGGCCCTTTGTACAAGTTCTGTATTATACTGAGTCTATAAGGTCCTGTTGTGACTGAGGTTGGGGGACTTGGGATCCTGTTCTTGACATGGCAGAGGTTCCCAGCAATTAGACATCCCCAGTGTATGCTTATCCTCTATCCTGTGGATGGTGGGTAGGTCTTAATAGTGCGGACAATCCCTTTAAAGGGGTACTTTGAGCAGTTTAGATGATTTTAACCTGCTGATAGCTCTCTGTTGTGTAGATGACGCTGAGGAGGAAGGTATGTCTCTTAGCTTCCTCCTCTGTGCTGTTCTGGTGCAATTATTTGCTCCATGGACTGGTGAGACTGTTAGGAGCACTGGGGCACCTTTCAGATCACTGCTCGCCCCTTTATCAACAATCTGTCCCGCCCCTGGCCGGCCCACTCCATCATTAGAAAGGGGCGGGTCAGCTGAGGGCGGATCGGCACTATGGGGGTGGGTGGGCACGGGTCTCACCAGACCATGGAGCAAATGACTAACCTCACAGGAGGAAGGTAGGGACATATCTTCCTCCTGGGCGTCTCATGCACAACAGGGAGCTAGGAGCAGGTCAGATAGTCTAACCTACTGATAGTTCCCCTTTAAAAATAAAGGGGGAGATTGATAAAACATGGTGTAAAGTGAAACTGGCTCAGTTGCCCCTAGCGACCAATCAGATTCCACCTTTCATTCCTCACAGACTCTTTGGAAAATGAAAGGTGGAATCTGATTGGTTTCTAGGGGCAACTGAGACAGTTTTACTTTACACCAGGTTTAATTAATCCCCCCCCCAAAGGGTCTGCCTTTTCCTCCCCAGAAATAACGTATATTGCAATTCCAGATACAGCCTGTAGACAAGAGGGGCGTTATATCTAGAAAAACATTGACTATTTTTTTTCTATAATTTTTTTCTTTAAGACCCTATCTATATGGGAAACTAAACACATTCTTCCCGTCAATACTACTCACATAAAAGTGATACCATACCATTGTATCTTGAATGTTAAGAAATATTTAGATTAAAGGCGTGGTTCAGCAAAATAAAAAAAAAATAAATCTTTCAAATCAACTGGTGCCAAACTGGGCCAGAGATTTGTAATTTACTTCTATTAAAAAATCTGAAGTCTCCCAGTACTTATCAGCTGCTTTGTGTCCTGCAGGAAGTGGTGTATTGTCTTCAGTCTGGAGAGCAGGAGAGATTTTCTATGGGGATTTGCTACTGCGCTGGACAGAGAGCACTGTGTCAGACTGGAGAGAATACACCACTTCCTGCAGGGCATACAGCAGCTGATAAGTACTAGAAGACTGGATAATATTTAATAGAAGTAAATTATAAATCTCTGGTACTTTCTGATACCATTTTTTTTTTCCTGAACTACCCCTTTAATAACTCCAATACACTTGAGGAGATGATTCACCATTAAATACCCCTTGACAAGTCACTGAGATGTTGTCAGTGGAGATCCCCTGCTTTAACATTGCTTTATATGTATATGACAGGGAGATGGTGATGTAGGCTGGAGAGGCTGCACGCGGCCTTGTCTCCCTTCACATTGGGATGTGTTGTCTCCCTTCACATTGGGATGTGTTGAGAGGGGGGAGCCAGAGACAATACAGATTATGTAATTCTTCTGTTCTTGACTTCCTGTCAGGGCTGACAAATGCAAAAGCTTAAGGCGGTAATATATGTGATAACACCATATCAGTAATGTTTAGTGTAAAAACCATTTTCTGTTTCCAAAATACCCCTTAAGGGCACGTTCACACGTACCGGATCTGCAGCCGATTTCACACAGCGAGTTTGCAGCGAAATCGGCTGCGGATTCAGTAGCGTGAAGGTGAATGGGTCCCATACACACAGCGGATCCGCTGCGTGTATGGGACTCGGACCCTTTAACTCTGCCCCCAGCCCCGGCCCCGAGCATATATTACCTGCTCAGCGCCGCAGCTGTGTGAAGCTCCCGGCTCCTCTTGCTCCTCTTCAGCCAATCAGTGCACAGCAGCACTGATTGGCTAAAGAGGAGCGAGAAGAGCCGGGAGCCTCACACAGCTGCGGCACTGAGCAGGTAATATATGCTCGGGGCCGGGGCTGGGGCTGCAGGCGGGCTGGTGGACGGCCAGTGGCGGCGGGGTTAAAGGGGCCGGGTCCCATACAGGCAGCGGAATCAGATCCACTGTGTGTATAGGACCCACTCACCTTCCCACTTCTGAATCCTCAGTGGATTTTGCTGCAAACTCGCAGCGTGAAATCCACAGCGGATCCAGTACGTGTGAACGTACCCTAAAGCAGTAATAGATAAGTGGGCACATATTAAAGAAGCAACAATGCAGCATTTTAGAACCCATGCAAAGCAACCACTATTTTTTTTTCTTTTTAAAGCCGATGATACGTCCGGAGGGGGGAGGGGGGGGTCGCCCGGGGTGTACTGTAAATGGTTAATGCCAGCTGCTGCAATCTCCTGTGTTTGTCTAAGCAGCACATACGGTAATAAGTCCTCTTTAGTGGATCACCATATTTCTAACTCTCCAGGCCTCACATAAGCGCAGTTTAGTCATCATAGTTCATGGATCATGAGCAAATCATCTTACAAAAGTGTCTCTCATGTGTTAATCATGCAAGGCTGATTTTATTTTCCCCATGGTCCACTATAAAGTAATGGCTTCAGGAAGCTGAAATGCTTCTCCCATTAACCTCCTCAGCACCATCAATGACGCCCTGGCCTGCGTTACAGAAAGGGCAATGGCACCCCACACTGGTACGATGCTAATGATACAAGACGTTTAACCACCAAAGACAGTGTCTGCCAATGACGGCCCGGCCAGAGGAGATGAGACACTGGTGGATGATGAATGGCCGTCCCGGGTGCTGACATGATATTAAACATCTCAGGTCCTTCGTGGCCACCTGCCCCTGGTATCTGCTCAGCCTTGGTGTAGTGATTCAGGGATTTTTACACATAAACCTATCACAGTCCCGTCTCCTTTTTGAATAAGTTTCTGTAAGTGCAGATGCCTGCTGAGAGGGTGGAGTCTTCCTGTCAATCAGACATTTCTCCCCTCTCTCACTGCATACTGCATCTGCATCCACCTCCTACCCCCTCCCTCCAGTTTTCTATTTTCTTACACTTTTTACCCAAGTAGTAGTGCACTCTGCTGGGAGGTTGGAGTGCATAGAAGAATACTTGTAGGAGAAGAAGAAACAACCTGTGCCTGTGTTTTAACCTTTTCCTATAGTTTTCACACCACCTTATGCCCAATAGCTTTAGCGGAACCGTACCAATGGGTGACACAGACCCCAGACCCTGTTACCTGGGATGAACGGAATGGTCAGAATTTCCCCAGTACACCCACGCTGTGAGATGGAGTTCATAGACCTTTAGTAACTTTGCTCCACCTGATCGGTTAATAGCTCTGTTGCTCTCTTGTGGATACTGTCCTGCACTGTAGTTACTCCTAGTCCTCGGCGTGGGTTGAAGTGATCTGTTGGCTAGTCCTCTCTTGAAGGGTTTAACAGTGCATCACACAGCTTGTTTGATGCTTCAAGAAAGAAGTTTGTCAAGGGGCTCTACCCATGTGGGGTACTGACTAAGAACTGGAACTGTAGAGGGGACCTGGCAGAGGGCCAGGGCCAAGGTAGAACCACGGTGGAGAGCTATCTGAGCTGCGTCCTTTCTCCACCAAAGCTCAGCTAAGACTCCTCCTTCACCCAAGAGACTAACTTCTTAACCAGCGTGTAAGGTGCGCTGTGGTTTGGTGGAAAGGGTATCTATCATTTAAACAAACTTATGACAAGTTATAACGATACGTCAGAGGTTTGTATCGGTCAGGGTCTGGGTGCTGAGACCCCTGCTGATCACTAGAATGATGCCGCTCTACCTCTACATCTCTGTCCCGCTGCTAAAGTAGCAGTCAATGTAAGTATAATGGTGTCAAAAGTTTTTCAAATGGGAAGGTGGTCATGTAGTGTATCAAAGAAAACCAAAATTGTCTGATTCCAATCAGATTTTCAATCTCATGTAGTTAAAAAAAAGTTATCAGAAAGTTATCAATTGTTCATAATGATTGGATCTAGCGTCTTCAGCTCTGTCCCTGGTGCTGAACATAGAGCTAAGGCAGCCATGTTCCAGATATAGCTTAAAAGAGAGCGCCCCCCACCCCCCCCTCCCCCCCCACACACACCACCCATTATATGCTGGGATATTCAGACATGTCTCAGGATACCTTTTTACTTTAGAAATAATAATAATAATAATAATAATAATAATAATAATAACAACAATAATAATAATAATAATAATAATAATAATAATTATTATTATTATATTTTTATTTAATGAAGTTTAATACATTTAATAAAGAAATAAAAAAAAAATTGCCACACTGCAATACCCCTTACGATATGAGTGCAATTCCCAAAAAATTCTCCAGTATTCAAGTTTTTAAAAAAGATCCCAATAATAATTTTGCAACATCTCCCGTACAGTCGTCACCTCAGGATACCATGATTTTACGTTAATATGAAAGTGACAAAGAAGATGAGATCCATTCATATAATGCATTGGGCTTTTAGCCTTTTTTTTTTTTTTTTTTGTGCATAGGAAAAAAAAAAATACTTCCAAATCTACCAAGGGAATTTTGCAGCTTTCCTGAAGAGGGAATGAAAATTAATTGTACTTAAAGCATGGCCCACATCTACTTCTAACCTGTGATGAGTAAAAATGTTAAAGGAATACATTTGGTTCAAGTGAAATTTATAGGCAATTTGTTAAAGTAGGAGCGCCCATTAGAAGGTGCATTAAAGCCATATTGGTTTTAATATGCCACTCAATAACTGGAACCGAGGTTAAAAATGCAGCTTAACCTCCATTAAGAATATTTTTGAAATGTTTTAATTTAAAATTATTTGGGGTGTTCACTAATAAATATGACAACAGCCTGTTTTTTTTTTTCCCTTGAAGTTTCGCCCCTGGGTGCAGAGTAACCCAGTGACATTTTAAGCAGGCACTTAATCAGGCCGTGCGGCAGTACGGCAGGGAAGCGGAGTCGGGATTGCTCCCGACCACTCACCCACCCTGTCCTTGAAAGCAGAAGACAAAGGTTTATCCTGGGCGTCTGTGCTGCAAAATCATCTCATTATAAATGTGAAAGAAGATGCCAAGGGGATCCTTTATAATTGCAGGATATTCACCACAGATTGTCTATGTGCAGGGCACGTGCTGTAGGCTGCCCTGATGCATGATCATTACAGGACATATGTAGCAGAGCTGAGTTTGCCCACTGCACAATTCGTCATGATATAACAAGAACATAACCCGATGGGACCCGATGCAAAACACTTACTATGCATCATGTACAATAGTCTTCTTATGTGGCCTTTGCTAACGTCACAGAACATACAGCTATACAATTCGGAAGCAGTACATTTAAAGTGATAGTGTCACCCCTATTGATATGTGCAGTTCTCAGCCCCATTTAGAAGTTTACTTGCTACACAGTTCATGTCTTCCTGTATAAAATGCTTCTTTTTTTTTGTGGCCAAAAATGCATTTTATCATTGGCGGACAGTGTGCCCCAACTCCAACAATTGTTACCAGATGACAGCTGGCAGGAAAGGGTTAACCTGTGTTGCGTCAGTAGGTGGCTATCTCCTCAGACTAGAGACTCTGGACTCCATCAGATGGGGCTATACCACCTGGGAATGCAGTGGTGACAAGAAAGACATATCCCGTAGGCCAGGCCACAGCTGGTGCTCAGGGTGTCTGTAGTAGCTCCAAGTGGTCACCAGGTTTGGTCCTATATGACCCTAAGTCGGCAGATAACTGAACCTTATACTAACTATATTAAAAGGACTTGAGACCATGTGGTCAGGGAAGTGCTGGGTGTTTATAGACAGCAAATTATACTAACTCCTCTACTTTCATTAGAAAGGTCTAAGATCAGATACCTACAGTAATACCAGAGAGAACGCTCTTCACCAGTAGGGGGCAGCAAATAGAAATAATGTGTATGTGTATAGTAATATAAAGGTAACAATATAAAAGTCACATTTTACAATACAGCATATCAATAGGTTATACGTTATTTACAGGTGGTATTAGGGCAGGGCTTGGGGCAAATCTGTACCCACTGACCCCCCTCCCAAAACTACTGGTACCGTTTCTTAGAAGAGATGAAGACCTTCCAGCATGTCTTTTCCAAAATTCTGCTATTGCCGTCTTTTGAGTTGAAAATCATCTTTTATTCCTCAGTAATGGTGTCAAGGAGGCGGAACCTAGAGCGTTCATGCCCTAGGCCTGTGCCGTCTGGTATTCTCACTCCCCCCCCATTCTCGTGCCACCCTCTCTGGATCTCGGGTTTTCAACACTCATTTCTTCAATTGCGCATGTGCCGCAGCGATCCTGGACAATGCAGGCACATTCACACGTCCGGGCTTCACATTCCACACTAGCGTTTCATTGCATCTGCGCCGTCTAGGAATGTTGCTGCGCATGCAAAATTAAGGAAACAAGCATTCGAAACCAGAGATCTGGGCAGGGTAGTACTATAATCCGGTGTGTGTGTGTGGGGGGGGGAGAATACCATCACAGAGGCGGCACTAGGGCATGAACATTGTAGGCCCCGCCCCATTGACACCACTGCTGAGGAATAAAAGATAATTTTTCACCCAAAAGATGGCACCAGCAGAATTTTGGAAAAGACATCCGAGAAGACTTCACCTCATCTAAGGAACGGTAATTTGGAGGGGGTGGGTACAGATTCGCTTTGAAAAGGATAAAATAATAACAATAAAAATTAGAATTCGAATATTTTTTTTTACAAATATGTAAATTATTATTATTGAATATATTAATAAGGAAATATGAAGAAATTATTAATTGAAAACATTAGAAAGTTAAACTCGACCAAAATATCCTTTTTTCCCCCTGATTGTCCTAAATAGATTTCAGGAGAACAGAACCCGAACGGGGATCTCGCAGCCAATAAAATAAATTACCTGCTTTGTCAAACGTTTTCTGTTGGCGATGATATTGTAAACTCCAGTTGAGTGACTTTGCAAGATGTCACTTTCTTGAAAATATTGGCAAGCTCCGAATTTTCTGGTCGATTTGTACAGTAGCCAAGATGGAAAGAAACCTATTTTATAAAGTTCGACTTCCAGAATTTCTATATTCTTAGATAAAACAATTTTTGTTTTGTTTTGATTTTTCCAATTTTCAGGGTTAATTTTATTATTTATTCAATAATTGAGGACGTGGTAAAACTCAAGGTTTTACATAGGACTTTATTAAAGCCTATTTTTGCAGTTGGCACTACCCTTGCCAATGTATGAGAGTGCTTCCTGAAGTACCCATGGTGCCTCAAGAAACAGTACAAAACAGACCTTCTGCCTTTCCAGCTGACCCCTTACCCCTGGACTTACCCCTGAGGGAAGAGAATTACCCAATCCAATATTATAGTTGGAGTGAAAGTTTACACTGGGCCATAAACCAATGGTGGTCCTTGATGATATAATCAGCTGTGTACGGGACCTCCCCGTTGTGGCACCAGGTTTTACCACACAAAAGGGCCTTGGATGTATACCTCCCTTCATTGTTTAAAGGTGTCCACAAATCAACTGGTGTCAAAAAGTTATACAGATTTGTAAATTACTTCTATTAAAAACAAAAAAACAAACAAAAAAAAAAAAAAACACTCAAGTCTTTAAGTACTTATCAGCTGCTGTACGTGCTGCAGGAAGTAGTGTATTCTTCAGTCTGACACAGTGCTCTCTGCTGCCACCTCTGTCCATGACATGTAGAGACAGGACCGGGATAGTGATAAGCGAATTGTCAGGATGGTATCTTTGCGGAGCGTCATGCGTCCCTCTGCTCGTGCTGTGCGGCCGAGAAGGTGCTGATTTTCTTGCATTCTGTTTCTGTGTTTTGTTTTGTAGTGTGTGAACACTGGTTATTTGCTCACCTTGAGAGACACACCCGACTTTACCTGCTGAGTTCTGTCTGGCCATGTCAGGGTTAATCTGTGTTTTGGTTCTGCTGTGACTGACAGGTCTTCCTGCCAGTGGATCTGTTTTGTTCTCAGCTGTCTGTGCTTGGAGTTCAGGGGGATGGTCCAATTATGTTCTGGATCAGAACCCTGGCCTCCTGTATAACTACCTCAGTCTGGGATATCTTTGCCGGATATTGAGCTTGTCTCTGCCTGGTTCTGTGTTTCTATTCTTGCTCTGTTTATTCTGACTCTGCTTTGTATTTCTGACCTTTCCTGCTTGCTGCCTGCCCCTGACCATACTGCCTGTTTTTTGACCTTGCCTTTGGATTGTGATTTTGTACTTTTGCTGCCCGATTGTTGTGACCCGGACTGTCGACCATTCTTTATTGTGTTTTGTCTGTCTGTCTTGTCCTTGTGTCCCACCTAGCCAGTACAGGGACTAACGCCCAGTTGCTCGCCGCCATCTTAGGGCGGATTGTGGCAAATAGGTAGAGGACAGTGGGCGGGGCTGAGCTTAGGGTGCACTGTCTCTGTGTGTCTGGTGTCACCGGTTCCTGACAGAATATCCGGCCACATATATATACCGCCCCCCTCTGGTGCCATGGCTACTGTGGAAGATCTTGCTACCCTTGTTTCTGAGCTGGCCAAACAGGTCCGGCTATTGGCCCAGCAGCTACCAGCTACCACTCCTGCCACCCCAGTGGTCACGCTCAAGGAGCCTGACAAGTGTGCAGGGGACCTGAACACATATCTGACATTTAGAGAAGCTTGGGTTAGTCACCCCACCCCTAGCTCCTTTGAAGAGGCCATTTCCCTGGCGATTTTTATCAATCGCACGCTAAGGGATCATAATGAAAATAGACCATGCCATGACCACCCCTGTGTCATTGATGTTCCTTCCTCTGTCCCCTCTAAACCTTTGCCTTCTATAACTTGTCCTCTGGTCACCCTGGAAGAACCTCCGGAACTGGGCAAAATTAATAGATCCCTGGCCCGCAAAGAACATAGAAGAAGGAATGGACTCTGTTTTTATTGTGGCGAAAGTGGACACTACATCAGCTTTTGTGCCAAGCGTCCCTCGAGGCCAGATCATCAGCGTCCAGGTGACTACCAGGAGGGTCATCTGGGCGCCCAGGTGGGTGTAGTTAGTGTGTGTCCCGCCGAGGATACCAAGTCTGCTGATTTGTGTACGGTGGAAATTGGCTCTGTATATCCTGGTGATTGTGCCATATCTGTGTCTTCATGTAATGCTGAAATTGGCTCTGTGTCTGGTACCGATTTGAGCGGTTATGGGAGATCTATCAGGAGACCAGTTGTCCATCACTTGGAGTCTAATTCTGATGAATGGGAGACGGACGATGAGATCTCTAGCGATGTTGAGACATGTATTGTAAGAGGTCCGTTTCCTCCCAGGTCTGGTTCGTCTGGTAAGGGTCCTGAGGCCCCTCATAAAAGGGGGGGTACTGTCAGGATGGTATCTTTGCGGAGCGTCATGCGTCCCTCTGCTCGTGCTGTGCGGCCGAGAAGGTGCTGATTTTCTTGCATTCTGTTTCTGTGTTTTGTTTTGTAGTGTGTGAACACTGGTTATTTGCTCACCTTGAGAGACACACCCGACTTTACCTGCTGAGTTCTGTCTGGCCATGTCAGGGTTAATCTGTGTTTTGGTTCTGCTGTGACTGACAGGTCTTCCTGCCAGTGGATCTGTTTTGTTCTCAGGTGTCTGTGCTTGGAGTTCAGGGGGATGGTCCAATTATGTTCTGGATCAGAACCCTGGCCTCCTATATAACTACCTCAGTCTTGGATATCATTGCCGGATATTGAGCTTGTCTCTGCCTGGTTCTGTGTTTGCTATTCTTGCTCTGTTTATTCTGACTCTGCTTTGTATTTCTGACCATCCCTGCTAGCTGCCTGCCCCTGACCATACTGCCTGTTTTTTGACCTTGCCTTTGGATTGTGATTTTGTACTTTTGCTGCCCGATTGTTGTGACCCGGACTGTCGACCATTCTTTATTGTGTTTTGTCTGTCTGTCTTGTCCTTGTGTCCCACCTAGCCAGTGCAGGGACTGACGCCCAGTTGCTCGCCGCCATCTTAGGGCGGATTGTGGCAAATAGGTAGAGGACAGTGGGCGGGGCTGAGCTTAGGGTGCACTGTCTCTGTGTGTCTGGTGTCACCGGTTCCTGACACGAATAGTGAAATATTTGTATATTCGATACTCGTACGCATATCTCCCAGATATTCGAACTTTTGATCGAATATTTGATCCCATTAAAGTCAATGGGAACAAGTATTCGATTATTGAAAAACATCTATTCGACCACTTGGAGGTTCACCAAGTCCACAAGGACACCTCAGGAAAAGGGAAGGGGGATTTGAACGCTTATCGAATATTTATCGAATATTCGGCATACTATTCGATAATATTCGATACTAACGAATACCTTACTATTATAGATATAATATTAGATAATATTATTATAGATATAATATTATATAGATATAATAGATATTCGATCAAACAATATTTGCTCATCATTAGACCCGGACAAGGGCCTGGCGGTGCACTGGAATGGTGCCCGCAAGGAAAGAGGCAAAGGAGTAAGACTTTTTTGTTTTTAAGCAAGAAATGTATGTTTTTAGACAAACCACCAGATACTAAATACTAGCTGCTCCCAATACAGACAGTAAAGTGCTGACAATGGTGTAGTGCAGGAGCTAGTAGATGTTGTTGTACTGCTGCGGAACCTGTCACAGGGCCTGAGCTGTAGCTATCTCTCTTTACCAATACACCCTATGTAAAATGTTCCTACCACTCCTCCTATGGCGTGTTGGTGCAAGACTCAAACACATAGGGGGAGATTTACCAAACATGGTGTAAAGAAGATTTGACCTAGTTGCCCTTAGCTACCAATCAGATTCTACTTTTCATTCTTCCCAGATCCTTTAGAAAATGAAAGGTGGAATCTGATTGGTTGCTAGGGGCAACTAAGACAATTCTACTTTACACCATGTTTGATAAATCTCCCCCTTAGAGCTCAGGAGTGGTTGCAGAATGATAACTTTTCTGAATAGGTCTTTTAGAAGTTATAATACAGTATACAGTCAAAGTCGTTGTTCACAAGGTGCGACTGTCGGTGGTTTCCTTTAAAAGTAGTTAAACAGCTGCAATAACAGATAAACTGAGCATTTGGTAGACTAAGGGGCCTATTTCACGGAGCAATAATAACCGCTTCGTGGAACAGAGACAACAATCAGCCGATGATCGTGTCATCGGCTGATTGTTTATTTAGGTGCGTGGCCAGCGACCAACGATTTCACAAACAGCATACTTTAACTATCCATGCTGCAGGTCTTCTCCTGCGCTCCTTCTCCCGGACCCTTGCGGTCCAGCGAGCAGCAGCAGCTTCGTCTGTCTGAGCTGCGCGTGCGGGACCGGGAGAGAAGGAGCGCAGGAGAAGACCTGCAGCATGGATAGGTAAAGTATGCTGTTTAAACGAGGTCTGCAAGGACATCGGTAACGATGTTCCTACAGCCCTCATTAAACGATTATCAGACTGTGGAATAGGCCCAGTAAAAGTTTACATTATTGATCGGGCCCCCATCGGCCCGTGGAATAGGACCCTTAGACTTTGGACATGAATAGTCTCTTTATTAGGGACTTTAGGGGAATTGCAGCAGTGGTGAAAGGGCGGCCTACCTAGATGGACACTGTCCAGTATGTCGGGTACTCTGCTGGAAGGCCGTCCGGACAACCTTGGAATTAGTTGCAATTTTTGGAAGACTGACAAAATAAACCTGTATGATGAAGCATTTGTCTAGCAGGGATGAGTACAGGGAGTGGCCCATCCAGCAATATGGGCATAAGGTGAAGCACTGGTAGGAGCTGATTTTCAACCCTTGGCCAAAGGGACTCAGCAACTAGCAGAGGGGCACACAAGCAAGAAGCATATCTCCAACCTCTGCCTGGCAATGGCAAAACTGCGAAACAAGACCCTCAGCGTGGACATGCTGGTTCCCTTGGGTAGTAGTCGCACCTCTGGTGTACTTAGCAAGACATGCTAAGAAGGCTGAGATACACAGAAACCTTTAACAGACAGTATCATTCTCTTCTATACTACACACTAGTCCATGGGCCTCTTATATCAGAGGAAGAGCCTGAGGTAACTTGGCTGCTTAGAGGACAGAAGAGATGATGATACTTTAGCAGGGTTCTGGTAGGCCCAGAGGTAGGGGAGCATTCTTGCCAGACAGCACCCCCTAAACACCAGGGCATAACCAGCACCCACTATCCCACAGCAGGTCACAGCACAGTCCCCTGGTGTTCATTCTCCCAGCTCCCCGGCACAGGGGTGAGGTACAATGTTCAGGGTTGGAAGACAAACAGAACGGTCAAGCCTGAAGTTCTTGTTGAGCAGATCTCTCATTGAATATATATCCCTAATCTATACCGAATGCCCATGTCAATTTATTTATTTTAAAGACTTAACTTCTTGTAACCTCCAGTGTTCTAGCGAGACATTTTTACTATATCATACATCCATTAGTGAGTATTCATGAGGTCAAGTGATGCTGGAGGCTATATACATGCACCTATACTCAATCTATTCACTCAATCCTACATCTTCGGCCTGAAAGCATTCTCCTGGGCTTTACTGAACACAGATAGATGAGGAAAAAACCCTAGAGAACGCACGTGGCCATATGCCTTACTCCCCTCCAGCCAGTCCATGGTACTTTGCAGGCTTGAGAGTGGAGGTTCGGCAATGGAATTTAATGGGGTTCCCAAACCTAGGCTATGTTCACACACCGTCAAAGCAAAAAAAAAAAAGACTAAAATGTGTTTGTAACAGAAGACGCCACCATGGAGGCTCCAGTGAGGCAAGTGTAACAATTAAAGGACGAGACTTTGTCGTTTGTCGATAGCAACGCTTGACTCCATGCTTTAGCAATAGTTGGTTGACCCCACATATCCGACTCCATATACTTTTGGCCGTATATCCATTACAAGGGTCAACAATTACAGGACAAAACATTTCAGGCCTTTGAGATGTGCATCTTTGGGGGGGGGACATGAATACTGCGGTGCGTATCACTCTGAGCCCCTCAGCCCATCACTGTGGTTCACTGTCACATGTCAACATCCATCGGCCAAGCCATACCGAGCCTTACGGGTGAAATGTCTCTCCTACCCGGTCACACTGATGTACTGTATGGTTTATAGGCATTTGTTTGTATTTTACAATTACTGACCGGTAAACGTCTTCGTCCTAGGCTTTCATTTATCTAGTGATAACACAGAATGCCTGCCATGTGCCTGCCACCCCCGGGGTTCCATCAACGCCTCCTGTGATAGAAATGGTCAGTGCTACTGTCATGACTCCTCCATGTCCGGACTAAAATGTGATCGATGCCAGGAGACATATTATGGATATGATTCAGATTCTGGAAGGTAAGTGGAGAGTATCTATCTATCTCCGATCTATCTATCTCCTATCTATCTATCTATCTATCTATCTATCTATCTATCTATCTATCTATCTATCTTCTATCTATCTCCTATCTATCTATCTATCTATCTCCTATCTATCTATCTCCTATCTATCTATCTATCTATCTATCTATCTATCTATCTCCTATCTATCTATCTATCTATCTATCTATATTTCTATCTATCTATCTATCTATCTATCTATCTATCTATCATCTCCTATCTATCTATCTATCTATCTATCTCCTATCTATCTCCTATCTATCTATCTATCTATCTATCTGTGAACAGCGTCCTGCCAGGTTGTTGCGGGGTCCCTTGGGTACTTATCACGGTGATGCAGAGTGGAATAGTGACCCACCCGGACTATTGGTACTGCCACCCACAGAAAGGGGAGATGACCCAAGGGGTGTGTGTGTACTATGTTGGTGCTTGACGAGAAATCACAGAGTCTCTTTATCATAGATAGAATCTGGTTTACTAAAAAAATACTTGTATGCAGCGGGTCATACAGCTTTGCATTGATATAAACTTTACACTTGATAAGACACTTGATAGTTTAGGGTCCAGATCTGTAGTGAGAGTATAGAGGGCGGTACAGTTGTGCAAGTGGGTTGCGTGCTGAGAGGTACAAAGGAGAAACAGAAGAGTAGAGAGGAGGATGTCGTGAGAGTCCCAACCCAAGTAGTACAGTGCTCTTCCAGGATGTCGTAGATAGAAATTAAAGAATATTTGAGAAGAGAGAGAGAATACTTGTGTTTGTGTTTTGACTATTTGGTCTTTGCACCACCTATTGCTCTACCAGTGTCGAGTGACATGTTCTAGAGGGTAACACAAGCCCCAGACCTTGCTACCTGGGATGAGCGGAATGCTGAGGGTTCCCTGCTTACACCCGCGCTGTGAGATAGAGTTCATAGGCTTCTAGCAACTTTGCTCTATCCAGATCATTTTCTTTACTTTCTATATGGATACTGTCCTGCACTCTGTCTCTCCTTGTCTACGGCGTGGGTTAAGATGATCTCTGACTTGTCCTCTCTAGTGAAGGTTTGACACTGCATAGTGTTGAGTGGAGTTACTTGAGAAAAAATTGTAGGTTGCATGTGCCTAGGTCTGGTTCTAGACTGCACACTGAGACTGAGGACCTGGCAGAGGGCCAGGGCATAACTGGACCGCTGTAGAGAGCGTCCTGTCTTGTGTCCTTCCTCTACAGAGTCTAGCAACAAAAGACCTTACACTTCCTCTACCCATGTGACTCCCTATCTACAGCCCCTGTAAGTTGAGTGGTTGAGGAGTGCATAAGTGAGAATTAAAGAGAGAAATGATAGGATAGAAGAAGACTGTACTCTCATTGGCTTAGAGATCCATGTGATATATGAACAAACAATAATCCCTTCAATACTACAGCTGTGCAATAACTGAATACACACACTTGCAATAGTGACATCTTGTGGTGAAACTTTGGCACTACTACATCACTACTTACACTGGAAAAAGTACAGGCTTTTACGAAGGGTGTAACCAATAGCAACACACGTGGCGGGACACCGCATCAGTGTAGATGTGGATTATTGTTCATCATACAGCATACACTGTGCACAGGCTGATGTGTCGCTGTAGATGTGGATTATTGTTCATCATACAGCATACAGCATGCACAGGCTGATGTGACTGGCCCTCTACTCGATGAACACTGCAGGATCTCCCATCATATAGGCAATTCTTTAGTGAGCAGTAATGTCCTGATCAATGAGCGTCACAGATTGATGATTTGTAGAAGCCGCCACAGATTTGTGTTTATGAAATTCATGTGATGTGAGACGTTTTCCCTCAAGAAAAATTATGTTTTTAATTGATTGCCGTCCGGATCCTCCAGTACCTGGGAGTCCAGGCAATAAAGGCTGCTCTGTATTAATAGTACAGAAACCATTTATCCCAGGGAAGAAATCAATATGACAAAGCGACTCAGCCTGGATTTCCTTTTTTTCAACTTAAAATTGTTTCTTACTTATTATTCATATGTCGCTTATTGGAAAAATATAATAAGATATTATTAGATGTTTTTCACCAGAGACCCGGACAATACTGACTGTGTGTGGTGTAAGAGAGTCACAATTATACTACATCATGGATATCTTCTATCTATCTATCTATCTCCTATCTATCTATCTATCTATCTCCTATCTATCTATCTCCTATCTATCTCCTATCTATCTATCTATTATCTATCTATCTATCTATCTATCTCCTATCTATCTATCTATGGATAACCTGGACATCTTTACCTTTGTATGATGAGGTGGGTTTGCCATGTGCGGATCTCTCTAGTCCCCCCCCCCCCCCCCCTCACCTCTATGCTCTATTCTCATATGCCAATGCCAATTAGTATTGGCCGTAATGACACTATTTACTGCCGGGATGCCTCATAGAATTGCAGAAATGATAAGAAGGATAAAAAAACTCTTCATGTTCTTTTTGACTTTAACGGAAGATAAAATCCAGAGGCGAACAAAATGATGCATTTTATTTATTCCCAGTTGGAATATTATTCCATAAAACAAATTTGCAGCCGGTGTTGCGGCTTTGGCTTTTATCATGCTTTTTAAGGGTGTTGAATGGGTCACTCAGGAGACCACACTCTGAGAGTTCCATTGGGGTAAATCATCAGAAAACAGGATTTGTAGCTCGCCATATAACAAACTGTGTGTTATTCCTTCATTTCTCAAATCCAATACATCATTTATATAAAGATAAAATAGATTAATATAATGATATACAAGAGATAATAACCAAGCCAGGGATATTTGCCAATGAATAACTATTGAAGTAAAAGATAGATAGATAGATAGATAGATAGATAGATAGATAGGAGATAGATAATAGATAGATAGGAGATAGATAATAGATAGATAGATAGGAGATAGGTAGGTAGATAGATAGATAGATAGATAGGACATAGATAGATAGATAGATAGATAGATAGATAGGAGATAGATAGATAGATAGATAGATAGATAGATAGATAGAGCAATATACCACCCATATAAAAGAAAGGACTGTGGAAAAAGAACTGTGTTTGAACTAAGTAAAAATTAACGCCTGTTGTTTGCAAAAGAAGTCCAAAAATAATTGTCATAAACATTATTTGATGTCTGCCTCAAAAGGCGTTCATCATTTAATACACTGTGTTCAAATGACGTCCGTTATTTAAAAGACTTCAGTGCAATTCATTGAAGTCAATTAAACTGATGCAATAATGGCCTTTGTTTATTTTCTTTTTTTCTTTTACTTAATGTGAACACAGCCTTACGCTGCTCATATAATACAACCTACCACTGCCAAAATAATACCGACATACACAATACATATAATACTGCCAATATAATACATACATACACAATACATATAGTACTGCCAATATAATACAACCGTGCACTATCCTCATATACAGAAATATATTACCCATATAAAACATGTGTGTACTGCATATATAATACAACCATGTTCTAGAGCTTGTTTCCTAACCCAATCTGAGATAGCTGACCATGCAGTATAATGTACAATAACTAATTCAACTCTGCTACATCTGTATCTGCTTATTAATAATAATAATAATAATAATAATAATATAAAGTTCTATAAACAATATTCCTTGTTCCTCAATCTAGAGATGCTCACAATTCCCCTTGTGCTGGTTATTATGGAGGTGTCAGAGGCAGCCGTGCTATCGTAGCCGTCCATCCGAGGAGCACGTCATAAATCACATAAAGCTCCACTGCTGCCACCCTTTTAGTAATTGCTTTTAATTAATACTTATTGGACGTTTATATCATTTTATATAATTATTCTTTTTTTTTTTTAATTTTTCCTAATGCTCCAGATGCCGCCCTATTATCCAGCCCGAGAACAACTGCACCATCAGCAATACAGCTGGTTATAAAGATATCTAAAGATAAGCCTCTTAGAAAGCCAAAGCAGGTCAATAACGGAAATATCAGCTTACTCATATGGAAAAAATGTACAGATACCGCCGTGGAACCTAAAACCTCCAGCCCTTAAAACAATAATGGAGGATTCCACATCGACCTGTCAATTCTTAAGGGAAAATCAAAGAGTAAATCACAAATATTCATAACTATTGTCTTACCGAAAGGATGAAATATTTATAGGGCAATAAATTAAAAATACCCCCCCCCCCCCCCCTCAAATTCAGGGTTTAAATGTAACACTTTGAAAGGGGGTGAATACTTTTTTTTTTTAAGTCATCTAGTGCATATATATATTTTTTTTTAAAACAGCAATTTTTCTATAGTCTTTATAAATGGGGTCATCAGCCTTTCAAGTCTTTTCAGTGTTTATTCTGCTCATCCTTGTGCCACCAAACTATTAGCAAGATTTATTTAAATGGAATTTGTCAGTAGGTTTATGCTGCCTTAAAAGAGGTGACAGAAATGCTGAACAGATCGGTGTATTACTTATATAATTCTGTTTGGCCGTTCTCCTAATATGCAGGAGAATAGGGCTCTTTTCACACCCTTCCCCCACCCTCCTGCTGATTGACAGGTGACTGCCTATACACAGCATGAATAACATGATAACTGCCAATCAGCAGCTTGTGGGCGGAGTTTTTTGTTCCTCATGAATATCCAGGACTACTGGGCTCATGTACATAATGGAGAGGACTACTTATTGCCCATGTTATTCAGGAGGAGATCTCTGGATCAGCTGCACAGAACAATGTAAGTGATACATCATTCTGTTCAGCTTCTCTGTCACTAGTTTATACAACCCTGAGATAGGACACCATAAACCGTCTGACAGAGTTTTTTTTTATAGGGAAACTATCAGCAGGTTAGACGAAACTAACTGGCTGATAGCCCCCTATTGCGCAGGAGGTGCTTACCTTCATTCTTGGCGCCATTCTCATGCAGTTAGTCATTTACTCCTCGGCCCAGTAAGACAGTCAAGAGCACTGGGTTACCGCAAGGAGCACTGCCCTTACCCATGGTGCTGATCCACCCCCGGCCGGCAAGTCCCTTCTAATGATAATCAATGGAGAGGGTTGGATCGGTGCAATGGGGGCAGGCAGGGCTCCTAACATTCTTACCAGACCAAGGAGTTAATCACTAACTGCACCGGAACAGCGCCTAGGATGGAGGTAAGAGACATATCTTCCTCCTCTGGCCCTTCTGCCCAATAGCGACATATCAGCAGGTTAGATTCATCTAATCTTCTGATAGTTCCCCTTTTAAAGAGGGTTTAAAGGGGTTCTCCAGGTAAATCATACTATCCTCATCAGTCACCTGACACCCCCCACTGATCAGCTGTTTGGCGCCTACTCTACACAATAACACAAGTGGAGTAATTCATGACTACAACTTTTTTTTTTTTTTGGCTATTACCATGGAGACATATAGGTTTGCATAGGAGCTGTATACACAAAACAATAGAATACTGTTCAATCAAGACTATTTACAAAGTTATTTTATTGAGTACAAACCATTTAACCTCTTGTACATGTATGACATGGCGGCCCGGGCTTTAAAGATGTGTGCTATACACGTACGCATACTTTTACTATAATACTATGAATACTATGGAGCTGAACTCACTTAATATACAGTGACTACTGGTTGTTATCGACACCCAGTACTAACAGTCAGTGATGGACATCAGCAATAATGCTGATGTCGGCCATTAAATCACT
Source organism: Dendropsophus ebraccatus (assembly GCF_027789765.1). Lineage (NCBI taxonomy): Eukaryota > Metazoa > Chordata > Amphibia > Anura > Hylidae > Dendropsophus > Dendropsophus ebraccatus. The sequence goes on from NC_091468.1 coordinate 11,083,854, forward strand.
ATCGATGATCAGAGTATCATTGAGAGGAGTGGCACCTGCTTGGTGCCAATCAGTTTCCATGGCAGCTTAAGGCCTTCTGCTCAACTCCGTGCTGCCTCTGATAGACTCTATTGTCAGATCGTCGATCTCCTAGATAAATTATAGGCAACAGAGACATAACCCTTCAGCTGTAATGCTTCACTTATACTGACTTTATATGAGAAAGAGATTTTATGGCCCCCCTCAGGCTCCTGTGCCCAGGCCCACCCCCATAGCTGCACCCCTCGGTTAAGCTCACAAATTCCCTTTTTTGACTGTCTGATGGCGTGATTTTCAAAATAACGGACGTTCTTTGGTCTCAATATGACGGACATCCAAAAAAACTGGTGTCAAACTGCCAAAAAAAGATGGTGTGTGAACATAGCTCTACTATGCAACAGCATATCTTTGAAATCCAATGATAATTTATAAAAGTCACTTAAATTTTTTTACTATATATTTTAACAAGCCCCCCACCCAATAAAATTCAAATCCCCTTCCCCCTTAAAAAAAAAAGTAAAAAAATAAAATAAAATAAAATTTTATATATATATATATATATATATATATATATATATATATATATAAAGTAAATGTATTTTATAGCATGTGAAATTGTCCAAACTATCAAAGTATGACAATGTTGAGTCAACGAGGTGAATAACATAAAAGAAAAAAGCCAGAATTGATTATTTTTCTCACATCATATAACAGAAAAATTTTCCTTCTTGTACCAGGTAGGCTTTACCAGGGCTGTGCACTCTCACTTTAATGTATAGTAATAGGAATCCAAAGAATCACGTTGTAATCACAGTAAAATCATAACACCAACGTGTTTCTGGGGAAGTTTCAATGGTTTTCTCAGGGGAAAATAATAAATGACAATCAATTAAAATTTAAATTGACCACTGAGATTCTACCTCCTATCTCACCTGAGCCTCAGGCTGCTGTTCTATCCATCCACTATGCTTTATACTGCAGTTATATACAGTCATTTTCTCTACACTATATAACACTGCAAACCTAGGAGATTGGAAAAAGACCATCTGCAAGTAGAAGACCAAGTAACTGTTCACAGATATACTAAAACAAACAAGCCCTAATTGGGTTGTTCATTTTCAGACAGCGCCCCTCCATGGTCTCCTTACACAATGGCATACAATTTTTCTTTCTATAACTTTCTTCTATTTCAGTTTTTACATATTTGTTTATTATTATTATGATTATTATTATTAGTGTTATATCAGTGATTTCTGAACTTAAAGGGATTATCCAGCGCTACAAAAACACGGCCACTTTCTTCCAGAGACAGCACCGCTCTTGTTTCCAGTTCAGGTGTGGTTTGTAATTCACTTCAATGGAACTGAGTTGCAAAACCTGTCTCTGGAAGAAAGTGGCCATGTTTTTGTAGCGCTGGATATCCCCTTTAAATATACATATTTTTTTTCCTGTTTTCAGATGCCAACGCTGCTCATGCAACCCAGCAGGCGCTGTCAATACCAGCTGCCATCCTATAAGCGGTCAGTGCTTTTGCAAACAATTTGTGAGCGGCATCAATTGTTCACACTGTGTAGAAGGTTCCAACGTGCTGGATGGGAATAATCCCTATGGCTGCAGTTCATGTAAGTAACTACTTCCGTTCTCACCTTTTTACTGAGTAGTTGTGGTTGCTGAGGAAAAAAAAAGTTGCACAAGCTTGTATATTTTTATACATTTATATTATATACATTTATATAGAATTTTATACGTATGTATGTGTATATATATATATATATATATATATATATATATATATATATAGTATATTTTCCTGATAGTTATCACTATTGTTTATCCCACACAATATACATATATTACCGGGCCTACATAACTAGTGAATTCTTTAATGGGAAGCAATCCCACACAAAACGCTGTTACAGCTCCGAATACGTCCCTATATACCCCCAGCACTGATCCCAGTCATCACCCATCTAGTCATGTGAGCGTTCTGGAGCCCCTAAGTACTCATGACTGGCAGGAAATCCTGAATTGTAATACCACACACAACCTGAGGACAGAGGTGGAGCTGTTTTTGAAAGAAAGCAGCTATGTTTTACCTGGATCACCCATTTAAATGTTCTGATTCTGACTTATTCAGTCAGGGCAGGGCTTAAATATCCCTATTCTGGCTAAAATGTCCTGTTTATGGCATATTCCTTAAAGGCACGGCAAATAATAAAAGTTAAAATAACTTGCATTTACCTTTCTTGCTCCCCCATCATTTTCACGGATCCCCAGTCTCGCTACCCATCAGTTCTGGATTTGGGTTCATCATATGGATTTGCCCTGTGAGCCTGTGTCCCACCTCAGCCACTTGTTGGATGTGTTGTGCAATCTCTGAGTTCTACCTACATCGGCGCTCCACTGACATTGTTAGTGATATCTGTGCAGCCCTTGCCCAAACAGTTAAAGCGACTCTGTACCCACAATCTGCCCACCCCAAATCGCTTGTACCTTCAGATAGTTGCTTTTAATCCAAGATCTGCTCTGGGGTCCATTCGGCAGGTGATGCAGTTATTGTCCTAAAAAAACAACTATTAAACTTGCAGCCCTGTGTCAAATTGGCGTGGCCTAGAGTGTGTATGCCCTAGGCTTGCATCGCCCCTTCGTCCCTCCTCCCCACCCTCTTCGTCATTAGGAATGCCCCAGAACAATTTCTCCTATTCATCACCTGTGTGAACTTCACATGAGCTGGGTCGTTAAGGTACCTGTGCAGCGTTCACACAAGTGATGAATAGGAGAAATTGTTCTAGGGGCATTCCTAATGATGAAGAGGGCGGGGAGGAGGGACAGAGGGGGGGTGCAAGCCTAGGGCATACACACTCTAGGCCACGCCAATTGGACCCCAGGACAGATCTTGGATTAAAAGCCGCTATCCGAAGGGACAAGTGGTTTAGGGGGGGAAAGATTGTGGGTACAGAGTCGCTTTAAGCTATTAATTGTCCACGCCCCAGAGGCTTCTCCTGCCCTCTGCGGCCCATGATTTTAGGTCTGGACCTAAAGAAACAATCAGCCGATGATCGTTCCATCAGCTGATCGTTATCTGTATTACACAGAGCGATAATCCCGTAAATTGAGCCAATTCAGCCGATTATCACTCAGTGTAATCGGGCCCTAAGGCTGAGTTCATACTATGTTTTTGTCATCCGTTTTTTGCAAAAATAAAAAATAAAAAATGATTGTCTATGCATCTGTTTTTCCATTGAATTACATTTTATATACGGATAAAAAAAAAAAAACGGATCAAAACAGATGCACACACATGCATCAGTTTTTTTGCAAAAATGTAGTGTGAACACAGCCTTACTGCAACAGTATCTCACGGAACATTTCAGTCTCTTCCTCTCACTCTTAAGGCCCTATTACACCAAGTGATTAACAGCTATATTGGCTGCTATCTCTTATGGGTTCCCCAGATGCTCCCCATGGCCCCCCAGCTTATACCCGCTCGCTGTCGGCGCATGTAATAGTGCTTTCAGCTCCTCCAGATCCACCCATGTAATGTAAATGAAACACATCCCTCCTCGCCTCATTGTTGCAGTCACTGCCCCTATATCTCGCATGGTGTCCCAATGTCTTCCTCCTGTTGAGACGGAGATGAACTTTACAGTTTCCAGTCACCAAAAAGGACTGAAAGTGATGGAAGGCTGCAGAATTTTTAATCACGGTAAAGTTTAAAAATATTTTCTTCTAACATTTAAAAAAAAAAATAATTTCCTCTTGCTCAATAACCCCTTTAGAAAGCTAATTTATCGAGCTTCTGATTCTTTTTGTGTTATTATCTGCCGCCGCCTTCACAAAAACGTAAAAAATGAAAGACGATACAAATCTTAGTGAACACAAAATATTTAAAATATGTACATATTTAAAGAGAAAGGCGGCAGATAAGGAAGGTAAATATTTCTCGATAAATATCGTGGCGTTTTGTCTGAGCAACGAGAAGGGGGGGGGAGAATACTGAAGAAGAAGGAAAAAGTAAAGAATAAAAAGTCATAGACTGGAAAAGAGCACAAAAATAAGAAGAGGAAGGAGAATAGGAAGACGTGCGACTGATCCTGAAGCTTCAGTGAAACATTTATTCAACGGTGAGAAAAAACGAAACCCTTATCTAAAACAAATGGCGTTCTTCAGTAGACAGCATCGCCCCTCGGCTACCTGAGCTGAAGACAAAAAGCTTCCTCCGTTTCTGGACTATATAAACACAGAAAATAACACACACAAAACATAGCAATTCGGTAACACACATAATTAGTGTCATACAGGGCCCAAATAAATAGTGTCATACAGGGCCCAGATAAATAGTGTCATACAGGGCTCAGATATATAGTGTCATACAGGGCCGAGATAAATAGTGTCATACAGGGCCCAGATAAATAGTGTCATACAAGGCCCAGATAAATAGTGTCATACAGGGCCCAGATAAATAGCGTCATACAGGGCCCAGATAAATAGCGTCATACAGGGCCCAGATAAATAGTGTCATACAGAGCCCAGATAAATAGCGTCATACAGGGCCCAGATATATAGTGTCATACAGGGCCCAGATAAATAGTGTCATACAGGGCCCAGATAAACAGTGTCATACAGGGCCCAGATATATAGTGTCATACAGGGCCCAGATAAATAGTGTCATACAGGGCCCAGATATACAGTGTCATACAGGGCCCAGATATATAGTGTCATACAGGGCCCAGATAAATAGTGTCATACAGGGCCCAGATAAATAGCGTCATACAGAGCCCAGATAAAAAGCGTCATACAGGGCCCAGATAAATAGTGTCATACAGGGCCCAGATAAATAGCGTCATACAGGGCCCAGATTTATAGTGTCATACAGGGCCCAGATAAATAGTGTCATACAGGGCCCAGATAAATAGTGTCATACAGGGCCCAGATATATAGTGTCATACAGGGCCCAGATAAATAGTGTCATACAGGGCCCAGATATATAGTGTCATACAGGGCCCAGATATATAGTGTCATACTGGGCCCAGATAAAGTGTCATACAGGGCCCAGATAAATAGTGTCATACAGGGCCCAGATAAATAGTGTCATACAGGGCCCAGATATATAGTGTCATACAGGGCCCAGATAAATACATGGCACGTGGGATACTGGTACATTTAAAGGGTTTTCGAGAAAAAAAAAGGGCTTTGTGCCTATTTTTAGGTGGTTAATTTTTTTGCACCTATTTTTGGTCTAAGTTCTATTCATGAACCAGTTTTCCACAGTTGAATATTTTTTAGAATTTTTTAATCTTCCTGTTTTGAGTATTCACCCCAAATTTTGCGTAATCGGGGACTTGCACAAAACTTATCATTTGCAAAGTTGCTGGTCAGCACCAGTTTATTCTCAGATATTCTGGAAATATTTTATTCACAAATTTATAAATTGTTAAATTAGTCCTGTTTGGCTGGGTAAATATCAGACGAGTACTCTGTGGGAAAATAGCATGTTTTAGACTCAATAGTAAATGTCCCCCTAATTGTTTTAAAATCAAATGGTATCAGAAAGATATATAGATTTGTAAACTGATTCTATTGAATAATAATAATAATAATAATAATAATAATAATAATAATAATAATAATAAGTCTTCCAGTACTTATCAGCTGCTGTATGCCCTGCAGGAAGAGGTGTATTCTTTCCAGTCTGACACAGGCTCTCTGCCACCACCTCTGTCCATGTCAGGAACTGTCCATAGCAGCAGCAAATCCCCATAGAAAACCTTTCCTGTTCTGAACAGTTCCTGACATGGACAGAGGTGGCAGCAGAGAGCACTGTGTCAGATTGGAAAGAAAACACAACCTCCTCCAGGACATACAGCAGCTGAAAAGTACTTGAAGACTGGAAAATTTTAAAAGACAAGTAATTTACAAATCTGTATCAGTGTCTGACACCAGTAAATGTAGAAACAAATAGCTGGATTACCCCTTTAACTATACAAATTCCAAATAACAAATGACATGTAGCACCCAGACACATTCACCATGATGTAAACTGCTTACAGCAACCAATCACAGCTCTTCTTTCTTTTTACCAGAGCTGAGAGCTGAGCTGTGATTGGTTGCTTTGGGCAGTTTACGCCAGGGTATATTTTACACCCTTTGATTAATCTGGGTTGTAGTGTCCGACGGTATAACTAGTGGTTACAGGGTACAGAGAGACTCTGTCAGCAGGCTTATGGTGTCCTATCTCAGGGTAGTATAAACTAGTGACAGAGAAGCTAAACAGAATGATGTAGCACTTACATTGCTCTGTGCAGCTGACCCAGAGAACTCCTAAAAAACATGGACAATAAGTAGTCCTCTCCATTATGTGCATGTGCTAAGTAGTCCTTGAGATTCATGAGAAGCAGAAAACTCCGCCCACTAGCTGCTGATTGGCAGTTATTTATCTATGCTGTGTACAAGCATTCAACTGTCAATCAGCAGCTGGAGGGCGGGGGGAGGGGTGTTGCAAGAATCCTATTCTCCTGCATATTAGGAGAACAGCTGAACAAAATGATGTAAGTAATACACCTATCTGTTCTTCATTTCTGTCACTAGTTTATGCTGCCCTCATTTACAGCAACATAAACCTAGTGACAGATCCCCTTTAACTACACATCTCTGTACCTCTTGAATCAACACTACTATAAGGCAACCATCTTTCCAAGGCTTTATTTGATGGGGGGTATGAAATAACCTCTTTCCTGGCCCTGGTCATTAGAGTGCACAATTTTGCTCATAAAACATGCATTTTAATTATTTACTTTTATGGCGTTTCAATACTATACAATAGATCGAATTCTGAAAAGAAAAAAAAGAAAGAAAAAAGAAAGAAATAGAAAAGTTCTTTGCATGGTGCATTTTGGTTGTACATATCTCACCTTTGGTTAACCTGTAAAAGCTTTGTGTGCGCTCTCACATCTGTAATGTAGATGATGTCATGATGTTGGATACGTGATAATTCCCAGGCGTTCATGCTGTTTTCTATAAAATATGTATTTCCAACTCTGCAGCTCCATCACAACAACCTCCTCCGAGAGGCCAGATCATAAACAGCACTGCTATAAAGCTTACCTGGAGTCCACCAGATTCCCCCAATACCAATCAGATTAACTATGCGCTATACAGAGATGGCCTGGGGATCTATCAAACCACTGACTATTACCCATACGGTAAGTAGTGCCGGCTGTTTCTCATTGTTTGATAGTTTCCTCTCTATAGAGTCAAACTCCTCATGTACTTTGCAGGCGCAGTTTTTGGTGCATTGAAGCAATGGGGTCAAACACTGAAGGCACTGCCATGAAGGAGTTTTATTCCTTTGTCTTATTATCTTCTTAAGTTTTCCACAGATTGAAAGGTTATTGTTAAAGGGGAAGTGTCAGCAGGTTAGATAGGGAGCACAATTGCTGTTTTGGATTTTACTGTACAGCATGGCTTTTGATCAGCCACTGTGCAGGTAACTACAACACTCGAATGAGCATGTGCAGTTCCCTTAAAGGGAATGTATTGCCTACATTTTCTTGAACTGATTAAAGTCAGATACTAAACGTTATTATTTTATTCTATTCTGTTTCTATTTTCTGACTGAATTTTTTTTTATTTCCCTTTTCGTACATTGTTATGGGGGCGCCCATCTCGCCAGAGATGTTTTTAACAGCATTTAGTGACATGCTTTACAACAAGACTCATGGACATAGATGACAATAGACAGAGTCTGTCCCCTTGAAGTAAATGTAAAGCATTACTGAGCGTACTCTGTGATCTGTGAAGAGGTCATTCCACAGGAAGCTCTACTCTATTGTCTCCTCTATCTACTGGTGTCACATGATGCTGCAATGCTGTACAGATCACTTTATAGCAGCTTCCTCTTAGCACCACAGACACAACAGGAAGTCCCAGCTTAGTTTTTGCCCCAGTGGTGAGAATGGAAACTGCAAAATTTTAGGATTATTTTATAATATAGATAGAAAAATAGAAAATTAGAAAAACCGTCACCAAAAATTCTTTAAAAATATGTTTCACATAAAAACATTATTTAAACTATAAAAAATGTATGACACATTCCCTTTAAAAAACTGAAGTTGTCTCGGCCCCGGAGCAGCCAGAGTCAATCCTGTGGAGCCAGGGTCCATCCTGAGAAGCCAGGGCCCATCCTGAGGAGCCAGGGTTCATCCTGAGCAGCAAGGGCCCATCCTGAGGAGCCAGGGTCAATCCTGAGCAGCAAGGGCCCATCCTGAGGAGCCAGGGTCCTTCCTGAGCAGCAAAGGCCCATCCTGAGGAGCCAGGGTCCATCCTGAGCAGCCAGGGCCCATCCTGAGGAGCCAGGGTCCATCCTGAGCAGCAAAGGGCCCATCCTGAGGAGCCAGGGTCAATCCTGAGCAGCAAGGGCCCATCCTGAGGAGCCAGGGTCCATCCTGAGCAGCAAGGGCCCATCCTGAGCAGCAAGGGCCCATCCTGAGGAGCCAGGACCCATCCTGAGGAGCCAGGGTCAATCCTGAGCATCAAAGGTCCATCCTAAGGATCCAGGGCCTATCCTGTGGAGCCAGGGTCCATCTTGAGGAGCCAGGGCCTATCCTGTGGAGCCAGGGTCCATCCTGACGAGCCAGGGCCCATCCTGAGGAGCCAGGGCCCATCCTGAGAAGCCAGAGTCCATCCTAAGGAGCCAGGGCCCATCCTGAGAAGCCAGGGCCCATCCTGAGGAACCAGGGTCCATCCTGAGGAGCCAGGGCCCCTCCTGAGGAGCCAGGGCCCATCCTGAAGAGCCAGGGTCCATCCTGAGCATCCACGTTCTATCCTGAGGAGTCAGGGTCCATTCTAAGGAGCCAGGGTCCATCCTGAGGAGCCAGGGTCTATTTTGAGGAGCCAGAGTCCGTCCTGACGAGCCAGGGTCTGTCCTGAGGAGTCAGGGTCCATCCTAAGGAGCCAGGGTCTATTTTGAGGACCCAGGGTCTATTTTGAGGAGCCAGGGTCTATTTTGAGGAGCCAGGGTCTATCCTTAGGAGCCAGGGTCTATCCTTAGGAGCCAGCGTCTCTCATAAACATAATTGGTGGAAGCCCCACAAGGATAAGCCAAGAGAATTGTTCATTAATCTCATTTATAGCATCCATGAAGCTATCCCAAACACAATCCCCAAACACATTTGCACAAAGAAGGCCCCGTCATCAACACCGATGGGCCACCTAATAACACTTGTACATTGTTACTTTCTGCCGTTGAAGCGCTCCATTCTTTTTCCATGTAGCAATCTGCCTTTCCCCAGTATACTGTTAATTACCGTAAATGGCCTGAAAACAGGGCAGGAGTTCATTGCGAGAGAATGAATGGTAAATGCAAATCCTGTTAAATGGTATAGATTGAAAAATGGTATCAAATGTAATAGATGTAATGGTCTTTAACCACTGGGTAAAGCTTCTACTTACAGTGAAAGAGATTTCAGATATAAATCTAGCATTACTTGTTAATTTAATTAATCTAAATACAGTGGTGGGGAAGGTTAGGAAGGTGAGCTGTTAATCTGCTTACATGCTTTTACAAAATTTGAATGCAATATCTGTTTTGCTGGCTCATGCTAAGTAGGTGTTCTGGGCTGTGGAGGCTGTGCCATTGGCTTGTGTTTTCATGACTCTCCTTCATGTCAGTTTATGATGGCTGGAATTAAAAAAAATTGTACTGATCAATGATCATGGGTGTAAACTCTACTAAGGCCATTGCATGGCCCATACCCTTGGTTGGAAATTTTAATAGCTCCACTACCTAGCTGTTCCTTTCAAGCATGGCTACGCAGCATGGTAAATGGCTAAGATTTGCCATTACTTTTGAATACCAGAGCCCCACTTAGCTCTCTTTCAAGGACTATGTTGCAAAATCCATTCCAGACTAAACAGACTAGAAACTACACTAGAATTTTTTTTTTTTAATCCAATTAGTCATACTTACCTGTCAGGGCTTCAGTGACGACCTGCCCCTCTACTTAAGTGCTGCTCCGAGTCATCAGGTCATCATCCATTAAGCACGCTCTGAGTCTCCCAGACGCTCCCGGATGGTTGACAAAATGGAGACCCGATGGCGTATCCGGCAATGCAGAGTGCCATGGGTCCACACCACAGGGCGTGAGTTTTGAATCCTGTATTCAAAAGTGTTATTCCACATGTGTAGGAGGTGAGGATTAGGGGGCTTTTTTCTGGACCCTCTGACCTTCTATATAACATCCCCTAGCCAGTTACACTGGCTATTAGACTAAGTTTCCTAGCGTGATTGGTTTTCCTGTGCTATCACATGTTATCTGTATTTCCTGACTCCGGCTATTGTACCTGACTATCCTCTTGGATTATTTTTCTGAATTTCTGTTAGTTCTCCTTGTTTGTGTTTCGTGTTTTTTTGTAGTGCAAATTAGGGACTGTTGTCCAGTTGCCCACAGTCGCCTAGGGCTGTCCAAGGCAAGAAGGCAGGTACAGTGGGCAGGGACTAGTCCAGGGTTCATTGTCCATGTCCAACCCATCCCTTCCCTAATCAATTAGTATTAATTAGACTAAAGTCAATCCATCAGACTATCGGTGTCTATCTCTGAACAGAATATTCTATGGAGCCTCCTAGCCTAACCCATCACCAATGAGAAGGAATGGACTCCCGTGTGTTATTAGCTCTGTTACAAACTCACACTAAGGAGATGTTACAGGTTGCTGCACTTCAGGAGTATAAATATTTGATAATATGTAAGAATCCAGGACAGACAGGGGTTGTTGGGAACATAATAAAAAGGTCATGATTACCCATCCCTGCCCCCATCACCAACTAGATCTCAGCCCGGTCTCCTGTTTCTCTCAGCTTCCTGTGTCATCATGATCCGGCAGAACCTACCAGCTCAGCCAGTAAGTGACTGCAGAGATGTCCTACCTCTGAGGCAGGTCATGATGTTGCAGGACTGGGAGATGCAGGAGGCCACAAAGGACTATGGCCCTTAGAGCTGCACTGCAGGGGCACAGGGACAGGTAAGTATTACTTCTTTATTATTCCCCATCCTTCTGCCCTGGATTTTCCTTTATTTTGGCCACAGTCAGAATGAGCAGCCAAATTGTTTGTCCATGGTCCCCCACCAACTCGCTAAATGTCCCTTGCTAATGTAGAAGTTAGGGCTGTGAAGGAAGCCGAGTGGTTGATGCTGGACCAGTTCTTCCACTTGTTCCAATGGTATACACAATGCAAAGTCATGGCTAGGTCTTGCTTTACCCAAATTAAAGAATACGTTAGCAGCCACGGACCTGTATTTAAATGCCCTTCCTCAAAAATTTACAACTTTTTGATGTTAATTTGCTGATTCTTTGTCACTTGTAGCCCAAACTAACCATTTTGTCTAACCATTAATGTCTTTGGGTTAGGTATACAGAGCTACACGGATACATTTCTTCTGCCATATACCACCTACACCTATCACGTCACTGCCAGAAACGTACACGGATCCATCAACAGTACCAATGTGACCTATCAAACAAGAGCGGGGCCACCGTCTGGAGACATAGAATTAAGCTTAGTGTATCCCATGGGTCAGTACTCGGCTTCAATGAACTGGACCTTTATTCCAGATGCCCTTGGACCGGTTGCGACTTTCAGGCTCGTATATACATCACAAGGGTCATTGGAGACAAATATCGCTTACGAGGGCCGTGATACACAGGTCACTATTCAGAATTTAACGCCCTTCACCAAGTATAACTTCTCAGTACTTGCCTGTAATTCGGAGGGCTGCCTGCAGAGTATGCCGGCCACGTTGGTAACGGCTCAAGCGCCACCTGCAGGTCAGAGTCCACCAGTGGTCAAAAACGCAAGCTCTACTGATCTTCACCTACAGTGGTCACCGCCAATACAACCCAATGGTAAGTCCTCCATCATTATTATGGCTACTCAGTGGGCTTAGATTTCCAGTGACAAGTCATCCAAAATAATGGATATAACTAAATGCACAAACATTAAAAATGATATTTTAAATCAGTAATGAAATGCTAAAAATAGAAGGCAAACACATAATAAAAAATGCCAAAATTTGCTCTGTGTATTGTGACGCTATTGTTTTGTCCCTGTACTATGTGTGTATTATCCCTGTACTGTGATATCACTGTGTGTATTATCCCCCTGTACTGTGACATCACTGTGTGTATTATCCCCGTACTGTGACATCACTGTGTGTATTATCCCTGTACTGTGACATCACTGTGTGTATTATCCCTGTACTGTGACATCACTGTGTGTATTATCCCTGTACTGTGACATCACTGTGTATTATCCCTGTACTGTGACATCACTGTGTGTATTATCCCTGTACTGTGACATCACTGTGTGTATTATCCCTGTACTGTGACATCACTGTGTATTATCCCCGTACTGTGACATCACTGTGTATTATCCCTGTACTGTGACATCACTGTGTGTATTACCCCTGTACTGTGACATCACTGTGTGTATTATCCCTGTACTGTGACATCACTGTGTATTACCCCTGTACTGTGACATCACTGTGTGTATTATGCGGTTCAGGGAAGAAACAGAGTGCTGCACCTCACACCTATGGCTGATACTAGTGCCGCTTGGCTAAATAAAAAACACATCAGAATTTTGTGTATGAATTGATCAAGCCATACTGCCCCATGTACCTCGTGCCGGTATCTGATACACATGGGTCCCTACACTAAGTCCACACCGTGCCAGTCAGTGGCCACCAACCCCGCAGGCGTGCACAGCCAGGGAACGGGGGCCATGGGACGGCCCTGCGACCCCCATGTCACAGGACCAGACCCAAAAACACCACACCAGAACCCGGCCAGCACCGCCGGCGGAGAAGGTCGCCCCCAAGCAGCACAAGTCTGGATAAGGTATTGCGCTCACCATAGCTGCAGCAAACAGAATGGGAAAAAACAGGAGGGATTAAAACCATGTGCACTCAGGTGTCTCCTGCTAATTGCGGTCATGTGGGTCTCACCAGGAGGAGTGCAATACACGGAGAAGAGAGAGAAACAAAATGCGGTTCAGGGAAGAAACAGAGTGCTGCACCTCACACCTATGGCTGATACTAGTGCCGCTTGGCTAAATAAAAAACACATCAGAATTTTGTGTATGAATTGATCAAGCCATACTGCCCCATGTACCTCGTGCCGGTATCTGATACACATGGGTCCCTACACTAAGTCCACACCGTGCCAGTCAGTGGCCACCAGTGGCACGGTGTGGACTTAGTGTAGGGACCCATGTGTATCAGATACCGGCACGAGGTACATGGGGCAGTATGGCTTGATCAATTCATACACAAAATTCTGATGTGTTTTTTATTTAGCCAAGCGGCACTAGTATCAGCCATAGGTGTGAGGTGCAGCACTCTGTTTCTTCCCTGAACCGCACTGTGTGTATTATCCCTGTACTGTGACATCACTGTGTGTATTATCCCCCTGTACTGTGACATCACTGTGTGTATTATCCCTGTACTGTGACATCACTGTGTGTATTATCCCTGTACTGTGACATCACTGTGTATTATCCCTGTACTGTGACATCACTGTGTGTATTATCCCTGTACTGTGACATCACTGTGTATTATCTCTGTACTGTGACATCACTGTGTGTATTATCCATGTACTGTGACATCACTGTGTGTATTATCTCTGTACTGTGACATCACTGTGTATTATCCCTGTACTGTGACATCACTGTGTATTATCCCTGTACTGTGACATCACTGTGTGTATTATCCCTGTACTGTGACATCACTGTGTGTATTATCCCCCCTGTACTGTGACATCACTGTGTGTATTATCCCTGTACTGTGACATCACTGTGTGTATTATCCCCGTACTGTGACATCACTGTGTGTATTATCCCTGTACTGTGACATCACTGTGTGTAGTATCCCTGTACGGTGACAGTGTATACACTCCGGCCAGGATCCCTTCAGCCTGCAGCACTACGTAGGTTCCGTGGAAATCAAGGCAGTCGAAACAACGCCTATAATTTCCACGGAACTTACGTTGTGTGAACATAGTAAGCACACACAATCATATATATTACATGTACCCCATTTTTCCCCAATAATGTCTGGTGGGACAATCCATATACAGTGGTGCCTTGGATTACGAGCATAATTCGTTCGGGGACCGTGCTTGTAATCCAAATCACTCTTAAACCAAAGCAATTTTTTCCAAAAGAAATCATTGATATGCAGACATTTGGTTCCACATCCCAAATATAATGATTTTTTATTCTGAATAACGTGTAAAACAAATAAAACAAACATTAAGAAAGCTGGATATGTGATATTATAAGTTACTGTACAGTATAGCAATCAGCATGTGGTGTATAATGTATAGTAACTGTATAACCCTGATAACACTGCAGCTGGATATGTGATATATAAGTTACTGTACAGTATAGCAGCATGTGGTATATAATGTATAGTAACTGCATAAGAGTGAAAAAACTGCTGCAGTTTGTAGATACAGGATGGAACTGCAGATCCCCATAATGCAGGAGTGTGGTAAAACAGACTAGAATAGAGAAGCAGGGCTGCTGTCAGAGGTCGGTGTGGTCACATGACAGCAATGGGGAAAGGGAGGTGTGTTCAGCATGGACCAATCAGGAAGTGAGAATCACAGAGCTGTGCAGGAGGAAAGAGACAGAAACTTTTCTATACAGCATTGTGTATAGCTGAGTGTAAGTGCAGGCACATTATAGCAGCAGTGTGTATAGCTGAGAGTGAGTGCAGGCACATTATAGCAGCAGTGTATATAGCTGGGTGTGAGTGCAGACACACTATAGCAGCAGTGTGTGTAGCTGAGTGTAAGTGCAGGCACATTATAGCAGCAATGTGAATAGCTTAGTATGAATGCAGAGACATAATAGCAGCAGTGTGTATAGCTGAGTTTAAGTTCAGGACGATTATAGCAGGGATGGAGAGGATGGAAAACACAAGGGCGGACAGAGACTGCAGGAAGGAATGAGCAGGGTATAGGGTGAGCACAGTATAGCAGCACTCCCTGTCCGGGGAGAGAGGGGTTACAGCTATGGCGAGATTACCTCCACAGTCCTGTCCCCTGATGTAAGCCCCAGCCTGAAGTGGATCTGCTATGATTTGGAAGGTGAGGGAGACTTCCTGGGTCAGAGTGCAGGGCTGTAGACCCCGCTATGCAGACCATGTCCCTTTTGTTGAAAAAAAAACAAATGCGAAACCAGCCAAATGACCTTGTCAGATAAGAGAGAGAAGTATATATGGCCGTGTCACTTGTTATAATGCACCGAGGGCTCCCCACCCCCATCGCTCCTAATTTACCATTGTTACTTTTAACCATAATTAATTGAGAAGACCCAAATTAGGCTCTTTTTCCAGATAAATGAGGCCATGGTGATTTCCTTTGGCTCCCTCAAAGATTTCGTGGCCAGGGGCCGCAAAGGGACGTTACTCTTCGCCTTTGCTTATGTGCTATTTCTTCTGATACCAGAAAGCTTTATAATGATATTTCTTTTCTTTTCGCCTCGTTGTCAAGGACAATTATTTTTAGTGACGATCAATGCTAATTGGGATTGTTTTAGGACAGATAATCTACACTTCCAAAATAGTTACTGATGACACAGGAAAATAATATCACATCATGCATTTCCCTTCCTAATAAGTTTCTTATGTAAAATCAGGACGACACGTTTTCCATGAGCCATATTGTGTACACAGCTTGTTACTCCGCTTGTCACATGTGACACCGATGTAAATAACAATAATAATATTAAACCATTAATATGTATAATTTAGCTCACTTGGTATATTCAGTATTGTCATTTGGGGGAAGGGGGGCTTTCTTGTCTCCATCTATAAACAGCAGCAATGGAGAGTGCCGCATGTTCAGATAACTATGATCACCCCAGAGGTCAAGAGATCCACATTGTGCACACAGAAAGATAAATGATAGATATATTTAAGATAATAGATAGATAGATAGATAGATAGATAGATAGATAGATAGATAGATAGATAATGGATAGATAGATAATAGATAGATAGATAGATAGATAGATAGATAGATAGATAGGAGATAGATAGATAGATAGATAGATAGATAGATAGATAGGAGATAGATAGATAATAGATAGATAGATAGATAGATAGATAGAAAGAATATAGCCACTCACTCTTGCTAGGTGAGATGTGCAAAGCCATTTTCTACAATCCCACCTTCAGCAGGTTATACATGATCTCCTCCTGATGGTTTCCCTTCAGGCTCCACCTGCTAAAGTTGACTCTTTTCCTTCTCCAGGAGTCATTATAAGGCATGAGCTATATATGAGAGATGTACAGCAAACAATGGAAAGGCGAGTCTTCCATGCAAGTGGATGGCTGAACCCCCAACCAGTGATGGAATCTGAGAACGAAAATGCATTAATGCCACCAGTAACCCACGCTGTCATCACCAACCTGGAGCCCAATACCGAGTATGAGTTCTGTGTCGTGACCACCAACATGGCTGGTAGTGTGGCTTCTGAATGGGTGGTAGTAAAAACAGCAGAATCAGGTGGGAGTCTATCTATCTATCTATCTATCTATCTATCTATCTATCTATCTATCTATCTATCTATCTCCTATCTATCTCCTATCTATCTATCTATCTATCTATCTCCTATCTATCTATCTATCTATCTATCTCCTATCTATCTATCTCCTATCTATCTATCTATCTCCTATCTATCTATCTATCTATCTCCTATCTATCTATCTATCTATCTATCTATCTATCTATCTCCTATCTATCTATCTATCTATCTATCTATCTATCTATCTCCTATCTATCTATCTATCTATCTATCTATCTATCTCCTATCTATCTATCTATCTATTATCTATCTATCTATCTATCTATCTATCTATCTATCTCCTATCTTTCTATCTATCTATCTATCTATCATCTATCTATCTCCTATCTATCTATCTATCTATCTATCTATCTATATATCTCCTATCTATCTATCTATCTATCTATCTATCTATCTATCTATCTATCTATCTATCTATCTCTTGTTATAAATGTTATAATTATAAATGATTTGTGTAGGTTTTTAGCTATTCATATAAGCAAACATCCTGCTAATTGTGTAGTTGGAAATTATTTATGAATTATGTAGAATTATAAGAACTGAATCCTTACTGCTAGATTCCCTCAGAGATTCCATCTGATCACTAATGATCTCAGCAGTAGAATACCTTCAGGCCTATTGTTGGGTAGTAGAGAAACCAACTAACAAAAATAACAGACAACCCTCTTTAAAGTTTCCTGTGCAGCACCATATATTGTATTCCCCCATAATCACCTGTTACACTAATGCTCCATTCCCAGAACCAGTATACATGCCGCCTCCAGCCGTCCTTCCACGTACAGCAAATTCCCTAAATGTGTCTTGGGAGAAGCCGAGCAACAATGTAGCAAGAGGAGAAATTACCGGATATACAGTCAACTTGGTGTCACCGGATCCAGTGGAGCCATCAGATACCAGAGGAGCTTCTTCTCAGGTGCGGCCATTCACACTTTACCAGTGGTCGACAATGGGGACTGGCCAGGATTAATTCTCGATTAATTTTAAAGGTGCAATAGGGAAAGTGTGACAAAATTTGGGGCATCCCGTCTGATAACTTCAGTCCTTTAAAGGAGAAGTCTGGTGTCTGGCATTTTTTTTCATAATAGGGGAGGAGGTGGCTGAACATAACAACATCGGCTCCAGTGTAGGGGTCTGCTGCCCCCCCGCTTTGGTTTCCTGCCCCAGGTCGCTTCTGATCTGGGACACGGGTCGTGACGTGTCAGCCCCACTCATCGTTGGCCACTGACTGGCTGAGTGGGGCTGACACATTAAAAACCCAGGTCACCGCTCAGAACAAGAAGTGGCGGGGGGTGAGGGGTGGAGGGAACCAGAGCGGAGGACAGGGGACCACTGAACTGGAGCTATTTTGAAAAAAATTAACAATGGCGGACTTCCCCTTTAACACCCTTGATGCCACAGACAATAGAGGTCACGGCATCAGGGTGATTGGATGGGGTTGCAGCTCCCCTGTGTCCTTCAATACACCATGGCTGTCTTGTTTGTGCTTCTATTGCCTTTATTGTAGTAGGTGTAGAAGCATATACATATATATTATCGTTCAAAAGTTTGGGGTCACCCAAACTATTTTGTGTTTTCCATGAAAAGTCACTGTTCTTCACCACCATACGTTGTGAAATGAATAGAAAATAGAGACAAGACATTGACAAGGTTAGAAATAATGATTTGTATGTGAAATAACATTGTTTTTACATCACACTTTGCTTTCGTCAGAGAATCCTCCTTTTGCAGCAATTCCAGCATTGCCCACCTTTGGCATTCTAGCTGTTAATCTGTTGGGGTAAGCTGGAGAAATTGCCCCCCACGCTTCTAGAAGCAGCTCCCACAAGTTGGATTGGTTGGATGGGCACTTCTGGCGTACCATACGGTCCAGCTGCTCCCACAACAGCTCAATGGGGTTCAGATCTGGTGACTGCGCTGGCCACTCCATTACCTATGATAGAATACCAGCTGCTGCTTCTGCTGGAAATAGTTCTTGCACAATTTGGAGGTGTTTAGGGTCATTGTCCTGTTGTAGGATGAAATTGGCTCCAACCAAGCGCTGCCCACTGGGTATGGCATGGCGGTGCAGAGTGATGGCCTTCCTTATTCAGAATCCCTTTTACCCTGTACAAATCTCCCACCTTACCAGCACCAACCCCAGACCATCACATGACCTCCACCATGCTTAACAGATGGCGTCAGGCATTCTTCCAGCATCTTTTCATTTCTTCTGCGTCTCACAAACCTTCTTCTTTGTGATCCAAACACCTCAAACTTGGATTCATCGTCCACAACACTTTTTTCCAGTCTTCCTCTGCCCAATGTCTGTGTTCTTTTGCCCATCTTAATCTTTTTCTTTTATTGGCCAGTCTCAGATATGGCTTTTTCTTTGCCACTCTGCCCTGAAGACCAAAATCCCGCAGCCGCCTCTTCACTTTAGATGGTGACACTGGTGTTTTGCGGGTACTATTTAATGAAGATGCCAGTTGGGGACCTATGAGGCGTCTGTTTCTCAAACTAGAGACTCTAATGTGCTTATCTTCATGCTTAGTTGTGCAACGCGGCCTCCCACTTCTTTTTCTACTCTGGTTAGAGCCTGTTTGTGCTGTCCTCTGAAGGGAGTAGTACACACCGTTGTAGGAAATCTTCAATTTCTTAGCAATTTCTCGCATGGAATAGCCTTCATTTCTAAGAACAAGTATAGACTGTCGAGTTTCAGATGAAAGTTCTCTTTTTCTGGCCATTTTGAGTGTTTAATTGACCCCACAAATGTGATGCTCCAGAATCTCAATCTGCTCAAAGGAAGGTCAGTTTTGTAGCTTCTGTAACGAGCTAGACTGTTTTCAGATGTGTGAACATGATTGCACAAGGGTTTTCTAATCATCAATTAGCCTTCTGAGCCAATGAGCAAACACATTGTACCATTAGAACACTGGAGTGATAGTTGCTGGAAATGGGCCTCTATACACCTATGTAGATATTGCACCAAAAACCAGACATTTGCAGCTAGAATAGTCATTTACCACATAGCAATGTATAGAGTGTATTTGTTTAAAGTTAGGACTAGTTTAAAGTTATCTTCATTGAAAAGTACAGTGCTTTTCCTTCAAAAATAAGGGCATTTCAATGTGACCCCAAACTTTTGAACGGTAGTGTATATATATATATTTTTTTTTTAACAGCCCACATTTACTTTTCCCATCCTGACAATTTATGATGTCATTTTTGCACATTTGCCAAAATTTGAGCCAAACTTCTGACACTCTACAAGAAGAAACCTGAACAAATTGCCATTTTAACCCTTTACAAAGGGTATGAACGTTGGTTTTTCCCAAAGCCTAGAGATTTATTAATAAAACTATCACAAAAAGAATTTTTCCCCCTCAAATTTCATTGGTCAGAAAAAAAAAATTATATATATATATATATATATATATATATATATATATATATAAAATTGTATTTTTCTCTGTTCATGATTTGTTTAAAGGGAAACTCCGGATAAGAAAAACTTGTTTTCTATTAAAAGTACATTAAAAGTTATATAGATGTGTCTATACAATGTATTACTTTACCCGTACGGTTCTGTCACACTGGTAGCTGATAGAAATCCAGGGAGTGAAAAAAAATGGCCTATGTGCCAATTCACATTGTCTCCTGCTCCTTCTGCTATCCCCCCCTAAGAGACAAATCTTCCATGCCTCTGTCTCACATTGTGTGTGTTTGCTGAGCACAGGCTGATGATGCAGATAGGGGGCAGGGTGTGATGTCACAGGAGGTGGGGCTGGATAACCCAATCCCCTGACTGATTCACCATCTCAGACCAGCCAGAAGCAGGTGCAGCACAAATTTTTCTGATTGTAATGGGTGGGGGCTGTGATGGTCACATGAGGGAAAGCATTGCATTCTGGGAAATGCTAAACCAGGAAAGACAGAAACACAATACAGAGCAAAAAAAACAAAAACAAATGGACTTTTGGTACTTTCAAAACTGGAATAGACAGGTAAGTAATGCGTTATGCTTCGGCAGAAGTAAAAAAAATTTTTAACCTCTACCCGGATTTCCCCTTTAAACTTGATTGGAGTGCAGTGGGTGACTTTTTATTCCAGAGACACATGCCAAATGAGTTAAACTGGTTAAAAAAAATCACTTAAATAGTAAATCTAGACCAAAGCCACATATATTTTAGTTTTTACAATTTTACATGAAGTGGTGTATTATTTCCAGTCTGGAGAGCAGGAGAGGTTTTCTATGGGGATTTGCTGCTGCTCTGGACATTCCTGACATGGACAGAGGTGGCAGCAGAGAGCACTGTGTCAGACTGGAAAGAATTCACCACTTTCTGCAGAACATACAGCAACTGATAAGTTCTGGAAGACTGGAGATTTTTTAATAGAAATAATTTACAAAAATATTTTTTTCTCCAGAGGGGTTACTTAAAGGGGTATTTAAAGGCTAGTGTTATCCATCTGTACAGAGTAGTGGCTCCTCACCAGTAAGGTGGGCTGTTTGATAGGTGGTTTACTAGACTGTTACTCTCCATATATTACTATATGTTTACTGCTCCTTTGTCCGTGGATTGGTTATTATTATACTATTGATACTAATTTATTTTATTATACTGTTACTATGAGAAAATGTAATCGCGCTGTCACGTCTGGCATGTCATTTAGTCAGCGATCTTCTTCTGCTGGATTTCCCTCCCTCCAGGTGCTGTACGTAGCGGAGAGTCATGAAGTATATTATGAAGTGACAGGACTAGAGGCCTACCATGATTACGCCGTCACTGTCACCCTCTGCAATAAGATTGGTTGTGTGACAAGTAAACCTGCGCTCGGGAAGACTCTAGCTTCAGGTAAGAGGTTTTTATAAACTCTCCTTCAACCGTATACAGGAACACGCGGCCAGCGGTGAGGAACATGTGATCTCATTGAGACGAATGCTCGGTAAACGTAAAGTATATAATACAATAGTATAGGGAACCTGGCACCTACATTTTTTTTCATCCATTTTTACAAAAACGGATGAAAAAACGGATTGAAAAAGACAATGCATTAGTGTAAAAAAAACACACTAATAAAAACATCTTTTTTTTTTTTTTTTAAACATACACAAAATGTGGTAACCTATGTTTTTTTGCATGTTGAGAAAAAAATATGCGTTTTTTAACCGTTTTATTTTTATAATGGAGGTCAGTGGAAAAAATGGATGCACACAAATACATTCGTTTTTGCATTATTTTTTATTTTTTAAAACAGATGAAAAAATTGTAGTGTAAACTCATTGCTGTAAAGCGTATGTAATATACATATAGATGTAGCAGAGCTGGACATGTCATTAACCTTCAATGATTGTCTGTATCGTTTATGATATAATATTATATAAAGAGATCAGCGAACTCTTCAAGAGTTCCGGCCGGCCGGACTTCCAGATCTTTTTGAAAAGTTTGTTTCGACCAAATTTCGGATTTCTTCGGATTTCATAGTTTAAAGCATCTATATGATACGGGGGTAGTGTATTTGGTTGAATTTAGGGCTCTACATGTCAGTAACATCATTATCTTTTTAATATTTCAAAGTCAATTTTTTTTTTAGACTTCAATATTCACCATTACAGGGTCTATGCAGGAAACTCACCATTACAGGGTCTATGCAAGAAAATTCACCAGACATGCAAGAGGTATATATTTGTGTCTCAGGAAAACACCTATGTCATATATACTCTTGCAAGGGTCCAACTACAGTACTTGTATATCTGTATAGCACTTTTTTTTAGAGTTTTATTCTACACACATGCACAAGGTATATATTTGTGCCTCAGGAAAACACCTATGTCATACACACTCTCGCAAGGGTCCAACTATAGTACTTGTATATCTGTATAGCACGTTTTTGTTCTGTGCACCTTTTGCTCTCCTATGCCTAATCTATCTACCTATCTTTCGCCCTCTCTATTTTTCTCTATCAATCACTATATGTTTCTCCTCTCCGCTTTCCTAACAATCTTTTTGTCGTTGCTTTTGTACAATATCTTCTCAGTGCAGCAGCAGCATTTTGTCACTGACGAGCTCTGTGCACTGGTAACAGTCTCCTTCCTCTCTCTCTGCAGACTGCGTGGTGCGGTCATGTGACCGCTCCTCTTAAAGCAATACCGACGTCACACAGGGGGTGGGCTACTGCAAGATCCCTGCTGACTGGATGTGTTCCGGCATCATGGGAAAGCGCTTTTCCCGCCCAGAACACTTCCTGCTTTCTAAAATGGCAGCTGCTCGCCACAACTGGGAGATATCGGCTTGGCAGAACTGTGAATTCAGCTCTGGAGTATAATACAGGACGTAACTCAGGATCAGCACAGAATAAGTAATGCAATGTATGTACACAGTGACCCCACCAGCAGAATAGTGAGTACAGCCCTGGAGTATAAAACAGGATGTAACTTAGGATCAGTACAGGATAAGTAATGTATGTCCACAGCAGAATAGTGAGTGCAGCTCTGGAGTATAATAAAGGATGTAACTCAGGATCAGTACAGGATCAGTAATGTAATGTTTGTGTGATATCCCACCATTGGTGTTACTAGTATTTTACACCCCTCGCTAAAATCTGTACTTCAAGTATCTGTGGCAGTGAAGTTTTGCCACAAGATGTCGCTATTGTATATAACTCTACTTATGTTTTGCACAGGGTTTTTGTTTGTTGTGATCTCTACACCAGATCTTCTCTACCTATCTCTAAGCTCCTTTTTCATGTGCTTTCTTCTCCACCACTCACAGGGGACATAACACCTCCTGTAGGAAGTTGTCACATGGGGAGAGGAAGCACACACCCATTTTTAGTCAGTCTTAGTTAGTCTTGGTCTTAGTCAGGTTCCTGGGTAGAGCAGACACACATGGGAGACACTAGTTTTATGCGGTGCTAAACCACTCAAGGGAGAGGACAATTCAGAGAAACCCCAACCTACACTGAGAACATAGGATGGGTCACCCGACACTGGTGGGCAAACAGGTTGTACCCAACAGTTAAGGTAGAAACAGGGGCACAAGTAAAAGTCTACTTCCAAGTCTTCAGTATTCTACTACTTCTTCTTCTAAAGTTTCGGGAGAGCACACTTCTACATTGGGTTGGGACTCTCAGCACACACTCCTCTCCACTACTCTGGACTTGAAGCACAAACTCTTCTCCACTGTTCTGGACTCTTAGTGTAAACTCCTCTCTACTGCTCACACCTCTTCTTATCTAAAGATTCTCTACAGCTCCTGTCTTGTCAAGTCTACAGTCCGCTATCAGTTATTGTACAAAGTAATTCCTCAGTAAAGAAGATCTATTTGTGCTAACGGGACTAAGTGGTTATTGTTTGAGCACCTACACGGCAGATATCACATCCTTGGGTCATCTCCCCTTTCTGTGGGTGGCAGTACCGATAGTCCAGGTGGGTCACAACTCCACTCCGGACCACCGTGATAAGTACCCAAGAGACCCTCTCACAGCCCGGCAGGTCACCGACCACAGGGCAAAGGGTATAGCTCGCCACTCTAAACTAAAAGCAGGTGTGCCACCATACCTGTGAGCCCACCTGGCACTGGCGTCACGACAACCTAACATCTATACTCCGACCAACCACCACAGTAGTGGCGTCACACGTTACCACCTAGCAAGTGACCGGTCATACACACACCACCACAAGGCGGCACACCACCACATATGTACACAGTGACTCCACCAGCAGAATAGTGAGTGCAGCTCTGGGGTATAATACAAGATGTAACTCAGGATCAGTAATGTCATGTATGTACACAGTGACCCCACCAGCAGAATAGTGAGTGCAGCTCTGGAGTATAATACAGGATGTAACTCAGGATCAGTAATGTAATGTATATACACAGTGACCTCACCAGCAGAATAGTGAGTGCAGCTCTGGAGTATAATACATGGTGCTTAGCTGCAATACAAGGCTCTTCCTATGGATACGAATAGGCCTGTAGTGCTCCTTTTCTTCCTTACTACCCCTTTAAATACATCCGTCTCTGTGCAGTGGCCTTGCAGTTTCCATGCCATCTTCTCTCTCCCTTTTTCATGGCAATTAAGAACACAGATGCTAATCGGAGGAAGCGATTTCTCCAGAAGCCGTTACATCTGGCTCCCTGGCAGACTCATCCAGCAGCTGTATTGGTTGACTTGGAGTTGCCTCTGGGTCTTGTGGGGTAATGATGCTGATGGGCTGTCTTGTCTGTCTTACAAACTACAATGTGATGTAGATTTGGATTCCCAACTTGATGCTAAGTAAATTGTGCATTTTTGTCAGCTTCCGCCCAGGATGTCATGTTGATAGTTTTTGCTGCCTGCATACAGTATGTTGGTGAATGTTAGATCCCATTAGGTTACGCGCAGCTGTCTAGCTGTAATCTCAGCAAGGATCTGAGGCTTTTCACATATTACACTTAGCATATTGCACTTATAAAATATAGTCAGCTGCGCTCACTGCCGGACGCACAATGACGACTATTGAAATTGAAATCAGACCATTTTTCTCAATAAAGCGCTCATTATTTATTCATTATAAATGGCGCAAAGAGTAGCAACGTGACGTAACCCAAGCAAAGGAAGGGCCCTAATACACAGGACGATTATCGTGCAAATTATCGTTATATTGTTCGAATGTAATTGATAATCCTTTCGTGTAAGTGCAGGCAACGATCAAAAGGCCAAGAAGAAATCGCTCATCGTTTGTTTGGCGCTGACGCAGAAATCATTTTTAATCGTTCGCTGTAATTCCGCATTTGTTCACTAATCGTTCAGTGTAATTCCACATAGTTCCTTCATTTGCCGAGATCGGATGGAGTAACCAATCGTAGTAATCACTAGAGATGAGCGAGTAGTAAAATATTCGACTTCGATAGTCACCAAGATTCGACTATTCGAACGAATATTCGATCCCATTATAATCTATAGGGAAAAAAATTGCGGCACTTGGAAATCTAAATTCGACCACTTGGAGGTCACCAAGTCCCCCATGAAACCTCCCTAGACGATGCAAACACCTCCGAAATGACACTGGGACATTAGGGGGAGCATGCCTGGGTGCACCCAACACCCCAAAATCGCAGTATAATGTCACTCTCCGCAGTTGCGAAGGAAACATATTTGCGGACGCTTTGCGAACGTTTACGGCAATGTTCACACATTTCTTTCGTATTTCTTGCACAGCGTTACATACATGATTCCAATGTGCGTCTGCAGTGCGTCATGTTATTCGCGCGTATCACGCGTCATGCTGTACGAACGTTATTGGAACAGTATGTATGACGTGCCTTTTACTGGGCTACTGGAACAATATGTATCACGTGCCTTTTATTGGGCTACTGGAACAGTATATATCAGGTGCCCTTAGTGGGCTACTAGAACAGTATGTATAACGTGCCCATAGTGGGCTACTGGGCCAGTATATATCAGGTGCCCTTAGTGGGCTAGACCAGGGACACTATAAGTCACTTGTACACACAGGGTACTGGAATGAATACACCTGCTGCTGCTGTTATATCATCTATGTCTTAGCACTGAGAAGCTTTGGATTCAGAGATGACTTTTTCGCTGTATTTAAGCCCTGAAAAGGACTTTTGGGTTCTGTAGTAATCCGGCCTAACCAAAACGCTACTAAAACCTATCTCTCCCTGCTCCAAGATCTTTCCCTGACTAGGTTGAAAGCGCATCTACGGTCGAGAGGCGGGAGCCAAGTATTTAGGATTTGAGGTCATGTGGTCCAGCCATCCAATGATGGTAGACGCTGTTTCGCGCTGTGTGCGTACTCCCAGGGTCCCTCACGGCCTCCCTGCATGGAGATTGGATTAAAAAAAGTGCCAACTGCGAGGGGAGGGCTTTAAAATGTTTCCCGCTTATTCGCCACACTACTCGATTGAATTCGAATCTTTCGACTACCGCAATATTCGATCGAATACCTACTCGATCAAATCGTATTGGCTCATCTCTAGTAATCACTATGTATCAGTATCTGATTACATATTTTATTAGAATTTATTTTATTAGAATTTATTTATTAGAATCACTTTTTATAGGTTATCACAATAGTAATTCCTACAATGGGGCCCGGGAACAACCACATTATGTCATCATGTCATTGTGGACTTTTCTCCATCCCATAGGAGATCTCTAGCACTACACTCCATAAAGGAAAAGTCCGGCCATTTAAAAAATCCGGCAGCCGACAGGGGGAATTGATAATGAGTAAGAACTTACCCCTCCCTGTGCCTGTGGTAAGGGAACGGACCGGCCGTAGGACCCCCACCAGGCTCTGGGATCATCACTGCACACGTTACAACCTGGCTGATGAACTGGCTGCTTGACTAGTGAGTGACTGGGGTGAGGCGCTGCTCCAGTCAGTGATTGGCTGAGCAGCCAGTCCATCAGCCGGTACAGGCATTCTCCCCCGAGTCGCGATGACATCACAATCCGGGGGTGGGGGAGAAATGCCTACCAGTAGTGGTCCCAAGGCCGTTCCCGCTGCTCACTGCGGGCATGGGGAGAGGTAGGTTACTACTCATTATCAATTCCCCCTGCCAGCTGCCAGGTTTTATTAATTTTTATGGACAGAGTTCTACTTTAATGACCAGGCGCCAATTTTCATTTTTGCATTTTCGTTTTTTACTCGTCGCTTTTAAGAGTCATATCACTTTTTATTTTACAACCTAGAGGGCTGGGGTCTTATTTCTTTCGCCACGATTTGTAGTTTTCATTCGTACCATACTTGTGTAGATGCGAAGTTTGGATCACTCATTATTTTTTTCCTGGTACATAATGTAATAAAAAAATCTGCTATTCTGGAGCTTTTTATGCTTTTTATTGTTTACACTGTTCCCGTACGTCACCAATATTGTTACATTTTATTAGATGGGCCAATTATGCGAGCTAAAATATATAACATATGTATTTTTATGTTTTTTTTACTTTTATTGGGGGAGGAGCTATGCCACTTTTTAAATATTTTTTTTAAAAAATTTTTTTTACACTTTTTAAAGGACAACTTTAAAAAGTTACTTAGTTAAAGGGCGGCATCACAAAGAAAACTAGGTCTGTAGTGATGCATTATGTTAAATGAAACATATTTCAAATATACAAGCATTTCTTTAAATGTATTGTTTAGACTTGACTTGAGAGCTAGGTGGGCTAACGTGAGATGGGGGCTCTAACCACGTTGCAGTCTGTGGCAATATACTTTGGCAAATAACCTGTATTAATGGCTATGAAGATCCGCCTGTTGCTGGTCGAGGGCACAGAGTGACACGTCCAGTAGTACAGGCTTCACTTAAGGGAGGGCCAGCTGTTAGGGTTCCCGGTTGAGTCCTGGTGAATTACAGCCATGTAATTCGCCATAGTTGCTCTTTCCCAGACCGCTATCTTGACTGAAGCTCCTGTTGAAGTCAGGGCTTGGAGAAGAGAATAGCCCCTCAGCATAGATAGAATTCAGTCCATTTGAAGTCGCACCCAAAATGTACTAGCCTGACATGGCTAGCATGTAGGAAAATTTGAATAAGAAGCAGGATACCGTAGTGGAACCCGGCATGGGGCCCTGGCCAGCCGGCCAGGACCAGGAAAGTCTCTCATCAGGAACCAACTTTTGTTTTCTGACTAGACTTCTGACTGAAGAATTAAGAACATGGCCCACTCCACCTCTACTAATAGGCTTCCTAGAAGTTTCTGATTGGTGGAAAAGACAAGGGGAGACAAGGAAAGTAACTATTTCAGGATACCTTTGCAGGGATTGAATGACAAGCCAACTAGGGACATACATCATCAACTTTTTTTTTTTTTCCATGCACATTTTCCTTCAGCTGTGTTTTGCAAAAGTAGAAAATACAGAGTGACATCTCGTGGCCAAAATGCAGTACTGCCTTTACCATCCACAGAATACCCAATAGCATGTATACCTTCAGTGCCATCCTACATATACACAGAACCAGCAGTGACACATGGGTTCTGGGACACTGCACACAGATGTAGTCATACCAGGGCTTTAATGTCTAAAAAGGGCCCAAAGACCCCACCATCTAAGAAGTCACCAATATTAGAAATTGCGTTTGGTAAATTGATGGCCCTGTTACAGATTATGGGGCCACATAGCTTTACGTTATATCTCTGATGGCTGCTTTCCTATACCCATAGAGTCGCATTGAGCAGCAGTCTGGATGCACAGCTGCTCCAACCAATTTATTAT
The DNA here is from genome assembly GCF_027789765.1 of Dendropsophus ebraccatus. Classification (NCBI taxonomy): domain Eukaryota; kingdom Metazoa; phylum Chordata; class Amphibia; order Anura; family Hylidae; genus Dendropsophus; species Dendropsophus ebraccatus. The sequence goes on from NC_091468.1 coordinate 11,112,725, forward strand.
TGCTTATGCTAAGACCCCCTAAATTACTGATCACTGGGGGTCCCAGCGGTCAGACCCTCACTAATGTAATATTATTTCCGCTAATAAGTATTACTGGCTGTAATACACCTCTGATGGCATTTTAAGTGGTACTTTTTAATCTGATGTTGTTTTGTACACAAATCATCCTAGAGTTTTTCAAATCCTGGACAGAAGCCTATGGAGAAAACACAAAATAAAAATGCATGGCAGCTTTTAATAAAAATTATAGATACAAAAACTCAAAAAATAATATTAACAAAGCTGTTTTTAAAAAGTCTAAAATCTACCCCCAAAGTGCTAATAATAAAAACTACAGATCAATAATTTAAAAAACAGCTCATAAATAAGAAAAATATAGGGTCAAAACATAGTAATGCAAAGTCTTTTTTTTATATATATATATTTTTTATTTAAAACAAAATATATTTTTGTGTGCCTCTTAATAAATCCAGCAAAGCTGATAAGGTGAGGAGTTCGAGATTAGAGCGCTATATAAAACGCCACCCCCTTATGTCAGCGTTACATACATTTAAATCATCATAAGTAGGTGTGGGAGGAGGCCACACCTCCTCCATGCCTTGCTGCCTCCCCCAAATATGCGCCTTTTCCATTGCATACACCAGGGTTGCATTTTGATAAATGTCCCCCAAAGAGTTCTTAGAAAGTGAGGAGAAAAAAAAATAATTGGCCACATCTTTAGGGGGTTAAAGAGGTATTTTTTTTTCTTTCAAATCAACTGGTGCCAGAAAGTTCCAGAGGTTTGAAGTTTACGTCTATTTAAAAAAAAATCTCAAATCCTCCAGTACTTATCAGCTGCTGTATGTCATGCAGGAAGTGGTGTATTCTTTCCAGTCTGGAGAATAAAAATTTGCTCCTCCTCTGGAAAGTTCCTGACCTGGACAGAGGTGGCAGCAGAGAGCACTGTGTCAGACTGGAGAGAATCCACCACTTCCTGCAGGACATAAAGCAGCTAATAAGTACTGGAAGACTGGAGATTTTTAAATAGAAGTAAATTACGAATCTCTGTCACTTCCGAGTACCAGTTGATTTGAAAGAATTATTATTTTTTTTTTTTGTGAACTACCCCTTTATGCAGTGCATAAATCTGACTCACGTGTCTCACAAATCACTTGAGCTAGTAGTGATCTGATCGATTTGCCTTCTCTTCTGCACTCGATTACATCGCCTGGTCCAGACGCATGCCCACATTGTGTCCAATAAAAGTCTGAGAGTCAGGGACGCCTCCGACAGAGCATACTCTATCTTTTTAGTGTGTGATTTTTGTATGGTGAGTTGAATTACTGACAAATACGGTGTGGCAATTCCCTTGTCCTTAATCTATGGTTACATTGTATTTCTCTTGATTAAAAGCTTTTGGTTTTAAAGCAATACTTTTTAATTACCTAATGATATAAGTCAGTTCTTGGGAAATAACCGTGCATTTAGGAGTTCATTTGCAATATAACTGAAAAATTCATTGCAAGGCAGTAAAACAATTTACTGTTAATTACAAGGAGAAGAATTTGCTGTAGCATGCTCCCAGATTGCCATGAATCAAGCCGCTCTCGCCGAGATTTATAACGGATGTGTAAGTGGGATGAATTAGCAGGGTTTAATAACAGAGACACAAATCATGCAGACTTCAAGGAGCTTTAATTGATATACTAGAATGTGACGGGCATGAATCACTCAGCCATTCAACAGCAATGTAACATATGGTCACCTCAATATGCTGCATCTTAAATCGGTTGGTGAGTCGTTGGTAGCCCCATATGGCAGGAGCAATATATATTAATTTTTTTTCTGCAAGTTTCTACTTGCTTTCATATTTTTTTTACTAGAAAAGTTGACAAACCTGACAAGATATATTATAAAATATTATTATTATTATTAGAATTTTAGCGTGTCGGTTACTGTAACAGTCATGGGGGGGGGGTATAGTGGTGAATGTAAATGAGGTGAGGAGGACAATAACCTTGGGTATAATAAGGAAACCTGGAGAAAAGGTTGTAGTATGGATCCCATATACAGAAGATTAAATAAATATTTATTTCCCCATATAAATAAAATTCCAGATAATCCTATTGTATGAGTAATAAATAATTATTTTGCATTTTATTACATGAAATAAGGATTTGATTAGAGATGAGCGAACCAGGTTTGAGTCCATCCGAACCTGAACGTTTGGTATTTGATTAGCGGGGGCTGCTGAACTTGGATAAAGCTCTAAGGTTGTCTGGAAAACATGGATTCAGCCAATGACTATATCCATGTTTTCCACATAACCTTAGGGCTTTATCCAAGTTCAGCAGCCACCGCTAATCAAATGCCGAACTATCGGGTTCGGATCGACTCGAGCATGCTCCAGGTTCGCTCATCTCTAGATCGTGGAGGAGCGATCCCCACTTCTGGACCCGGCCGGGGTCTGCGCCGTAATGTCACTTATCCCGGCTCGGCATTCTATTGCTCTTGGCTGCAGCAGCCAAAAGCAATAGAACATAGATCTCATTGATCTATGCAGTATATCTATGTGAATATTGTTGTACTGGGGGTTCAATCAAACTATATACTTTTATCCCGCTATAGCTACCAACTCTGGCACTATATTAGTAATAACATTTCCTATGAAAAGTTTTATGATATATCTGAGGCCATTGTCTTGGTCACAGCCTCACAACAGCCAGACAGACTGTGTATCCACTTGACAGACGTGGCTAAATGGTGAGAGGATACTTTTTCTTATACTGTAGGCATCTAGAACATTGGCGTGTGCAGAACTATACGGATACATGTATATCGCCTTACAGAAATACAAGGCATTTATTATTAGACAAATCGCTGAGAAAAGGCTGATGGTAAGGGAAAATTTAGTTTGTGATCATTTCCGGATGTTGGGTGTGCGGAACACTCTAAGCCGTTGTTTCTCATCCTGTGATACTTTTGCTTTGGCTCCGGGACATTGCTATCATTCAGCACTGTCTCGGTAACAATCACCTCCGATCTCGACTCTATCCACCTTCCTTCGCCCAACAGCAGCAGTGTTCTTTATGGGGCATGGGGCTTGGTGATACTGTTTGGGTAAGGAAGGAGAGCGGGCGAATGGTGCGGCACTGATTGGTTCTCACTGACTGCTCCGAACTCCCCCTCCCCCAGCTCCTCGCACCAGTCTGATCCAACCTGGTGCATGGCTGCAAGGGGGACACTGCTGATAGAGACTTTGTACATAGCCTATGGTGGCAGGGTAGTCTTGGCTTTATTAGGGTAACGTTTATAATCGATTGGGGGTACTTGGCTGGAAAATCTCATCACATGGGGGGACTTGGCTTGAAAATGTTGAGAAACACTGCTCTAAGCCACTCACCAATTGCAGATGATGCTTTTTTGATAGAAGTTCACTTTATCCAGAACTTATTTAAAGGGAATCTGTCAGCTGTAATTCACATTCCAAACTGCTGACCCTGTTAGACAGCGGTTAGGTCAAGGAGACACATGGTACCTTTCATATATCTTTCTGTGCTTCCAGAATGTAGAAAAATGCTTTTATTCTCCAGTGTAAAGCGTCCAAGAGGCGTTCCTAAGCTTATAAAGTATCCCCTCGCTCCCCTACCCTTCCCTCGCTTAATTGACAGGTTCCAGAGATGAGTCCTGCTTCCAAATCTCATTCCTGCTATGTGTATACAAAGTGTGTGCAGGTGCAAGATTTAGTAGCAGGGCTTAGCTTCCGGCTGACTGTCAATCAAGCAGAGATGGTAAAGAATTTTAAGTCTGACACATGAACAGAGCCTAAGATGGCGGTGTGCATGTTGGCCCCCCCAAACCTTTTGTTCTTGGAGAGATAAGCTGGCACCAAAGATGTCTGACTTTAGCTTACTCCTCTCATCCCATAAGCAACACATGAATGTTTATGTGTATGGGAAACTCGAGAGAGATAACAGCCAACATCTATTATAAGGGTACTCCAAGCATGTTCTCACCTAATAGGCTTCTTGTCATGTCCTTGGGTCCCCCGCTACTTCTAAGACAAATTCGTCTCGACAGTGACAGCCCACTCAGCCAATCACTGACTGGAGTAAGATAGTACCAATAATATTTTTTCATGCAACCCTAGCAATATATATAAAAAAATATAAAAGCCCAGAGTACCCCTTTAAAAATATATGGCTGCCTCTACTCTGTATACTCATCTTTACTTTTCATTTGTAACAGAAATTTTTAAATGTATTGAAAGAACATTTTGAAAATGATAAAACCACAAAAATAAATAAAGGGAAAAATAAAATAAAAAATATATAGATAATGAAATAACAACGTAAACTGTTACAGTTTTGAACCAATTTGAAATATAAAGTCAAAGCGATTTCCACATTGAATCATTTTATATAAATTAATGAAAAGAAGAATCAAGTTGTAGAAACAAGATAATTGAAACGTTTCATTAAAATTGGTCATTTCGAGGATTTTGTCGATAGTATTTTTTTTCTTAGTCAGTAACCCAGTGTATCATGCAGACCATGTCCTTAGTATGAATCTCCTAGAATAAGATATTCGTCTTCTCTCCTACTTATTCTAGGAGTCAGAGGAAGCTGCGGAGATAGGCTTATCTATACAGTCTAAATACCCAACCCAAAATAGTGCCTCATTTATTAAACTCCCCAATGCTGAAGGCAAAATAGACACACTGCATTGATAACAGCATGATAATACAAGTTGTCACATAAATTAGCATTGAACTCATAGCAATCCCATTTCTGTTGATAGCCAAATACCATGCTGGTTTTACCACTTGCCTGTCTACATCAGCATTAGTCAATGCCACCGTCTACCTTATGTCACAGCTCCTTTAAATGCTAACTATATTTTCCAGCCTTGTATCCCTTCGCAGTTCATTTATGGTAGTATTTTTGGCCTTATTGTTGGAATAGTTTGAATATTATTATTATTATTATTATTATTATTATTATTTTTATTATTATTATTATTATTATTATTATTATTATTATTATTATTATTATTATTATTATTATTGTGATTATTATTATTAGTAATAGTAGTAGTAGTAGTATTGTTTATTATTATCATTAATATTATTGTGTTGATTATTGTGATTATTATTATTATTATTATTATTATTATTATTATTATTGTGATTATTATTATTATTTTGTTTACTGTTATCAGTGATATTATTGTGATTATAATAATAATTATAATAATAATTATTATTATTATTATTATTATTATTATTATTATTATTATTTTATGCTGATACTCCATGTGTTGCCATATGGCACCATACAAGTCACGTCCATATTGTACCTGCATAAAATGACTGCATACAAACCCAAGTTGCACAGAACCATAATATGGCACCTATAGTCTTTGACGTCAGATTTTTGTATGTCGGCGAAATGCAGATCAGAACGTATAGACGTGTAAATGAAGACTTCTAAGCCTTTGGCTTTATTCAGCATGGGAACAACACAGGAGCAGTAATGTAGCTATAAGGGGGTCACAGCGGCCACAGCTGCAATAAATTAGAAGGGCCCAGAGGCCCCCTCTTATCATGTTACGGTTGACTGTAAAAATCAAAGTTTAGTGGTATACAAAGGTCTGTGCAGCAGCACTGACAGCATCAGACACCTCAGGCACAAGCAGTCAACTGTGCAGCATCACTGACAGGATCAAACACCTCAGTTTAAACATAAACAGTCAATCTTATTTAGTAGTATATAGAGGTCTGTGCAGAAGCACTGACAGGAGCAGAGGAAAGACTTTTGATGGTAGATTTTCATATTGGAGCCAAGGCAAGCTTTTGCCCTGGGTCGTCCCGTAAATCTTTAGATATGTTCTTGCACAGGAGACTCTTAAAGCGACTCTGTACCCACAATCTGACCCCCCCAAACCACTTGTACCTCCAGATAGCTACTTTTAATCCAAGATCTGTCCTGGGGTCCGTTCGGCAGGTGATGCAGTTATTGTCATAAAAACAACTTTTAACCTCTTAAGGACGCATGACATACCGGTACGTCATGCGCCCGTAAGAGGTGTTCAGAGCAGGGCTGCCCGGCGATCTCGCTCTGAACCGGAGCGGTCCCGGGTGCCACTTGTAGCCCGGGACCGGGGGTATTAGTGGGCACGGTCCGATCGCCGTGCCCGCTAATACAGTTATCAGATGCAGCTGTCAAACATGACAGCTGCATCAGATTACCAGATGCAGCACTTCCCTGGTGTCTAGTGGGGGAGCGATCTCTGTTACTGCTGCCGGCCGGGGACCGCTCCAAGATGGCGCCGTCCCTGACTCGGCACTCGTTTGTTTTCGGCTGCAGCAACCGAAGGCAAACGAGTGCCGATCTCATTGATCTTTGCTGTATAACTATACAGCAAAGATCTCAATGAGAGATCAAAGTGTATATACTAGAAGTCCCCAGGGGGAATAACCCTAACCCCAGGGGGAATAACCCTAACCCCAGGGGGAATAACCCTAACCCCAGGGGGGAATAACCATAACTCCAGGGGGTATAACCCTAACCCCAGGTGGAATAACCATAACCCCAGGGGGTATAACCCTAACCCCAGGGGGAATAACCCTAACCCCAGGGGGGCTTCTAGTATATGTGTAAAAAAAAAAAAAAAAAAGTGTTATTAATAAAAAGTCCACTCCCCTTATAAAAGTCTGAATCACCCCCCTTTTCCCAGGTTTTAAATAAAAGTAAATAAATAAACATGTTTAATATCGCCACGTGCGTAATCGCCTGAACTATTAATTAATCACATTCCTGATCTCGCACGGTAAACGGTGTAAGCGCAAAAAAATTCCATCAAATCCAGAAAAAAATTAATAAAAAGCGATCAAAAAGTCATATATGCGCAATCAAGGTACCGATAGAAAGAACACATCATGGTGCAAAAAATGACCCCTGACACAGCCCCATAGACCAAAGGATAAAAGCGTTATAAGCCTGGGAATAGAGCGATTTTAAGGAACATATTTTTGTTAACAATGGTTTGAATTTTTTACAGGCCATCAGATACAAGAAAATTTATACATGTTACATATCGTTGTAATTGTAACGACTTGAAGAACATGGATAACAAGTCAGTTTTACCCCAGGGCGAATGGCGTAAAAACACATTCCCCTCAAATAAAAGAAATGCGTTTTTTTTTTCAATTTCACCACACTTTGAATATTTTCCTGGTTTCGCAGTGTCCTTTATGCAAAAATTCAGCCTGTCGTTGCAAAGTACAATTAGTGACGCAAAAAATAAGGGCTCATGTGGGTTTCTAGGTGGAAAAATGCAAGTGCTATGGCTTTTTAAGCACAAAGAGGAAAAACCGAAAACCCGTCCTTAAAGGGTTAATCCGGCAGCGCTGTGTCTAACGGCCGAGGCTTACATTTGTACATGCATTAGGCTGGCACACCCTCTCTGTCCCTCCTCCCCACCCTCCTCATCATTAGGAATGCTCCAGGCAGATTGCTTCCTATTCCCCACTTGTGTGTATAATGAACATGGGCTGGATCGTTAATACACCTGTGCAAAGCTCAAACAGCAGTAAATGTTCCTGGATCATTCCTAATGATGAGGAGGGTGGGGAGGAGGGAAGGAGAGGTGGTGCCAGCCTAATGCATATACAAATGTAAGCCCCGGCCGTTAGACACAGCGCTGCAGGATTAAAAGTTGTTTTTATGACAATAATTGCATCCCCTGCCGAACGGACCTCAGGACAGATCTTGGATTAAAAGCAGCTATCTGATGGTACATGTGGTTTGGGGGGGGGGGACAGATTGTGGGTACAGAGTCGCTTTAAATACGCCACCGGGATCAAATGGCTTCCTGCAAGTAAGGGAGAGGTGATTAATAGTTATTGTGCAGTTTATGTATAATACTAAAGACCCTATATATGGAAGAGAGATCTTTGGGATCTTTCTTGCACCAGAGTGTTGGTGCAAACAGTACATGTGTATCTCCTATAGCTTCTAACCTGCCTCGAGCTATCTCTACAGTCATGGCCAAAAATATTGAGAATGACACAAATATTATATTTTCACATGATCTGCTGCCCTCTGGTTTTTCTGTGTGTTTGTCAGATGTTTTTATCACATGCAGAAATATAATTGCAATCATACTATGAGTAACAAAAGCCTATACTGACAGAATGAGTTAATGCAGCAAGTCAATATTTGCAGTGTTGCGCCTTCTTCTTCAGAACCTCTGCAATTCTCCCTGGCTGCTCTCAATCAACTTCTGGACCAAATCCTGGCTGATAGCAGTCCATTCTTGCACAATCAATGCTTGCATTTTGTCAGAATTTGTTGGTTTTTGTTTGTCCACCCGTCTCTTGATGATTGACCACAAGTTCTTAATAAGATTAAGATCTGGGGAGTTTCCAGGCCGTGAACCCAAAATCTCTGTTTTGTTCCCTAAGCCATTTAGTTATCACCTTTGCTTTATGGCAAGGTGCTCTATCATGCTGGAAAAGGCATTGTTGATGGCCAAACTGCCCTTGGACGGTTGGGAGAAGTTGCTCTTGGAGGACATTCTGGTACCATTCTTTATTCATGGCTGTGTTTTTAGGCAAGACTGTGAGAGAGCCGATTCCCTTGGCTGAGAAGCAACCCCACACATGAATGGTTTCAGGATGCCGGTTACAGTTGGCATGAGACAAGACTGGTGGTAGCGCTCACCTCGTCTTCTCCGAAAAAGCTGTTTTCCAGATGTCTCAAACAATCGGAAAGGGGATTCATCAGAGAAAATAACTTTACCCCAGTCCTCAGCAGTCCACTCCCTGGACCTTTTGCAGAATATCAGTCTGTCCCTGATGTTTTTTCTGGAGAGAAGTGACTTCTTTGCTGCCCTTCTTGAGACCAGGCCTTGATTCATGAGTCTTCGCCTCACAATGCGTGTAGATGCACTCACACCTGCCTGCTGCCATTCCTGAGCACGCTCTGCACTGCTGGGAGCCCAAACCCGCAGCTGAAACACTTTTAAGAGACGGTCCTGGCGCTTGCTGATTTTTCTTGGGCGCCCTGGAGCCTTTTTTTGGCAACAATGGAACCTCTCTCCTTGAAGTTCTTGATGATGCGATAGATTGTTGACTGAGGTGCAATCTTTCTAGCTGCGATACTCTTCCCCGTTAGGCCATTTTTGTGCAGTGCAATGATGACTGCACGTGCTTCTTTAGAGATAACCATGGTTAACAGAAGAGAAACAATGATGCCAAGCACCAGCCTCCTTTTAAAGTGTCCAGTGGTGTCATTCTTACTTAAACATGACAGATTGATCTCCAGCCCTGTCCTCATCAACACCCACACCTGTGTTAATGGAGCAATCACTGAAACGATGTTAGCTGGTCCTTGTAAGGCAGGGCTGCAATGATGTTGAAATGTGTTTTGGGGGATAAAGTTCATTTTCTAGGCAAATATGGACTTTGCAAGTAATTGCTGTTATGCTGATCACTCTTTATAACATTCTGGAGTATATGCAAATTGCCATTTTAAAAACTGAAGCAGTAGACTTTGTAAAAATTTATATTTGTATCATTCTCAAAACTTTTGGCCATGACTGTCCATACTACTAAACTAAGGTTGGCTGCCTATGCCTGAGGTGTTTGATCCGTTGAAGTGCAGCACCATGCTTGTGTGCCGTCCTCCACCAGGTAAGTGCCCTTTGGACCCCATAACAATTGCAGAAACAAACCCGTAAGTACATACGTCCTTCCCCTTTCTCTATCGGTGGCTTTTTATATAGAAGTCAACAGCCCAGCATGTTTTACAATGAATCAAGCAAAGCGATGCAGCTAATGAAGGAATCCCGTGGCCTCGTGACTCATAACAATAATGAAAATGTGGATCTGTACTGTTATAGTTTATGTACAAGCAAATGTGCCCGGCAGAGACAATGCTCCCAGCGGAAAGATGAAGGAATTGTAGACTGGTGAAATTGGTCTGCACTGGGATCATTACACCGGCACCAATGCGAGCAGGAACATTAAAGATTCCCTGGTTATAAATTCCTATATAATACAATATCAGCGGGGGATCACCTCCCGGCAAAACCTCTTTTTTTTGGGGGGTGGGGATGTGGATTAAATGCAGGCAAACTATAAAGGCTGCGATTCCAGCGATTTCAATAAGCCCGGTTAAAGAACAGACTTTAGAGAGAAGGAATCCTATATCCTTGGGTAGAACGCCTGCCAGAATTTAATGTCGACAATTAAAATTTATTTTGATTCTTACCTAGTGTTTATGGCTGTTTGTATACACAACAGACCTTACTAATACAGAGATTCACTATTAGATAGGATTGCCATCTGTTCGGAGTGAAAAGCTGGCATCTGCCTCCCATTCCAAAACTAAACTGATATTATTTCAACAAAACAAAATTAACTGCTTTTTTTTCTGCTTACCAACCTCATTTGGTGCCTAAGATGAAATGGCTTACTGGTAGAATACCCGATGACCTCTGCAACGCCGCTTATTTTTAGAATTGTGACTTAAACATCAGCTGAATGTTGCCATCTGTCCTCGCTTCCGCCTCCCTCCGTTGCACAATGGCATTTTGAAGTATGTCTGTCTAACCTTCTGATAGACTGACCCCGGTGCTTCCTCACTGTACACCAGCAAAGGGTGTGAAACAAGACCTATAGGAGGTTTTTTTTATTTTGTGAAAAAGGTCAAAGTTGACTGATTCCGACTTGCCTGGATTGTCTGGTACGTTCTGCATTATACTCACATTGCAGGGGTGAGTGCATGGACACAATAGTTAGATAAATAGGAAATGGGCATGGCCAGTGGAGTAGCTATGTTAGAGGCAGATCATGCAACTGCTATGGGGCCTCTTCCTGCTGGGCCCCCTTGGAGAAATGTGGTCCGTGTAACGATGGGTGTTCTGGATCCGCGGTGCCACCACTAGCGATGACGTAAGCCGCACCAGGGAGCGGAGTCTAAGGGGCCATTGGTTTTCACCAGTGCCCGCTGCAAGACAGGATAGGCTTGCTGCAGCAGGCGACCCCCAGGTCGCTACCCCTGGCTTGGCTTGCTAGTGGCGGTGGAGAGGTGCGGCTGGAGACAAGTAGGCAGGAGGCTCAGCTGGAACTGAGACAGCAGTCAGATGGCCGGAACCGCTGGGCAGGATACACGGGCAGGAATATATGGGCGGTATACCAGGCAGAAATATACGGACAGGATACACAAACAGGATACACAGGCAGGATACCCGAGAGCTGGGCCACTGGGAAGCATGTAGAGGCTCCAATACATGTGGTAGGACAGCGCTGCAATTTATAGAAGAGCTGCAGAGCATCAGCCAATTAAAGCCACACTGGCCCTTTAAATTAAAGCAGAGCCAATGCGCGCACTCCCTAGGAGACAGGGGACCCCCATCGAGCTGACAGGGAGGAGGAGAAGGAGCCCGGGCACAGAGCAGGAGATGGGGCAGCAGCAGCAGCAGAACCCGTGCACCCACCCCACAAAGCACACTCACATGACCCGGCACAGTCCCTCGGCATTCTGTCCCGTTCCAGTGACGTCACTCGTGCGCAGGGGGATCTGAGAGAACAGAATGCTGCGGGACTGTGCCGGGTCAGGTGAGTATGGGGAGAGCGGTACACCTAGAGAGAGCGGAAACCTAGCTATGCCCCTAGGCATGACTCCCAAATATAGGGGGTCAAGGGATGTGACTGAAGCTCCAGTGCAAAAACTACACAACCCTCATGTGCCATTTATTGTATTGCATTTATTGTAATAAAGGGGTTAGCCAACATTTGAAAAACATGGCCACTTTCTTCCAGAGACAGCACCGCTCTTGTCTCCAGGTCAGGTGCGGTTTGCCATTAAGCTCCATCCACTTCAATGCAATTGAGTTACAAAACCTGCACTCAAACTGGAGACAAGAGCGGTGCTGTCTCTGGGAGAAAGTGGCCATGTTAGAGAACCCCTTTAAGGGATGATTGCAATTTCTGTATCCACTATAGTAACCTCCAATCTATGGGTCAATAGAGACAGTAAAAACAGTATATAAGCCCTCACTTTCTAAAAGTTTGATTTGCTTGCTCTAGAACAGTGTTTACCAAATTGTCATCTTCCAGCTGTTATACAACTACCACTCCCAGCATGCTCAGACAGCCTTTGAGCATGTTGGTAAATGAAGTTTTGCAACAGCTTGGGAGCCACAATGGGGAATGTTGGTCTAGAGGACCTCCTTTATGGGCCATCCTAAATTGGCTGCAGCCGGCCGGAATTCCTCAGAAAGCAGCACTACGTAAGTGCCGTAGAAATGGCCGTGATTACTATGAAACTTATGTAGTGTGAACACAGCCTTAATAAGACCCTATCTTTAAATCTTAAAGGACTTAAAAATACTGGAAAGAATTTTATTGGTATTTTAAGTGGTTAAAGGCGTAGTCCCCCTCAAAAAAAATTGTAATTTACTTCTGTTAAAAAAATTCCAGCTGCTGTATGTCCTGCAGGAAGTGGTATATTCTTTCCAGCCTGATACAGTGCTCTTTGCTGCCACCTCTGTCCATATCAGGAACTGGAATGAGGACTCACAGGCTTTCTCTATGGATGGGGGGAAGCAGGACTCACAGGCTTACTCTATTAGTGAGCAGATCTCATCTAAACTATTCACTAGCAATAATGTACCATTTAATTTTTCTCTTCAAATCCAAAACTTACTGTTTTATTCTACCTCTACGGCTGTAACCGGATGGGTTTTTTTCAGAAAAGTAAACTGTCTTATTGATGCGATGAGAAGGAATGTATTATCTTAATGTCTTGTACATATATATATATATATATATATATATATATGCTGGCCTCGTATGGCTATGTGTGTAGAAGTCATTGTAGTTGTGTGTGTGTGTGTATGTCAACTGTCCAGCCATATACCTTCACAATACTGTAGACATTGGAGGATATAGTTGTTTGTTGCTATTGTTGTTTGGCTGAAAGAACCTTGTAGCTGTAGTGGTAAAACTTGGTCCCCATTGTGCTTGGTAAATATGTACAAGGTCGTATGTACATCTATCTATCTATCTATCTATCTATCTATCTATCTATCTCCTATCTATCTATCTATCTATCTATCTATCTATCTATCTCCTATCTATCTATCTATCTATCTATCTATCTCCTATCTATCTATCTATCTATCTATCTATCTATCTCCTATCTATCTATCTATCTATCTATCTATCTATCTATCTCCTATCTATCTATCTATCTATCTATCTATCTATCTCCTATCTATCTATCTATCTATCTATCTATCTATCTATCTCCTATCTATCTATCTATCTCCTATCTATCTATCTATCTATCTATCTATCTATCTATCTATCTATCTCCTATCTATCTATCTATCTATCTATCTATCTATCTCCTATCTATCTATCTATCTATCTATTATCTATCCATCCATCTATCCATTATCTATCTATCATCTATCTATCCATTTCCTATTTTTTTCTCCTTTATTTCATTACTTTCTTTCATCTCTCTTTCTAGCTATACATCTAATCTAAAGATTTTCCACCATCAGCAGACTCTTTCTGTATTTCTCTGGATGACCATTCACTTGCATTCAGTTTGCTCACATTAGTCTATGACTTCATTCTAAATGACCAGATGAAATAACCCTTACAGGAATCTGGTTGGTGTGCTGTGGGATGCTGCTGCCTCCATGGACCTTGCATGCCCTGCACAAACACAATAGAGATCTCAATTCAGAAGCTTTTGCCAGATCAAAGTCCTGTGAAAGATCACATAGTCCAAGGTGCTACAGTGACACCTTTTGGAATCTTGCCTCAGCCGCACATTTCCTCCACTTTACTGTAAGTCTCTGCGTTCTTCTGCCTGCATCTATGCTTATCACAGGGGAACGGGTAAAAAGAAATAAAAAATAGAAAAATACAAATATAAGAAATTCTGGAATGATCTGAATGCTTTTGGCGGTGCATGTATGTATTTATCCCGGGATAATAAATAGTGTGCAGGCGCTGGTTTATGTACACACTGCATTAACTGTAACTGTAGTACATTTATTTGTGCTGGGGGAAGACTGGAAAATGATTAAAAAATCAATAGTTCCCTGTCACGGAAGCCGGCGTTACGATGCGTTTAAGTAGTTAATTGCAAAAGTCTTATAACAGCGTCAAGTTGGAGTAGTAGAGACCCTTAATTACGGCCCCCGATCCGCTCAATATTACCGACTGACACCGCAGAGCGATCTCACCCAGAAGTAACATAAATAGGAATAAAAGTAAATATTTTTCAAGCTGATGGAAAGTAATAAAGTTCCATGTAATTCTGGTGACAGAAAAAAGTAACAATATCTATCTATTTATCTATCTATCTATCTCCCTATCTCCTATCTATCTATCTCCTATCTATCTATCTATCTATCTATCTATCTATCTATCTCCCTATCTCCTATCTATCTATCTATCTATCTCCTATCTATCTATCTATCTCCTATCTATCTATCTATCTATCTCCTATCTATCTATCTCCTATCTATCTATCTATCTATCTATCTATCTATCTATCTATCAATCATCTATCTATCTATCTAGCTCCTATCTATCTATCTCCTATCTATCTATCTATCTTCTATCTATCTATCTATCTATCTATCTATCTATCTATCTATCATCTATCTATCTATCTCCTATCTATCTATCTATCTATCTATCTATCTATCTATCTATCTATCTCCTATCTATCTCCTATCTATCTATCTATTTATCTATCTATCTATCTCCTTTCTATCTATCTATTATCTATCTATCTATCTATCTCCTATCTATCTCCTATTTATCTATCTATCTATCTATCTATCTATCTCCTATCTATCTATCTATCTATCTATCTATCTATCTATCTATCTATCTATCTTTCTATTATCTATCTATCTATCTATCTATCATCTATCTATCTGTCTATTATCTATCATCTATCTCCTATCTATCTATCTATCTATCTATCTATCTATCTATCTATCAATCATCTATCTATCTATCTAGCTCCTATCTATCTAGCTCCTATCTATCCATCTATCTATCTCCTATCTATCTATCTATCTATCTATCTATCTATCTATCTATCTCCTATCTATCTATCTATCTATCTATCTATCTATCTATCTATCTATCTCCTATCTATCTATCTATCTCCTATCTATCTATCTATCTATCTATCTATCTATCTATCTATCTCCTATCTATCTATCTATCTATCTATCTATCTATCTATTATCTATCTATCTATCTATCTATCTATCTATCTATCTTCTATATATCATCTATCTATCTATCTATCTATCTATCTATCTAGTGGAAATGAGTGGCACCACAGGTCCCAGCGAGGTGGGTGCCAGCTGACTTGTTTCAGACCACAAACCTTTGATCCATAAACATACGATGATCAGCGGCAGACCAATAGCGTGAAAAAACGTGGTGATTTATTTGTTCAGAAGAAGCAAAAACATTTAACAAGTGCAGCACAGCATAGCTTTGCTGTACTGCACTTGTTAAATGTTTTTGCTTCTTCTGAACAAATCACCACGTTTTTTCACGCTATTGGTGTGCCGCTGATCATCGTATGTTTATCTATCTAGCCAAGAGGATCGCAGCACTCCAAAATATAGCGAAAAAATTTGTTTATTTACTAAAAAACAAACAAACAAAAAAACGCGACATTTCGGCACTACAATTGATCCATTCTCAAGCAGTGTGAGAATGACTCAATTGTAGAGCTGAAACCAGGGGCGTTGCTAGGGTCCTAAAACATCCGGGGCCCGGGCCCTCTGAGTGTCGTCATAAATGGTTAGCGAAGGAGCCCAGTGCAGAAGTTAGTAACCTCAATGACCGCTCTATTAGCCCTGCTCTATTGCTGCCACTCATAACAACTGTGGCTAAACAGAAAGAGGCAGCCACCTGGCCTGAGCTCCTGTCAGGGTCACTGTCACCAGTCGCAGTACACCCCAGTGGTGAAAAATTGCCAAGTAAAAGCATTTCTAAGAAGATTTTCTTGCTGTGTCCCTCCATAGTAATAATGTCCCCTGCTTTTTTCCCTATATAGTAATAATGCATCTGCTGTATCCACTATAGTAATATATTTCCCCCTCTCTGCCTGCAGTAACCCCCCCCCCACACACACACACACTACCCCACCTGACCCATACACACACACTACCCCACCTGACCCATACACACACACTACCCCACCTGACATATACACACACACTACCCCACCTGACCCATACACACACACTACCCCACCTGACCCATACACACACACACTACCCCACCTGACTCATACACACACACACTACCCCACCTGACTCATACACACACACACTACCCCACCTGACCCATACACACACACTACCCCACCTGACCCATACACACACACACACACTACCCCACCTGACCCATACACACACACACACACTACCCCACCTGACCCATACACACACTACCCCACCTGACCCATACAAACACACACACACTACCCCACCTGACTCATACACACACACACTACCCCACCTGACCCATACATACACACTACCCCACCTGACCCATACACACACTACCCCACCTGACCCATACACACACACACACACTACCCCACCTGACCCATACACACACTACCCCACCTGACCCATACAAACACACACACACACACACACTACCCCACCTGACTCATACACACACACTACCTCACCTGACCCATACACACACTACCCCACCTGACCCATACACACACTACCCCACCTGACCCATACACACACTACCCCACCTGACCCATACAAACACTACCCCACCTGACCCATACAAACACACACACACACTACCCCCTGACTCATACACACACACTACCCCACCTGACCCATACACACACTACCCCACCTGACCCATACACACACACACTACCCCACCTGACCCATACACACACTACCCCACCTGACCCATACACACACACACTACCCCACCTGACCCACACACACACTACCCCACCTGACCCATACACACACACACACTACCCCATCTGACTCATACACACACACACTACCCCACCTGACTCATACACACACACACACACACACACACTACCCCACCTGACCCACACACACACTACCCCACCTGACCCACACACACACTACCCCACCTGACACATACACACACACACTACCCCACCTGGCTGACACCCCCCCACACACACACACACACACTACCTCATTTGGCGGCCATCCTCCACACATACACATTACCTCACCTAGCGGCCACCCCCATCCGGCCGCCATCAAAGGTGGTTTAATATCTCCTGCTGGTAGTCCCCCTGTGTATACATCATATACACCCCATATGCATACACACACACCCTAAACACACTGCACATACATCACATACTTACACACATACTATACATGCATACACCATATACATATATCATATACACCAACACTGTACATGCATACACTCTATACATCATATACACACATACACCATATACATACATCATATACACATACTGCACATATATCACATACACATACTGTACACATATGCATACACCATATGCACACACTGTACATGCATACACTTACTGCTCATATATCATATACTGTACATGCATTCATACATCCTTTACACGTTTACTACACACACTGTGCACCTTACATACATAAGCACACTTTACACACATACACTTGCACACTGCATAGAGACATCCACAGTTCTCATACACGGACAGGCAGGCAGGCACACACACTCACATAGACACTTACTTTTTATCAGGTTGTCCTCAGCTCCTGTCCAGCCTCCCTCTTCCTCACGGCCCCGGCTCTCCTGTGTCCTCCCGCCCCTCCCCCTCCTCCCGACAGCAGAGGACAGCAGGAAACATATTATGTGGAGGGAGCAGGATCCCAGACTGCAGCATGAGGCAGCCTACTGGGCCTCTCCAGGAGCAGGGCCCCGCAATGGCTGTCATCTGACTGGGTAAGGTAAGAGCCCCATCAGATGACAGCTTGCACTCACTGACTGCTGCACATCCTGCTGCGGGGCCAGGACAGTCACATTCAGTGTGCAGTGTGCCCGCACTGACTGGCATCTGACTGGGTAAGTGCCTGAACCAGGGCCCAGTCAGATAACAGCTTGCACCGGCACACACTGACTCTGACTGCACGGGACAGTCAGAGTCAGTGTGAGTGCACTCACTCACTGACAGTCTATAGGAGATGCAGGGGAAGAAAACATCCGGGGCAGCAGGCATTTTATCCGGGGCAGGAGCCCCGGATAAAACTGCCTAGCGACGCCACTGGCTGAAACATCGCTTTTTTTTAGTAAATAAACACATTTTTTCACTATATTTTGGAGTGCTGTGATCCTCTTGGCTTGGCATATACGAACACTTTTGGTCACATAAGTGCTGGCGGCTAGCACCGCTTTTCATTGACATGGGAGTGCTGCATTTCTGCTTTGAGATTCTACAGTATCTATCTATCTCCTATCTATCTATCTATCTATCTATCTATCTATCTATCTATCATCTATCTATCTCCTATCTATCTATCACCTATCTATCTATCACCTATCTATCTATCTATTATCTATTTATTATCTATCTATCTATCTATCTATCTATCTATCTCCTATCTATCTCCTATCTATCTATCTATCTATCTCCTATCTATCTATCTATCTATCTATCTATCTATCTCCTATCTATCTATCTATCTATCTATCTATCTCCTATCTATCTATCACCTATCTATCTATCACCTATCTATCTATCTATTATCTATTTATTATCTATCTATCTATCTATCTATCTATCTATCTATCTATCTATCTCCTATCTATCTATCTATCTATCTATCTCCTATCTATCTATCTATCTATCTATCTATCTATCTATCTATCTATCTCCTATCTATCTATCTATCTATCTATCTATCTATCTATCTCCTATCTATCTATCTATCTATCTATCTATCTCCTATCTATCTATCTATCTATCTATCTATCTTCTATCTATCTATCTATCTATCTATCTATCTATCTCCTATCTATCTATCTATCTATCTATCTATCTATCTCCTATCTATCTATCTATCTATCTATCTATCTATCTCCTATCTATCTATCTATCTATCTATCTATCTATCTATCTCCTATCTATCTATCACCTATCTATCTATCACCTATCTATCTATCTATTATCTATTTATTATCTATCTATCTATCTATCTATCTATCTATCTATCTCCTATCTATCTATCTATCTATCTATCTATCTATCTCCTATCTATCTATCTATCTATCTATCTATCTATCTATCTCCTATCTATCTATCTATCTATCTATCTATCTATCTATCTTCTATCTATCTATCTATCTATCTATCTCCTATCTATCTATCTATCTATCTATCTATCTCCTATCTATCTATCTATCTATCTATCTATCTATCTATCTATCTATCTCCTATCTATCTATCTATCTATCTATCTATCTATCTATCTATCTCCTATCTATCTATCTATCTCCTATCTATCTATCTATCTATCTATCTATCTATCTAGATATACACGATGATCCACGGTACTCCGGTAACGGTAAAATTATTCAAAAAAGTAAATTACATATTGCAACACAGCAAGACATGACGTTTCGGAGGTTCACCCGCCACTTAAAAGGTGAATCGCCGAAACGTTGTGTCTTGCTGTGTTGCAATATGTAATTTACTTTTTAATATAAATTTGGAGTTTTTTCACGTTACCGGAGTACCGTGGATCATCGTGTATATCTATATTTAAGGTTCTATCTATTATCTATCTATCTATCTATCTCCTATCTATCTATCTATCTATCTATCTATCATATATCTATATCCTATCTATCTATCTATCTATCTATCTATCTATCTATCTATTATCTATCTATCTATCTATCTCCTATCTATCTATCTATCTCCTATCTATCTCCTATCTATCTATCCATCTCCTATCTATCTATCTATCTATCTATCTATCTATCTATCTATCTATCTATCTACCTGTCTATCTATTATCTATTCATTTATTGTTTTCCCTAAAAAAAAAAATTTAAAAAAGGAAAAATAATTAAATAAAACAAAAAATAAATTTAAAATGAAATGTACAAACCTCTTTTTCGGCCTGGTTGTGCTTACATTTCAGATTGTACAATATCATGCATTATTAAATTGTTGTACAGTGAGACAATGAAATTATAGCAGTGACAGGTCACCTCGCTGGCACGTGAAGGAAGTCGCGGCTTGTGTCACATCTAATTTGAATGATACAAACAGATCCAATAACATGCTTGATGGCATGGCAGATTCCTTTTTTTTTTTTTTGCTTTTTTTTATCCCTTATATTAAAGGGCAAAGATGGTGGATTCATAGATAATATAAATCTCTACATCTCATCCTGTAGTATTATTAGTGGTATTGTTGCATTGTTCCTTTGTTATTCAGATGTAATACACTTACAATATATACCGTATATATCGTTTTTTTCTGTGATTTGATTTGTAATGTTACAGTGTTACTAACTTATGTTACAGTGTTACTGACTTATGTTACAGTGTTAGGCTAGGTTCACACTGCATTTTTGCAATCCGTTTTTTCCCTCCGTTTTTTGCAAAAAAACGGATAAAAAAACGGATGCATTTGTATGCATCCGTTTTGATCCGTTTTTCCATTGACTTCTATTGTAAAAAAAAGGATCAAAACGGATCTGTTTTTTTTTTTACAGACACAAAAACATAGCTGACACTACTTTTGTGTCCTTTAAAACAACGGATCCGTTTTACAATGGAAGTCAATGGAAAAACGGATCAAAACGGATGCACACAAACGCATCTGTTTTTTTCATCCGTTTTTTGCAAAAGACGGATGAAAAAACGGATTGCAGTGTAAACCCAGCCTTACTGACTTGCAGATTCTGCGCCTAAATTAACTCACCGCATTGTCCCAGATGAACTCATCCTGTCTAAGGGTACTATTACACAAAACGATAATCGTCCCTATCGGGCCGATTATCGTTCCGTGTAATAAGCACAACGATCAGCCGATGATCATTGATGTAGGTTTGGACCTAATAGCAGTGCGTGGCCAGTGGCTAACGATTAGCAAGGTAAATACATTACCTATCCATGGTCCAGGGCTCCTCTTGCGGTCCGCTTCTCCCCGGGTCCCGCGCACTGCAGCTTCAGAGCATCCTTTCTTAGCTGACAGGCCGCTCAGCCAATCACAGGCCGGGACCACTACTGACAGGCCGGGACTGACAGGCTGCTCTGAAGCTGCAGAGCGTGGGACCCGGGGAGAAGCTGACTGCAAGAGGAGCCCTGGACCATGGATAGGTAATGTATGCCAGTTTAGCAAGGGCTGCAAGGACATCGGTAACGATGTCCCTGCAGCCCTTGTTAAACAATTATTGGGCCATGTAATAGGCCTAGTAAATGAGCACTGATCCATCGGCCCGTGTAATACCACTCTAAGGCTATATTCACACATTGTAGTATGATTAGTCTTTCTTCAACCAAAGGCTATGTTCATACAATGAGATTTTGAGGCTGTCAGACGACAATCATACTTGGACGTCTTTTTGACGGACATCGACAATGACGGCCTTAATAATCCCATCGTGTGAACATAGCCTTTGGTTGAAAAAAGACTGACCAATATACTGAGCAGAAATACTGTGTGTGAACATAGCCTGAGACTGAGAAACTCTTTCAATTATATTTTTTCTCTGTGACTTTTTGGGAATAGCTGTTGGCTAAATAGACTATTCTTACGTTAAAGGGGGTACTCCAGATTATTTTTCTTTTTCAAATCAACTGATCAAAGAAAGTTATAGAGATTTGTAATTTACTTCTATTAAAAATGTAAAGTCTTTCAGTGCTTATCAGCTGCTGTATGCCCTGCAGGAAGTGGTGTATTCTATCCAGTGCTCTCTGCTGCCACCTGTGTCCATGTCAGGAACTGTCCAGAGCTGGAGAGGTTTTCTATGGGGATTTTCTACTGCTCTAGACAGTTCCTGACATGGACAGAGGTGGCAGCAGAGAGCACTGTGTCAGACTGGAAAGAATACACGACTTCCTGCAGAACTTACAGCTGCTGATAAGTACTGGAAGACTTGAGATTTTTAAGCAGAAATAATCTATAAATCTTTATATCTTTATGAAACCAGTTGATTTAAGAAAGAAAACAATTCTCCAGAGTACCCCTTTAAGTTAGATTTCCAGTAAAATATGAATTTTATCAAGCTACAAAGTGTTAAAATGTGATAAAAGACACTTTTGAGAATTGAACAAGACTTTACCAAATGCCTTAGGAAATCTTGAATACATTTTATTCCTAGCCACCCAAGACCAACCAAACCTCATGCAATCGCTGCTGCCCTCTAGTAGTGGTGAGCTGAATTTGCTTATCCAGAATATTATTTTAGTCATGTGCCTCTGTTATATGTGTCCTTTCCTAACACAGAACTCCAGATCCCCTGCAAAGACATTGCATTCCCTGCAGCCGCCACTAGGGGAGCACAAGAGCTAACTGTAAACTGATTTATGGTTTATTATATACAGATTTTTTTTCCATTGGAAGTAACCCAAGGCAGATCTTTAGATTTGCTGCTTTTTCTTTTCAGTTTCATGTCTACGATTCAGGTATCAATTATAGCCCAATGCAGTAGGGCTAACGTGTGTCCGATCACCTAGCACAGTTTTAGCACGGAGTCCATGCAGAAGTGTCTCAATTTCAAATTCATATCAGAAAAAAATTCACATAATTTCATACACAGGCCAATGTGGAATTCACCTTATAATAGGTCCTGTGAACTAAGCTCAACTGTATGCAGTAAGCTCTTGAGCGCCCTCTAGAGGTGTCTACAGGTATCCAAAATGTTATCTCTTAAAGTGAAATCTGTCAGCTGCGATACACTTTCCAAATAGCTGACTATGTTAAATAGGTCTTAGGGCAGCGAGACACATGGTACCTTTCATATATCTGTCTGTGCTTCCTAAACTTAGAAAAATGCTTTTATTCGTCTGGGCAAAGTCTCAGAAAGGCCTCCCCAAGCTCCTGAGAGCAGTGCCTCCTCCTTGCTCCCCCTTCCATCCCTTTCCTGATTATGTATCCGTCTTTGCTTTCATCACACCCCTGAGAAGGCCAGTGGAATAAAGTGGAGTGCCATAGAGGAGAACAGGTAGGACCTTTCATGCTCTCCAAATAACTCCTTTAAAGGGGTAGTTCACCCAAAAATGTGTTGTTGTTTTTTTTTTCCAGATCAACTGGTTCCAGAAAGTTCCAGAGATTTGTACTTTACTTCTATCAAAAAATCTACAGTCTTCTAGTACTTATCAGCTGCTGTATGTAAGTGGTATATTCTCTCCAGTCTGGAGAGTAGGAGAGGTGTTTCTATGGGGATTTGCTGCTGCTCTGGATGGATCCTGACATGGACAGAGGTGGCAGCAGAGAGCACTGTGTCAGACTGGAGAGAATACACCACTTCCTGCAGGACATACAGCAACTGATAAGTACTGGAAGACTTGAGATTTTTTTTTTAATAGAAGTAAATTACAAATCTCTGGCACTTTCTGGCACCAGTTGAATTGAAATAATAATAAAAAAATACAAATGGCTGAACAACCCCTTTACCTCTATGTCTATGCAGGGGAGCTGGACCTCAGATAAAACAAATCTCCGACCACTATAAAGATATATCGACACATTGAGATGAAGTGTAGAACGTTGAACCTATTTAGAGAACCAAAGGCTAGCCATCTAGTTCAGTACAAGAACTCCGATGCAATATGTGACCTGATGGCGGTGTTATTTTTCATGGTGATACCTTTAATTTATGTACAACCTGCAAATAGCATGAAGCTTCGCTCAGCCTGAAAAATGGCAGTGACTAATGGACTCTCATGAATTGGCATCAATAAATCGATAAAGAATTTACCAGATTGAAGCTCTGCCGTGAATCTGGAATTTGCTATATGGATCCATTGAAAACTTTGTAATTTTTACTGAAGTCATTTAAATTCCAACTTTCTGGTAGAACCCGGACCTAAGATGGAAGCAACTGTAAACCAATGCATCTTGGCCTAGAACCATCTTTACTCACGGTTGAGCTGCGTTGTTTACAGTTGTCTCCATCTTATGTCTCTGTTCCACCACCTTGGAAGTCCATGATGAATCCTACGGTTTAAATTACTTGAATAATGAAATGCGTCATTCGGCAATTGATTAGCGGTGGCTGAAGAAGTTGGATGCCTCCAACTTGGAGCTTGACACAGGACTTTACAAAGTTGGGCACTGTCCCCATTTACTAGCAATCTGTATAGTTAGTTTAAATACTAAGGGGGGAGATTTATCAATCCTCGTACTTAGGAACAGCGGAGAAATTCCCAAAAGCATCAAATTCTAGGTTTAATTTTTAAAAAAGTGAAAGGTGAAATCCGATTGGTCAATATGGCCAACTGCTCCACCGTTTCTTCAAACAAGGTTTGGTAAATCTCCATAAATATGCTAATGCGGATCTAAGTGTCAAGTGGGTGGTCACTACCATAACCTTCTGTTGACAGGAGAGGTGACCGCCAGCAATACACGGCGTGGACCAATCAAAACTGATCTAAGTGGTGTATGAACCTGTGGTGTGTGGTCATGTGTGGTGTCCGCCATGTTGGCGGTATTGAGCACCGATATTAACTCTACTAATTACTAGTGAAAAAGAAAATTAAAGGGGCAGTGTCACAAAGTAGAGGCTCTCTCAGCAGGCTTATACCGTCCTGTCTCAGGGTACCATAAACTGGTGACATAGAAGCTGAACAGAATGATGTATCACTTGCATTGTTTTGTGCAGCTGATCCAGAGATAAAATCTACAGGATAAGTAGTCTTTGTCATTATGTGCATGAGCCCAGTAGTCCTGAATATTCATGAGATGCAGAAAATTTTGCCCACCTGCTGCTGATTGGCAGTTATCTATCCATGCTGTATATAGGAAGTCAACTGTCAATCAGCAGCTGGAGGGCGGAGGGAGGGGTGTGGCAAGAATTCTATTCTCCTGCATATTAGGAGAACGCCTGAAAAAAATTATGTAATTAATACACCGATCTGTTCAGCATTTCTGTCACTAGTTTATGCTGCCTTTACTTAAGGCAACATAAACCCAGTGACAGATTCCCTTTAGGCTGGGTTCACACACTGTATACTTCAGGCAGTATTTGGTCCTCAAGTCAGGTCCTCATAGCAACCAAAACCAGGAATGGATTGAAAACACAGAAAGGCTCTGTTCACACAATGTTGAAATTGAGTGGATGGCCGTCATATAACGGTAAATAACTGCCATTATTTCAATATAACAGCCGTTGTTTTAAAATAACAGCAAAAATTTGCCATTAAATGACGGCCATCCACTCAATTACAACATTATGTGAACATAGCCTTTCTGTGTTTTCAATCCACTCCTGGTTTTGGTTGCTATACAGCCTCACAAATACAGCCTCAAATATACATAGTGTGAACCCAGCCCCCAACTGTGACCCTGCTGCTGCCATGCAACAGTGCAGACACTTTCCCACAATCCCCTTTGCTTGAATAGAAAATAAAAAACCAACTGCGAGTACTAATGGGACAGATCACATGACTGTGATTGAACTGAGCATGTACGACCCACCCTAGTGAATTCCAGGTGGACCAAAACCATGACAACAGGTTATTAAACTAAGCTGCACATGAGGGGATTAGTGCATGTATATCTCTCAAACTATACATTTCCCACAATATGTAACCTAGTGCATCACTACAGACCTAGTTTTCTTCGTGACGCCACAATGAGAGTGCAAAAATGTTTCAAAAAAATTTGCAATAAATAATTTTTATTTTATACGTTTCTAGTTATTTTACCATTTAAACCAGTTTAAAAAATAAAAATAAAAAATTCCTCAAATTTCCCTGCTATGAAATGCAGAAAGTAGAGTCTTTAGCGGGTGGCTATATTTTAGCTCTGCCATTTTTGAGGTAGCCATTTTTGTTATGTGATATCATAAAGCTGAAGTGAATTGCTAATCAATTTAAGCACTTCTTCTGTCACAGAACAAATGAGATTTATTTTGTAATAAGTCTCAATGCACTTCAGCTTTCCAATGCCTTAAATAACATCAAAAATAAATACTCCATCTGGACTCTTGAGGAGAAAATACATGCGTCTCCCCCGCTGCACTATAAATTAATTTTCCAGTCCACAGTGTGCAAGTAGAGAAATATTTTATTTACTGTGCCTGCGTCTTTTATCCATTTAGCAATTTTGTTATGTGGGATCTGACCGACCGCTCATGAAATAAACAACAGGTTACGCAGCCATGTGGAATGCTCCAATAATAGCCGGATCGCTGTAAAATAATCTAATAATCACATTAAAAATAACAGGAATAATAAACGGTCACCATAGGAGATAGTCAGGAACAATAAATAATGGTGTTCATTACAGAATAACAGTACAACACAATAATCATAATGACTATAACTAAAAAATATTATATAATAAACAATAGTGATAAATAATAATAAAGGGGTACTCCACTCAAACATAACTTTTGATATGTTGCTGCCCATGGTGAGACTAACAATTCCTTCCATACTTGTTATTATCTATTCAGTCGCCTTCCTCCAGCCTGCGCTGCTGCTTCCTGCTGAAGACACAGAAATCTCTCTAAGGGCCCTATTACACGGGACGATTATCGTGCGAAAAATCGTTAAATCGTTCAAATTTAAACGATAATCGTTCTGTGTAATTGCAGGCAACTATCGGAAAATCGTTCGTATGTCGTTAATCGTTGATTTAGATCTGAACCTAAAATTATCGTGAATTGTTCGCTAATCGTTCGCTGTAATTCCACATTCATTCGCTCAAGTTCCGCATTTGTTCACTAATCGTTCAGTGTAATTGCACAATGTCCATTGTTTCGCTGAGATCAGAAGGAATAAACGATCGTACTAACGATTGCAATAACGATCATAGTAACGATCGTAACTAATGCTGCGTTTACACGGAACGATTATCGTGCGAATTCGCACAATAACGATCAAATTCGAACAATAATCGTACATGTAAACGCTGCGAACAATCAAACGACGAGCGAGAAATCGTTCATTTTGATCTTACAACATGTTCTAAAATCGTTGTTCGCAAAAAATTAGCAGATCGTTCCGTGTAAACAGTTGTTTGCCAATTTAACCAATGTGTGAGATAGGCTTAAGCGATCGCAAAACGATCGCAAAGCGGATTTCTGTACGATATATCGTACCGTCTAAACGCTTACCGTTATGAAAAAAAATTGTTACTTCAACATCGTTAATCGTATGATCGGGCCAATTATCGTTTTGTGTAAACACAGCATAACGATTATCGCTCTGTGTAATTTGGTGAACGATTTCAGGTTAACGATAAACAATCTCGTTTGTGATTGTTTATCGTTAGTCGTTAATCGTTAAAAATCGCTCCGTGTAATAGGACCCTAAGCCTTACTCTCTGTCTCCCCCTCCTTTCCCCTCCCTTCTGAGACGGCTGATGTAAACAAGTTCCTGTCTGGCTTTATCTACAACATTGTAGCTTCTTTGTAAGGCTATGTTCACACAACGTCTTTTCATCTACGTTTAAAGTGACTTCCGTCATTTTGAGTCTAAAATAACGGACCTTATTTAAGAACCTGACCTCCCCTTAGTGCACGGACGGGTGTTTGTACATTATACTAGTTTGGAATTACTAATTGGACTTTGGATGCGGCTTAATTGAAAAGTCCATTGAATTTAATAGTAAAAAAACGGAGACAGAACGGTGACAAAATGAAAACTGTGTGTGAACCACAAATAAAAAACGTCCTCTGTTTGCAAAAGACGTCTGAAAATAATGATCATGTTTATTATTTTGACGCCTGCGGCAAAAACGTCCGGTATTTAATACGCTGTGTGCATTGGACGTCTGTCTTCCCATTGACTTCAATGCATTGCATTACAGTCAGTTAAATCTCGCCAAAAACGGACTTTATTTTAAATATGAAAATCGGCCGCCTTATTAATATTTTTGACGTTGTGTGAACATAGCCTAATGCTGGGAAGGTTAATCACAGTGAGATCATCAGCAACTTGACCTCATGATCCTCCTAGCATTATAAAGAAGCTACAAAGTTGCATATAAAGCCTGCCAGGGACGCTTGAGAAAGGCTGAAGTACCAGCTGAAACGTCGCCTCCCTTACCCCCGTCTCGCACCTGAGCCATCCTCGTTTCCTCCCCTCCGCCTCCCGGCCGCTCCCCCCTCCCCCTATATTCCTCCCCGGCCTCCCCCTCCCTCCCCTCTCACCCCTCCCCCCCGTCAACCCCTTTCCCCGCCCCTCCTTCCCTACTTGACCCCCCCCCCCTTTTTTAAACCCCCCCTCCCCCATATTCCCTCATTCATATCTGATATACCGGCTATCCGGTGATCCTAGTGCAGGGTCCTCCCCTCCTGTAATGGTACTCCCCCGCCCTGATGGTTCGACTGGCAACATCGCAGGTACAAGACCCAGGTTGGGGCCACCTATGGTGATGTCGGCACTCCCTGGATTACGTCTCTCTCCCGGCAACTACCTGACCCTGCTGCTTCGCGGCACTCTTCCTTACTCTTTTTATTCTCGCTTTTACATCTCCTTTCTCACTCCTGATCTCTTCTCGGTGTCCCCATTGTACTCTCCTTCTCTTTACCCGGAGCTTCCTGCCTGAGCTTCTCCCTTTGGCCTGCTCTTCTACGCTACCCCACCTGGTTTTTGAACAGGTTCCTGGCTGGTGACCGCGGTGTCCCTGCCACACCTAGTGTTTGGGTCTTTGACACCCATTTCTGATTTTTCTTGCCCCCTCTTCTTCGTCCTTTTTCTCCCCCCTCTCTTTGTGTAGCCCCTCACCTCTTGCTTCCTCTCCCTCTGTTTGTTTTTGTCGATTCCCCCCCCCCCCCCCGGGCCGTTCCTCACTGAGCATGTCCTCGGTTCTGTGTGTCTCCATTAACGCACAAGGCCTGAACATATCAGAGAAACGCTCCTCCCTGTTGCGTCTCCTGTGGGCCAAACGTGCATCGGTGGCGTTCATACAGGAGACCCACTTCCGGGAAGATCAAATCCAGAACCTGACAGATCGTAACTTCTCTGATGCATTTCATAGTTGCTCATCGGAATTCTAAAACAAGAGGGGTATCTATCTTGATTGCCCGCTCTGCCCCGTGGGAACTAGTTGACCAGGTGTCGGACTCGGAGGGCCGGTTCCTCTTTGTAAAAGGCAAAATGGCAGGTACTATATGCACCTTTGGCACAGTGTACCTTCCTAATTCCGGACAGGTAGACTTTTTAGACCGCTGCTTTGCGGAAGTTGACGATTTCCTAGAGGGAGTGATTGTTCTCAGAGGCGATTTCAACATGACCCTCGACCCCCTTCTATACTCTTCCACGGGACGTTCATCCCTCTCTTTCTCCTCTCTTTGGCGCACCAAGCAAACGTTACACTCCCACCAACTGATAGATGTATGGAGGCTCCTCCACCCACAGGACAGAGACTATACCTTTTTCTCTAACCCACATAATCTTTATTTGCGTCTCGACTATCTTTTTCTCTCACACGCACACCTTGACCTTGTTACTGCCTCCTCTATCGACCCCATCTCATTCTCTGATCATGCACTGATCGCTCTTTCTCTCTCTTTTGCCCCCCCCCCCCTCAACCGCGGACGTGGCGCTGGCGCCTCAACGACACCTTGCTTAGGGACCCTGGAGTCCTTGCCGAAATACGGTCGGACCTGTCTAACTACTTTGCAACCAATGTTACCACAGATGCCTCCCCCCAGGTTGTCTGGGAAGCTCATAAATGCTTTATCCACGGGACGTTCATTAAACTGGCCACGCGCCTCAAAAAAGAACGGTCTGCTAAGATTCTCGCTCTGATCTCTAAAATTGAGACCTTAGACAAGCAGCACAAGAGGACGCTTGCAGTAGCCACTGGGGCGGAGTTGGCAGCCCTTCGGGGTACACTGAGGGATCTTACCTTCGCAAATGCCAAAGCCGCTCTTGCTCGCTGCCGCCGCCACTATTTTGGATTCGGCAACAAGCCGGGCAAGACCTTAGCCCGGGCCTTACGGTCGCAAAGAGCCCGATCCTTTATCCCTCATGTCTCCTCCTCTTCCGGTGCTAAACTCTCCCTGACCTCTCAAATAGCTGATGCCTTTCATTCTTATTATGTGACTTTATACGGTCTCAACTCGGCAAGCAGCCAACCTAGCTCCGGACCCCTCCCCTCCTCCATCTCGGGCCTTCCTTCCCTCCCAGAAGACAGGATCTCCTCTATTGAGTCCCCCATCACGGCCACGGAATGGGAATGGGCGATCAAATCCACCCCTTCGGGTAAAGCCCCTGGCCCGGACGGGTTTACCCTGCCCTACTACAAAATCTTTGGTCCCCTCCTGAGGGAACATTTTTTATCTGCGTACAATTCTGTCTCCACTGGCTTCCCACTCCCTCCGGACTCACTACGGGCCCACATCTCGGTAATCCCCAAAGAGGGTAAAGATCCCTCTCACTGTCAAAACTATCGTCCCATTTCCCTCCTAAATTTAGATCTAAAGTTTTTTTCTAAAATCTTGGCAGCCCGCTTGACGCCACTTCTCCAGCCCTTTATACATCCGGATCAAGTAGGCTTCATGCCTATGAGAGAAGCGTGGGATAACACCACCCGAGCCCTCAATCTCATCCACCATGCCCATTCTTCAGACCTGCCATCAATGCTCTTATCCACGGACGCGGAGAAGGCCTTTGACCTAGTTAGCTGGCCCTTCCTCTTTGCCACCCTCCAACATATCGGCCTTGGTCCTCATATGCTGGCGTGGATAGGCTCGCTATACTCCCACCCCTCAGCCCAGGTCTCGGTCAATGGCCTTCTCTCCGCCCCATTCTCTATTTCCAACGGTACGCATCAAGGCTGCCCCCTGTCCCCTCTCATCTTTATCTTGACACTGGAACCTTTCCTTAGACATGTCAGAAGCAATGTTAGTGTCTCTGGGGTGAGTGTGGGGCGAGTGGAGCATAAGGTAGTGGCATACGCAGACGATCTCCTTTTCTTTTTAACCTGTCCTTCTGTGTCCCTCCCTAACCTTCTTTCGGAACTCTCTCGGTACCAAACCCTGTCCAACTACAAGATAAACTTGCAAAAATCCGAGGCCCTTAATCTCTCTCTTCCTTCTCCCATAGTGACCGCCCTGGAGTCCGCCTTCCCCTTTCGTTGGTCCCGTTCTTCCCTGACTTACCTGGGGGTCCAACTAACGCCCTCTGTCTCTAATATCTTCACTACAAACTTCCCTCCCATGCTGAAACGAATTGAGCTGGACTTGCTGAGGTGGCACAAGGGCCCTTTCTCCTGGTTTGGGCGCTGCTCTATCTTTAAAATGAATATCTTGCCTCGCCTCCTGTACCTCTTCCAGGCCCTCCCGGTGGCAGTGCCCTTGTCCTACTTTAGGCAACTTTCCACAATCCTTACCAGGTTCATCTGGGCTCATAAGCAACCCCGCCTTGCGAAGGCAGTCCTATATCGCCCAAAATCGAGAGGTGGCCTAGGGCTTCCCAACCTCTACCACTATTATGTCGCCGCCCACCTTTCGAGAGTGGTAGACTGGGTAGGCCTCGAAATGGAATTGTCCCCCCTCTCGCTGCAGGCAGCCCCGTGGCTACCGGATGCCTGTCGCCGACTTGCCCAACACCCTACTATTGCTCCGACCCTGAAGATATGCCAAAAACATCTCTCTTCTGGCTTCCTGGCTTCACACCCCTCTCCTCTATTTCCAGTCTTGGGTAACCCCTCTTTTTTGCCCGGCATGGAAGATCCAGTGTTTCGCACTTGGTCCCGTACAGGTAATTTCCGCGCAGCCTCTTTCCTCTCAGGCTTGAATTGGCTGTCTTTGTCTTCGCTCAATGACCTTGCGGACCCTTCACCTTTAGGATTCTGGCGGGCATTGCAGCTACACCACTTCCTTCATTCCCTCCCCAACCCCTCCTGATTCGCACGGCCATATACCCAGTTTGAATCTCTCTGTCTGGGCTCCGGCCCTTCCCGCCACACTCTCTCTCTTCTATACGCAATGTTGGGTTCGCCTCCGGAACAGCCTCCGCCACCCTTTCTCAACGCTTGGGAAGAGGACCTCAACATTACGTTTTCTGCAGCGCAGGTGGAGCGTGTCTTCACATGTACACTCTCAACTTCCATTGCCTCTCGTCTCCAGGAGGCCTGATACAAACTACTCTCTCGTTGGTATCGAGTGCCTACCCGACACCATCGGATTTTCCCGGAGGTCTCACCACTTTGCTGGAGGAACTGCGGTGGGGAGGGGTCCCTTCTCCACACCTTCTGGAGCTGCCCTAAGCTGGTCCCTTTTTGGAGGGAAGTATGGCGCATTTCCTCTACTTTCACTGACTCTCAGCTTCCTTTCTCCCCATCACTCTTCCTCCTGCATCTGTCGGAGATTACTCTGAAGTCCTACCGACGCTCTGTGCTCCGTCACCTGGTCAATGCCGCCTGTGCCTGTATCCCCGCACTGTGGCGTCAACCCGATCCCCCGAGTATTTCCATGTGGCTCCGTAAAGTGGAGGATATCAAGCGCATGGAGGACCTCACTGCGCAACTGCATGACAGCAACTCTCGTTTCTTCCGGACGTGGTTTCATTTGGAGCAATTTACCGAATTGACCGAATTTCGGTCCCTCCTGACTCCTGAGTGAGGAATGGTCCCCCCCCCCCCCACTCCCCTCTCCTCCCCATCTTCCCCTCACCTCCCTCTGGTAGCTTTTCTGTGTCCTTTTCTTTGTTCTTCTCTCCCCCCTTTCTTCTTTCTGGTTGTTGTTTGAGCGTTAGCTCACTCCCTAGTTGGTTTGCGTTATGCCTACCCACCCATCGGGAGCTGCGGATTGCCTTGGTATTTGTTACAGCTTTATTTCTGACTTCTGTTGTAAAATATGTCTATGCAATAAGGATATGTTTCTATGTCAGTGCATTTTGTGACTGCGGCACGTTGCTGCATGTTTTGTTATATAAATTGGAAAAAAGAATAAAATAGAGAATTTAAAAAAAAAAAAAGAAACATATTAGGTTGGTTTGACAGCTTCTGTCCTTAGTAAAACCATGCTGGTTATCACTTATAATACTATTAGCCACTACATATTCCTGGATGTAGTCCCTTATAAGCCCCTCAAATAGTTTCCCCACGATGGACGTTAAGCTTACAGGTCTATAGTTACCTGGGAAGTTCGAGAGCCCTTTTTGAAGATCGGCACTACATTTGCCTTACGCCAGTCCCTCGGCACAATACCAGTAACCAAAGAATCACAGAATATTTCATACAAGGGTAGAGAAATTACAGAACTGAGTTCCCTAAGAACTCTGGGGTGCAATCCATCAGGCCCTGGAGCTTTGGTTACATTGAGTTTGTTTAATTTATCTTGGACCATATTTATAGTAAACCAGTTCAGTACATTACATGTGTTAGCAGCACTGGCCCCACCCACCTCAGTACTGGCCCCACCCACCACAGCTCCATCCTCTTTTGTATATACAGAACTGAAGAACCCATTAAGTAACTCAGCTTTCTCCTGATCCCCAGTTATTAACTCCCCGTCACCATTATTTAGGGGTCCTACATGCTCTGACCTTGGTTTTTTTGCATTAATATATTTGAAGAATTTTTTGGGGTTTCTTTTGCTATCTATAGCTACCTGCCTTTCATTGTGAATTTTTGCTGCTTTTATTACATTTTTACAGGTTTTGTTGACTTCTTTGTAATGTTTAAATGCTACAGCTGACCCCTCTGATTTATATTTTTTGAATGCCCCTTTTTTCTCATGAAATACTAACAAAAAAATAATAATATTTAAAAAAGTAAAAGTTAAAATTAAAAAAATCAGTATCAACCCCCTCCCCCACCAGTGCTTGTTTATAACTTCTCGCCTTCTAAGGGCTGTTTTGTTTTTGGTTTTTTTTTAGGATCAAAAGTAATTTTTAAAAACACCATTAATTTTATTTTTAAATGTACAGGGAAACTGGTCTGAAATTGGAGGGAAAAAAATGCAGTTCTGAAACTTTTGAGGGATTCTGTAGGTCAGTATTCTAACAGTGATGTCCCAATTTTTATAATTTTTATGTTTTACTAACTTAAAAAATTATTTAAACTATTAAAAAAAAAAACCTAGAAGAAGCTACATGCTACAAGTTTTTTTATATGGTTCTTCGACATGGTTCATCCTGAGATTCATGTAGGTATTCTAGATATAGATAAACGATAAAAGCAGTAAAATAAATAAATAAGTAAATAAAAAATAACTAATAATTTAGCACCTATGGTCACAAAGGTGCGTACTGTTTGGCACCAATTACATTTTTCTTGAAGGAGTGCTGCGCCACAGAATATTTTTTATTAAAAAAGTTGCCTATGGCCATTTTCAGCAGCTTTTCATTTTACTACTCCTGTAGATGGTGGGAACTACAATGGACTAATACTGGCAGCCATATTGGTTGTCCACCAGGTCTTACATTTTCCCTGTTGACCGTAGTTTTTGTTTTCTTTCAGCACCGGAAGGAGTGACGTCACCACTAGTAGAGGGAATCAATAGCACTGTCATGAAGATTACTTGGTCTGCTCCTGTAAAACTTAATGGTCCTTCTCCAGTCTACCAGATAGAGAGGATAGAGCCGTCACTTACCATAGAAGACAAGACAACCTTCATCAAAGGAGTCCGCTTCCCAGGACACGGCTACTTCAGATTTCCATCATCCTTTTTGCCGGGCAACACATATTTCACAGGTAAATTTTTTTGTTAACAAAAAATTTCTTGAAAAACAAAGCGGCCCTAATACGTGGTTTGGACCTTAAGATGGGATTAAATGCTTAAGAAACGCTTCTATAGCCGCTGATCTCTGGAACTCATCCTGAATGTAGACCTTGAAGAAGGTTCAACCAGCCACCCATTGGCATTTTGCTGAATAACATGGTAACATAGTTTATAAGTTTGAAAGAAGACAAGAGTCCATCAGATTCAACCTAGAGAAACCCCACTGTGTTGATCCAGAAGAAGGAGAGTCTTCTTCCTGGACTGTATTACTGATGGACTATTCTTAGGGTATTCTATCAATATCTGATCAATTGGCTTCTAAATTGGGCAACTTCACCGATCAGCTGAATAAAGGGTTCCTTTCATTGCCCAACAGACCCATCAC
Organism: Dendropsophus ebraccatus; assembly: GCF_027789765.1. Taxonomy (NCBI): domain Eukaryota; kingdom Metazoa; phylum Chordata; class Amphibia; order Anura; family Hylidae; genus Dendropsophus; species Dendropsophus ebraccatus. The sequence goes on from NC_091468.1 coordinate 11,148,045, forward strand.
TATATATTTGGTTGTGGCCTAGATATGCCGTTCTCAGCAGTTATGTCCCTTCCAGGTTGGTCAGTAGAGGTGGCGAGTGTCCGCCATGGATAAGATATTGATGTCCAATCCCAATGACTGAATTAAAGAAAACTAACTTGTCCTCTTATCCACAGGATAGGGGACATGTAAGACATTGTGGGGGTCCAACTTCCGTACACCCTGCCAATCACCGATGCCCCCAGATTCTTTGTTATGAAGACAGCCGCGGGTATGATGTGTGACCTGCAGATCTATCCATTCCTATGGAGTAAGCACTTTCTGGCTTGAGAAAGGCTCCATTGTGAAGGCGAAACATTGCATGTGATTTGGCGTTTATGGAATAAACACGTTTGATTCACGATAACCTCAGAGTGCTGCAGGAGTTCTTATTACATAGCTAGATAGATAGGAGATAGATAGATAGATAGATGATAGATAGATAGATAATCGATAGATAGGAGATGGATAGATAGAAGATAGATAGATAGATAGATAGATAGATAGATGATAGATAGGAGACAGATAGATAGATAGATAGATAGATAGATAGATAGATAGATAATCGATAGATAGGAGATGGATAGATAGAAGATAGATAGATAGATAGATAGATAGGAGATAGATAGATAGATAGATAGATAGATAGATAGATAGATAGATAGATAGATAGGTAGATAGATAGATGATAGATAGGAGACAGATAGATAGATAGATAGATAGATAGATATCTGAAGTAGATTCAATGGCACTCCCAAATAGATGCAAAAAATCAGTGTTTATTCCAGTGTCCAAAAATAAGTTGTCACAGCACAGCAATAGGCAACGTTTCTGTGGCCTCACGCCACCATTTTCAAGCTGGCTTGAAAATGGTGGCGTGAGGCCACAGAAACGTTGCCTATTGCTGTGCTGTGACAACTTATTTTTGGACACTGGAATAAACACTGATTTTTTGCATCTATTTGGGAGTGCCATTGAATCTACTTCAGATATATTAGGAAGTCCGTGGTTGGGACTACAACAGGCACCCGTTCACACTACTGGCAGTGCTGCTGAAATAACATACATATAGATAGATAGATAGATAGATAGGAGACAGATAGATAGATAGATAGATAGATAGATAGATAGATAGATAGATAGATAGGAGATAGATAGATAGAAGATAGATAAGAGACAGATAGATAGATAGATAGATAGATAGATAGATAGATAGATAGATAGATAGGAGATAGATAGATAGATAGATAGATAGATAGATAGATAGGAGATAGATAGATAGATACATAGATAGAAGATAGATAGATAGATACATAGATAGAAGATAGATAGATAGATAGATAGATACATAGATAGATAGATAGATAGATACATAGATAGATCATAGATAGATACATAGATAGATGTCCTTTTATTTTAAACTTCTTCCTTTTTGTTTCTGACCTGAAACTTTTCCAATCAGGCGGTGAGGATTGGCGTGCAGGTAATGTGATGAAATATGGGGCTGGTGCACTCTTCATGCTCGGCGATGAATGATACACGTAATCAAGATTTATTATGTCTTTGAATTCTAATTGCCTGTTATGAATCACAGTTAATCACAATCAATGTGCAGTTAATGCAGAGTTCATTTAAACATATGTATTTCCTCTGCATTTCCACGTCCGGTGTATAGGTGACGGCCGGCGTTATTGTATCCCGTCTATAATCCAGACAGAGGTTCTTCTCATTGTCACTTGCGTCTTTGCTTATAAACTGTACAGATAGAAGACATAGAACACAGCTATAGACCAGTACAGTGATACGCTATTCTAAGGCTGGGTTCACACTACATATATTTCAGTTAGTATTGTGGTCCTCATATTGCAACCAAAACCAGGAGTGGATTGAAAACACAGAAAGGCTCTGTTCACACAATGTTGAAATTGAGTGGATGGCCGCCATATAACAGTAAATAACGGCCATTATTTCAATATAACAGCCGTTGTTTTAAAATAACAGCAAATATTTGCCATTAAATGACGGCCATCCACTCAATTTCAACATTGTATGAACAGAGCCTTTCTGTGTTTTCAATCCACTCCTGGTTTTGGTTGCTATACAGCCTCAAATATACAGCCTCAAATATATGTATTGTGAACCCAGCCTTAGGCGTTCTCAGCAATATACTCAATTTATTAATCAGTTTCCCTGAGCAGAGAGTGTGTAGAATGAGCGTTTCTCACATGTCTATTCATCACACAGATGGGCCATTGAGTTTAATGGGCACCATATAATGTCAGATTTCGGACATGCTACAAAACCATTGGTATTGACTGCACGTCCCCCGCATAATAGGATTGCAGTAAACTGATACACAATTTGCCGATCCATGGATCGTTCATGTGGCCTGGCCATCGGACTGGTTGGGCTGTATTATGGAGGCTCCATTACTGATGGGCCCAGGACGTCTCATATGGCCTTGATGCAACCTGTAATCACCTTCTCCTATAACATATTACATTGTGTGTACAAGACTATGAAACACATGGCTCTCACCCATTGATTTGTAGCAAAACTCGCACCAAGCATTGTTTTTGTAAGAATTTTTGGCAAAGGAACCCTCTCACACATTGGGTCAGAAAGATTGGTTTAGGGCAATGGGGGACACTCCATTAACCAACAGCTGTGTCTCCTGGCCGTCCCTAAATGGGGAGCAGAGAGTGAGTCCCAGCCAAACTCTTTCCTATCTTCCTGACGTGTTGAGTTCTACCATTAGCTCTTACATTTTTGACAGAGTCTTTAAAGGAGAATTCCGGACATTTTTCAATATCTGGCAGCCGGCAAGGGCAGAGGTGGAAATTGATATTAAGTAGGAACTTACCTCTCCCCATGCCCGCGGTGAGCGGTTGGAGCGACCTCGGGCCCCCACTGGACTCCGGGATGTCGGCACTACACACTTCACGGCCAGGTTGATAGACTGCTGCTTCAATCACTGATTGGCTGAGCAGGCAGTCCATCAGTAAGGACAGGCATTTTCCCCAAAGTTGTGATGTCATCATAACTCGTTGGAAAAAGCCTTCCAACAGGGGTCCTGAGGCCAGCCCTGCAGCTCACAGCGGCCACGGGGAGAGGTAAGTTCTTACTCGTTATCCAAGTCCCCCTTGCCGAAATTTAAAAATTGCCGAACTTCTCCTTTAAAGGGGAACTCCGGATAAGAAAAAATTGTTTTCTATTAAAAGTACATTAAAAGTTATATAGATGTGTCCATACAATGTATCACTGTATCTTTGTGGTTCTGCCACACTGGTAGCTGATAGGAATCCAGGAAGCGAAAAAAAATGGCCCCTGTGCCAATTCACATTGTCTCCTGATCCTGCTGCTATCCTCCCCTAGGAGACAAATCTTACATGCCTCTGTCTCACATTGTGTGTGTTTGCTGAGCACAGGCTGATGATACAGACAGGGGGCAGGGCATGATGTCACAGGGGGCGGGGCTGGATAACCCAATCCCCGGAGTGATTCACCATCTCGGCCAGAAGCAGCTGCTGCACTAATTTTAGTGATTGTAATGGGTGGGGGCTGTGATGATCACATGAGGGAAAGCATAGCATTCTGGGAAATGCCAAACCAGGAAGAAAAGAAACACAAAACAGAGCAACACCCCCCCCACCCCCACCCCCAAACAAATTGATTTTTGGTAGTTTCAAAACTGGGATAGACAGGTAAGTAATGCTATATGCTTCTGCAGAAGTTTCAATTTGTAATAATTTATAATAAGTAATAATAATAATAATAATAATAATAAATATAAACTCACCTTACCACGTGCCTGGGTGTCTTCGGAGGCCTTCCGTACTGTGTGCAGCTCTGCTTCGGTCTTTGCAGTAACAGGCCACAGCCGCTCAGCCAATCACTAGCCAAGACAGGCTGCGGGCAGTGAGTGGCCGGTCTTGACCGGTGATTGGTTGAGCGTCACTGCAAAGACTGGAGCAGAAGCAGAGCCGCACACCGCGTGGAAGGCCTCCGAGGACGTCTGGAAACGAAGTAAGGTGAGTTAATATTTATTTACACTATATAATTTTTACTCTATAATCATCAGCTGCCGGGCACGCGTTGCTATTACACGTAGCGATGTGCGGTCGGCGCCCAATGATTTTAGGTCTGAACCTTAAGAAACCATCAGCCGATGATCGCTTCATTGGTTGATCGGTCTCTTTATTACACGGAGAGATAATCAGCCTAATCGTCCTGATTCGGCCGTGTATCGCTCCGTATAATAGAGCCCACAGATACAAGGTAGAGGGGGCTTTGAAATAGTGCACTCTTTTTTTTATAGACCATGTCTTATATCAGTGGTAAGCTATAATACCAGGCACAACCTGAAGACAAGGGGGTGCTGTTTCCCCAAAAAAATGTTTTCCTAATTTCAAACGACCCCTCTAATGGGCAAAGTGAATGGATTCTGGCTATCATTGAGCTGGTCTGAGCTGCTAGAGCTAGCCTGAACCTGGTATTGATTTATTTGGAATATAAATGGTAATGCCGACAACCTGAAGACTAGACTTCTTAAAATTGCTGACCCAATTACTATTAAACCCTTTGATGACACATTAATACGTCCATTTGGACTGGTAAAATACAACCATTTAGAAGGGTGGGAGATGGTTCAGGTTTGAAAAATGGAGACATAAGTTTATTTAAAATAATTATTGACCCGTCTCGACCCCTTCATTCCAGAGCTACTGATCATCCCGGAGGTAAGTAATTAGATTTTTATAGCTGGAGATTATAATCAATGCCATACAGCCATCTCCATTGATTAAACCAAGGCCTTTGCTCCCACCTTCACTAACTATTTAAACAAAACTTGTAACTCCTCAATTACCAATACAATCCCAGCTGATTGATAGGCAACGGTGAGAAGAAAACCGTATGGTGACCTAGGAATGTACAGAGCCCTTGGTTAATGATTACATATAGTCTCTATACATATAGCAACCAGCCATAAGATTAAAACCACAGGAGAGATGGGTACGTGGATCTTCTGGTGACATTGGCGCTTGTCAGAATTGGCGTATCCAGCTAGTTGGACACTGGAAAAAAGTTTAAGTGTAAGGATCAGAGCGACTGTAACAAGGACCGAATAGTGATAGATAAAGACTAGGTCAGAGCATTTCCAGCATGGCCGGTCTTGTGGCGTGTTCCTGGTTTGTATAGGTTAGTACCTACCAACTGTGCTCCAAGGAGGGACAAGCATTGACCATGGGACATGGGAGCTAAAGACTCATTGATTGACCCCACAGAAGAGCTGTTGGAAAGCAAACTGCTGAAAAAGAAAGAAGTCAGATTACACAGGACGTCACAGCTAGTTTTGTATGGGGCCGGGCATGTGTGCGTTCCTTACCTGGAGAAGAGATGGCACCAGGGTAAACTACAGGAAGAAGACAAGATGGCGGGGGTAGTGTGATGGGCAATGTTCTGCTGGAGACCCTGTATCCTCACATGAGGATGTTACTGTACTACCTGACCATTGTACACAAAAGAAATTCCCAATTTCATGGCAGCAGGACCATATCTATAAGGAGTTCTTCAGGTTTTTGCTTAATTGATGGCCTCAGATATTCCATCAATAGTTATTTGGAAGGTGTCCACCGATGAAAAAATGTAAGGGGCCAAGGCTCTAATGCAAACACTGCAGCCACCTCTTAGTAAGCACAGTTCTGTACATTAGGTGCAGCTGTACCCTGTATTGCAACTTCTCCTGCTGCACTTCACTTCAATGCATGCCTGGTATTAAAGGGATACTCCGTCAAAAACTTTTTTCTTTCAAATCAACTGGTTTCAGAAAGTTATATAGATTTGTAATTTACTTCTATTTAAAAATCTCCAAAAATCTAAAAAAATTCCAGTACTTATCAGCTACTGTATATCCTGCAGGAAATTGTGTTTTCTTTTCAGTCTGACACAGTGCTCTCTGCTGCCACCGCTGTCCATGTCAGGAACTGTCCAGAGCAGGAGAGGTTTTCTATGGGGATTTGCTACTACTCTGGACGGTTCCTGACACGGACAGAGGTGGTAGCAGAGAGCACTGTGTCAGACTGGAAAGAATACACCACTTCCTGCAGAACATACAGCAGTTGATAAGTACTGGAAGACAGTAGATTTTTAAATAGAAGTAAATTACAAATCTGTTAAACTGACTGAAATCATTGATTTGAAAGAAAAAGATTTTTGCCCGAGAAGTAGAGTGCAGCATCCCTTTTAATCAGAGTAGAGGGTGTATTGGGAGTTAAATCTCATTAATAATTTATTATTAAAAACTAATTAACATCTTCCTAAATAAAACGTAATTTAACATATGTTTATCACTGTACCAATGAGACCCCATCTCTCTGGCCAAAACGCCCTGTAGAGAGTGAACCCAACACTACAGAGTTTTTCCATCTTAACAAGTCAGTTTGTTCCGTCTGTATTCCCTTTGTTTTCCGTCTCTCCTTTCATTCCTATAATGAGTAATTCCATTGTTTTCCGGCGCGGGGTAAAGGTCTGTATAACAAAGTGTAAACATTAGTCAGGCCGTTACCCATAAAGCCTCGAACACGGCCGCCCGTTATATGTCACTTGCTCGGCTATTGCCCATTCTCACACTTGTCTAGTCGCCGAGGGATAAAATAGAGCGCCGTAAAGTTGACTTTGTTTGGCAAGGCTCTGCAAAATCCCTGGAAGCGTGATGTGTGTGCCGGGCTCCGGAGAGAAGGACGTATTGATTATGTTATTTTCACCGTGGCGTTCGGTCGCAGCCCTAATAATCATTAGCCATTGTGCATATTTATTACGAATAAAAAGGGATAAATGAGCCTGACATTAAACAAATAAATAAGAAAGAAGCTCGCTCATTGTCTGCGCGGAATAACCGCATAAAATCTTTAAGATGTAAAAATTTCGGACTCTTCAATTACTCTAATTGATTGTTCAGTGCGCTCAGTCAGCCAAAAGTAGAGAGAAACTTTGTACAGAGATCATTAGTTTTTCTCCATTTAGAGATTAATCATGAGGAGCTCTGGCTCTTTAATTCTGTAATTTGTATATTTAATGGGCTGCTGCAGAATCTATGACAGTAATTAGCATTGCCTGAAAACTCATTAATACGCAACAACATGATTAATGCCACATTAATGCAAACATGACTGAACTTATTTGGGTTATCTGGTAAAGAGATTCCACTTAGAATAGCCTGTTTGTTTTACTAGTGGTGGCCATCATGGCCTGATGTAAAGAGGACGGGTGGAAAAATAAACAAACGCTGGGATGAAAAAATATAAGTATTTAAAAGGAGGAGCATCCTTAGGACAACCCCTTCTTAACAGGCCACACCCCTGAGGATCCTCTAGCCAGAGCAAATCACGAGGCTGAAAGGATGCACTAAATAATGATTGACCTGATGTTCTCACAGTGGTCATATATCCACTCTAATTCAGAGATGTGATAGGACTATGTTAATATGTGAATATTCAGCCTTAACCCATACTATATTTACAGCAAATCACAGGAGTATGGAGATGGGTTCAGGAGCCGATTCCTCTCCCTACTCAGCAGGTGCCAGCTGATATCTAAAATGATTGACAATAAATTTTACTCTAATGTTTTTTAGATGCCAAGGTCATCAGTGATCGTGGCATCTAGGGGGTTAACAGGTACTAGCACTTTCAGGAAACACGTGGTGCCAAATGGTTGACAATGCAGCTGGTGGCTGCCATCTTCATTTTTTTCATTGTAGCCTGCAATAGTAGAATTCAACTATGACTAGAGCACTGCACTACAATAGTAAATATTTTTTTTTTTTTTAATTATAAAATAAATAATAAATGTATTATATATACATATACAAATGACAAAATTGTGAGTTTCCACAATTCTAGAGAACGTGGAACAAAAATGGTAGAATGAAGAATTGAATAAAAACGACTATGGATAATGAAGAAAAAAAGAGCCCTCACCCAGCTCTGTATAGGGGTGGGAATATGGTGATGTGAAAACTTTTTTGTATATTTTTTTTTTTTGTGTATTAATAGTAGTAGAACAAAACAAAAATATATAAATTTGTCGTTTCCGTAATCATGCAGATCTGTAGAATAATATCAAACGTGTCAATTTTACCTTGTGATGAATTTGCAAGAGTCTGTCTAAGGTAAAATAAAACTTTAGGAACATTATAAAATATATAATAATTGCATGGGAAAAAATTGCTGCAACGGGAAGGGCTCAAATGGACTCTCTGACTCCCTCAGGAGAAGAGGAAAGAGTAGTAGAAGAGGAGATGAAGAAGGAAGCCAATGCTGCTCTGTGTATTTGTGTGTGTGTGTGTGTCTGCCTGTCTGTGTGAAAACTGCCAGGGGTGTAGAGGGTTAGGTTATGGAGACAGGAGTGTTGTATTGTGGTGCTTGTATACAGGTGGAGCAGTATGTATTATTGCAGTGGGATGGGTTATACACATGAAGAAGTATTTATTGGTGTAGTGTTAGTTGGGTTATACAGATGGAGCAATATTTATTTTTGTGGTACAGCGTTGGGTTATACAGGTGGAGCAGTTTTTATTGGTGCATTGTGATGTTGGGTTATACAGGTGCAGCGGTATGTATTTGTACAGTGGGGTTTGGGGTTATACAGGCGGAGCAGTTTGTATTTGTGTGGTACAGTGTTGGCTCATACAAATTGAACTGTATGTATTGGTGCAGTGTGGTGTTGGATTATACAGGTGGAGCAGTATGTATTGATGCAGTGTGGTGTTGGATTATACAGGTGGAGCAGTATGTTTTTGTGCAGTGTGGTGTTGGATTATACAGGTGGAGCAGTATGTATTGGTGCAGTGTGGGGTTGGATTATACAGGTGGAGCAGTATGCTTTTGTGCAGTGTGGTGTTGGATTATACAGGTGGAGCAGTATGTATTGGTGCAGTGTGGTGTTGGATTATACAGGTGGAGCAGTATGTTTTTGTGCAGTGGGGTGTTGGGTTCCTGCACTTTGATTTAGGGCTGCTCTGGGATATTATGTGCACAGTATGCATTTGTTGGTGAGGCCCCAGCATCAACATGGATCGTCTGGTGAGGCCCAAGAACAAAAAGTTTGAGAAGCCCTGGTCTAGAATAGGATGAGGTCATTGCAGGCAAACTTTAGATGTCATGGGTGCTAGACAAGTTTGGTGCAAGCAGAATGTGGTCACCATGGCTAACAGCCTGTATATCAGGGCAGGCAGAGCTCGGTCATCACGGTAACAGACTGTATATCAGGGCAGGCAGAGCTCGGTCATCATGGGTAACAGCCTGTATATCAGGGCAGGCAGAGCTCGGTCAGCATGAGTAACAACCTGTAGGTCAGGGCAGGCAGAGCTCGGTCATCATGGCTAACAGCCTGTAGGTTAGGACAGGTACTAACAAAGAGAACCTTAAAAGTGCTGATAGAGCTGATATACAAGGGTTCTATAGTGTTGTGCCTATTCTTGCAAAACTCCATTAGGTGAGTCCCAGTTCTCCACCCAGTTGGTCATTGAGTCTTACATTTCTTGTAAGGATTACAGAGGAAAGGCACATAACAGAACTAAAAGAAAAGATGATGCAGAATCGCTATATCATGGAGAATACAAAATTTACTAAGACAGGAGTGGTGACCGGTTCCTTTTATATGGACGAGCACGTCATACATGGCCATGTAGAATCTACCAAAGCTGCCATTTGAAGTTACTTCTTACTCCAATTTACAAGTCCTACGCAGAGATTTCCCCTCTATAACAACTCATTTAACCCGGTTGGACATATGGAAAGAAGTTGCCCATATGTAACAACCTGTATAAGTCATTGGGGTCTCTTTATTTAACCCTAAACAACCCCCCACCCTAGACTTTCCAGTGCATGCAAATGGCCCCATGCACAATCTCTGTAGGACCTAGTATAACATCTTCCCTCCTTTAATAAATAATACTTCTATACGCAGTTCATCACTTGATAAGGTCGCTAATGGTCTTAGAAAACAAATGTCTCCATCTTACTTTCCTATCTGCGGCAACTTGGGTCAGCGTTCCTCCGCTCGGTATTAGATTGTGACTGGAAGTGACTGCTCTGAATCATTTGTCTGCTGGGGAAGTTAATTTGTTTCCATGTTAATATTTTTCATCCTGCCTCCATAGAATCCCCATCCTTGTTCCTCTTGTGTTGCCGAGATAAGATGTTGACATCTTATTGTCCATCTGCATGACAAAGTATACGCTGTTGTTGCAGCCTTGTAACAATACTGAGAATCTAATGTGTAGCACTGGCACATTTATATACGTCTCAGGCTCCTCTCCGGACTGTGTATATTCCCCGATGATGGGAATTAGAGAGGAACTAGAACAAGAGGTCAGGGACTCAACTGGTAAGAGAGGAATCTCAGGACTGGACAGTATTGGTCTGCGGACGACTCAATCAAACTCCTGTCGTAGGATGCGTTAAAGTAGGAGAAAAATGGAGCAAAAAGAATTATATTCCATATAAAAAATAAAAAAATTAGCCACACTTGTCTATGATCATTGTGGAAGATGAGGTATCATACACAGAGTATTGTGTACAGACTTTAGATAGTGGCACACATTGATCCCGCGCGTAACGCCATAATGTGACTCCATCATATTGTCTCCTAAGCTCTACAGATTCTTAGGTATTACATACATGTTCACAATTAGGAACTATATTTCTTATTCTCTGAATCCAACAGTTAAAGGAGTCTGGTCAAGTTTCTTTTTTTTTTTTTTTCAAGGGCAGGGGGGAACATAATAACTAGTCCTTACCTCTCCCAGGGCCAGCATTCCGCCGTGTGACTGGCCCTGGGACTCCTGACAGAAAATGCCTTCTGGGTAATAGACTGGCTGCTCAGCCAATCAGTGACTGCAGTATCATCCCGCCCCTGTCACTGGTTGGCTTACCGGCCAGTCAATGAACTGGGTCATGATGTCGGCCCTGGTTAAAACCCCAGAGCCCGGCGGGGGTCCCAGAGTGGTGATCCGGTGCTGAAGAGCCACGGGAAGAGGTGAGTTGAGATGAGTTTTTTATGTCCCCCCCTGCCCCTGCCTTGAAAACAAAAGACTTCTCCTTTAACTCATTCAGCCTGAACAAAGAGGGGACTAGATCGCCATTGCTAACATACAGTAATGTATGGAGACAGTCAGGGACCTGACATTGACTACTATGGGTCTGCTGTTTAAGGAGCCTGTCTATATTTTCATGCATATCACAATATACTGGCATACGTGACAACATCAATATATTATAAAGTAAAGAAATGTGCTCATAGGGAGAGATTTATCAACCTGGTGTAAAGTAAAACTGACTCAGTCGCCCCTAGCAACCAATCAGATTCCACTTTTCATTCCTCACAGATTCTATGAAAAATGAAAAGTGGAATCTGATGGGTTGCTAGGGGCAACAGACAATTTTACTTTACACCAGTTTGATAAATCGCCCCCATAGTCTTTATAGAAAAAAAGATGCTACATTTTATTTAAAGGGAAAGTGTCTGCAGCAAATGACTCATTGTTCAACTTAGTTTCTTATTTTAAAGCGTCACTGTCAGTACAAAACATTTTTGACATGTCATAGAGACAACGTAGAGACATGTGAAAAGATTTTATCGGTCCGGGTTTGAGTCTCCTGGGTGAACGAACCAGTAGAGTTAGAGAAAAGAGTCAGGCTCCATAGAGCTCCATTCTAAGTCTTTTTTCTAGAGGACGTGCTGGATTGCGTCTGCTCCCCGATCGGTACAGGTTTGAACTCTCAGACCCAGACCGATCAAAACTGTTGACAGTTCTCTATGACGTAGATGGGGCAGATTGGCGTAAAAATATTCCCAAATGGTATTTTTGTGAATATTTTATTTCAACCGGCCCTGTTGCGCCACCTTCGCCAGTAGGGCCGAGAGGGGGCGAAGAGGAGGGTGCGTCAGCATGCAGAGGGGGCGCGGACTCTGTGTGCGCCACATTTATCGTTTTTCCGGTTTCCGTGCGATCGGGATTTATGTAGAGGCAATGCACCTCTCCATGAATTCCCTGAGCTCCGGAGCTGCGGGGACATTTGTAAGCCCGGCGTAAAAAACGCCAGACTCCATAAATGTCCCCCAATGTGTCACCTAAATTTTCTTTTACTGATTAGAGTCAGATACAAATTTTTGTTCTTTTATTCTAATCTGTTTCTATTTTCTGGCTGTAATTTCTTTTATTTCACTTTTTGTACATTGTTATGGGGGTGGCCATCTTGCCTGGGCTGTTCTTAACAGCATTTTGTGACATGCTTTACAGCAAGACTCATGGACATAGACGACAATAGACAGATTCTATCTTTTTAAGATGGATGTGAAATATTACTGAGCGTAGTAATAGTCATTCCACAGGGAGCTGCTATTATCTCCTCTATCTACTGGTGTCACATGACGCTGCAATGCTGTACATATCACTTTATAGCAGCCTCCTCTGATCACCACAAACACAACAGGAAGTCTCAGCTTAGTTTTATCCCCAGTGGAGAGAATAAGAACTGCAAGATATCAGGATTATTTTATAATATAGAGAGAAAAATGGAAAATTAGAAAAAATATGTTTAACATAAAAACATTATTTAAACAATAAGTCATTTTTTGATGACACATTCCCTAAGTATATCTCATAAACTTCAGTGTCTTCACCAAGGAGCCCAGGACCCCCCTTGCGATAATTCCACAGTGGGAACCCACCTCTACGCATGGTATATGAATTTTTTACTCGTCGACTATTTTCATAGATGGAAAACATGAAACAACCCTCTTTATATTCAGGTTTGCATTGGACGTGGACCCCACAGCACTAGTGCATCAACCCCTATGCATGGTAATGATTCCAAATTGTCAACCTGATTGAGATGTTTGTTCAGGTGGGAATCACTCAACAGTTAAGGAAGCGGTAAGAGCGTTGGAGCCGCCGCTCAGAGCGGGAATCCAAAGCCTCAGTCCCAATTGTGAGAGACAGCTGGTTAAACTCTCTGCAGACAAACTCTTTGACTTGCAGCCACCGTCAGCGGCCCTGCATACAAACTATCAAAACCTAGCCTATGGGTCAGACTGATCATTATCGCATTATACACAAGAGGTTACTTGCAAACTATCTTGTCATTGTGTCCCCGTCGCCTCTGTGCATCGGCTGACAAACAGACTTTAGAAGAGTTTTACCAAAAGCTTCAAAGAACAAGAACATTTACCTCTAAGTTAAATATAAAAATCCCTGGAATGTAAAGTCCTGGAGAAGGAAGCCGATTTGTGGTCTACAGGTCTTCTATAAAGGAAACAGATACTGGGAAATCCTATCTAAATGTATGTTAGTGCCCCCTATTAGTTATTATGCCCCCCATTAGAGATGAGCGAACCTGGAGCATGCTGGAGTCGATCCGAACCCGAACTTTCGGCATTTGATTAGCGGTGGCTGCTGAAGTTGGATAAAGCTCTAAGGCTATGTGGAAATCATGGATATAGTCATTGGCTGTATCCATGTTTTCCAGACAACCTTAGAGCTTTATCCAAGTTCAGCAGCCCCAGCTAATCAAATGCCAATTGTTCGGGTTCGGATTGACTCGAAACTGAACCCGGTTCGCTCATCTCTACCCCCCATACTTCTCCCTCCTTACCAATAATGCCCCTATATTACCTATACATTATTAGTAATACCTATATATTGTTATTAATATTGTCCACTTAGTAACAGTGCTTCCCACTTTTTAATTATTCCCTCATTGTATAATGATGTTCCCCTTGGTGCCTAACATTTAGTAATAGTATCCCCATAATATTGGTGCCACTCTCATTTCCTTTACTTAATAATAATGCCCCCCCCCCATTATGAAGCCCCCCACTTTGTAATTAAAGTGACTCTGAATCCACCAACCCACCCTACCAAGCCGCTAGTAAAAAGAGTAAATACTTACTGGTCGTGTCTTTTAAAATGCGTCCGGTGCCTTGGTTAGAGCAAGAAATGATCTTTTAATCGTCAGAGCTGTGTCAAAGTGGTGTGTCTGTGCCCCAGGTCTACGACGCCTCTCCTTTCTTCCTCTTCACCCTCCTCATCATTAAGAACGCCCCCAGGCAGGAATTCTATTCATCGCTCATCGCAACTGCACCTGTGTCGCTACAGCACAGGTGCAATATATAGACGGGTGATGAATAGGAGACATCCTGCCTGGGGGCGTTCTTAATGATGAGGAGGGTGAAGAGGAAGAAAGGAGAGGCTTCGTAGACCTGGGGCACAGACACACCACTTTGACCCAGCGCTGCAGATTAAAAGATAATTTCTTGCTCTAACCAAGGCACCTGCCGCATTTTAAAAGACACAACGGATAAGGATTCAAATGGATGGTACTAGCAGCTTGGTGGAGTTTATTGGTTAATACAAAGTCACTTTAAAGAGACTGTACCACCAGGCCCAGGCTGAAGCACTGGAGGCGGCCGACCCAACCCCAGTGGGAAGAAACTCCAACCCCTCCATGATGTGACTCCATTAGAATCAATAGAACCCTATCATAGAGGGGCTAGGGTTTCCTCCCACTAAGGGTGGGTCGGCCCGCCTCCAGTGCTTCAGCCTGGGCCTGGTGGTACAGTCACTTCAAGTCCATCTCTCATGATCGCGCCTGAAAAGGCATTAGTGCCACACTGTTGCAAAGATTCAACCTCTGCCCCAAAGACTGTGCTTTTGGCATTAAGTCCATGCATGGTTTTCTTATGTTCTTTGCTTATGTCTTTTGTGATCCGGTCCATGTTTTCTTAGTTCTCCCTGCACTTTCCTTGTGGTCTTTTGACTAACTGTGTCTGCTGTGTTGTGATTGACAGGTCTCCTCACCTCTGGCTTTCTGTGTTTCTCTTGTGTGTTTCTCCTGCTCAACCAGGGATTATCGTCCCTGCAGCCTATAAGAATGCATGGCAGAGCAGGGAATCGGTGGCTGCATGCTCCATCATAGTGTACAACTGTGTCTGCATCTTAAGGACGCCCATACAGTTGAGAGGAGTGCAAGAGCTTGGTTAAAAACATAAAATTGCCCCTCTTTGCATCCCCCACCAATTGTAAGTATGAATGGACTGGTGATGTACAGAGAGACTGTGGCTTTAGCTTCAAGTCAATGGGCTGAATGCATTTTCTCCTGTCAGATATAGTAGATGAATTTCCAGATCTGCAGTGGAAAATGCAAAAAAACTCATGCACATGCAGTATTTGGCTACTTTGGCTATTTTGTTCACACTAAGTTTCGTAATAATCACGGCGTAGTTGCTGACTTGCAACAATGGCCATGATTACTACTTAACTTGCATAGTGCTGCCCTCTATGGAATCCCGGCCAAAGTGTATATACATAGTTTTCTGCGGCCGCTATTCATCGGATAGCAGTCGCAGGAGACATGTCAGTGCACACAATGGAGCGTGCGCTCCGGCCACACGCTCCATTGTGTGCAGCTGGGAATTAGGATGCGGGCGCATAAGATATAAAGATCATCCGGACGGTACTGCAGATCACAGAACGTGTCTCACGCAGTGGGAACATGGCCTTAGAGTGGATTTGAAATTCAATTTTTTATTTGCTTGTTTGTTTGTTTGTTTTTTACCCTTGTAACATTTGTGGATTTTCCAAAAGTCTAAAAAGACGTAATAATAATAATAATAATAATAATAATAATAATAATAATAATAATAATAATTCTTAATAATAATAACACAATTATTATTATTATTATTATTATTATTATTATTATTATTATTATTATTATTATTATTACGGGTTCAGAACTTTATTGATTATACTACCAATTTTAACCACATGTATTGGTTCCATCATTTTACATATACATAGCAGCCTCCAGTCCACTATATCCACAGTCTTTTCCTATCTCAATAGATACATTGTTAGGGGCTGCTGGAAGATGTATCGACATTGACATTGAATAATTTGTCTCTATGGATTTAGATCTTGGAATGAGACCACTTTATTCAAAACATCACTTAGATTTCAGCAAGAATTCCAGCCTTTCAGCTAAAAATCAATATGCTCCTCTCTTTAGTAAATTACTTCATTTGGAGAAAACACGGTCACGGTTACTCGCTGGGTTTTTCGTACAGAATAAACTCACAAAGCTGGAGCAAAAATATATATGCAAATGGAAATCCATTAGGTTTTACTGTATATCTACTCAGAGGGTATGAAGGGTTATGGGGTTGTCTAAGATTAGCGGGAAATAGTGTCTTCTTGTTTGTAGAAACAGCGCCACTCTTGTCTACAGGCTGTGTCTGGTATTGCAGGTTACCTCCATTCACATGATTCGGGATGAAATATAATATCAAAAACAGCCTGTAAAAAAAGCAGACCTTATTCTGACCCCGATAACGTTTTTTATTCTTCTATCTGTATGATTGCCCTTGTTTTTTTCAGTGTGGGTGGTAGATTTTATGAATAGCCTTTTGGGGTAGATCAAGGGTATTTTGAAGGGTTATTTTGGCAAATTTTGATCTGGTCACTTTACTATAACTAGTACGTTCATGCTAAAGGGAACTGTGGTGCAGTAACCCAGCAAGACCACTGCACAGTGTATGGCGCTGTGTGCTTCTAGCTCCAATCAGGAGTGTGGGGACACTGCTGCACTGGTTACAGATGTATAGCAGGGGGGACGGGTGTCCCCTGCTGATCAGATATTGAGAGTCTATTCTGAGAATAGTCAGTGTCTTGAAAAACCCTTTTAGCTTCAGTGGCATCAGAGGTAGGGGTATAATGTTGATTATGTTTACAAACAGGGCTACAATATTATATATATATATATATATAATGTAATCTGGACCCCAGACTGATACATTGTACATAGCTAGTCCTGCTCTCAGCTGTATCCAGTGTAGACAATGCTCTGTGAGCTCTACAGCCTGGACTCCAGACTGATACATTGTAGCAAACTACCAAAAGATTGCCTTGCCTAGATACAACTGTATCCACTTCTCAGGGCTAGCTACGTACAATGGATCAGTCTGAAGTTCAGGCTGTAGAGCTCACAGAGCATTGTCTACACTGGAAACAATTGTATCACTTCTCAGGGAGAGCAGGACTAGCTATTTACAATGCTTACATATGGAGTCTAAGGGCCCTATTACACAGGGCAATTATCGTGCGACAAATCGTTGTATCGTTCGAACGTAAACGATAATTGTTCTGTGTAATTGCAGGCAACGATCGAAAAATCGTTCGTATGTCATTGATCGTCCATTTAGATCTGAACCTAAAATTATCGCTAATCGTTCGCTGTAATTCCACATTCGTTCGCTCGAGTTCCGCATTTTTAACTAATCGTTCAGTGTAATTGCACGTTATTCATTGTTTTGCTGGGATCAGAAGGAGTAAACGATCAGAGTAACGATTGCAATAACGACTGTAGTAACAATCATAACTAACGACTAGTGATGAGCGAATACTGTTCAATCGAATAGATATTCGATCAAATAGTAAGGTATTCGATCTATCAAATATTATCGAATAGTATGCCGAATATTTGATAAGCGTTCAAATCCCCCAGCTTCCGTTTTTTTCTTCCAAGTGGTCGAGTAGATGTTTTTCAATAATCGAATACTTGTTCCCATAGACCTTAATGGGATCGAATATTCGATCGAATAATCGAATATCTGTATGATATTTGTATGAATATCGAATATTTCACTATTCGCTCATCACTACTAACGCCGATCGTTCACCGTATAAGGGTCCATTTACACAGAAAGATTATCTGCCAAAGATTTGAAGCCAAAGCCAGGAACGGATTTGAAAAGAAGAAAAATCTCAGGCTTTCCTTTATGACCTGATCTCTGTTTATAGTCTGTTTCCGGCTTTGGCTTCAAATCTTTGGCAGATAATCTGTCAGATAATCTTTCTGTGTAAATGGACCCTTTTATGGTGAACGATTTCGGGTTAACAAAAGACAATCTCGTTTGCGATCATTTATCGTTTATCGTTAAAAATCGCTCTGTGTAATAGGACCCTTGGCTGTTTAGCACACAGAGCATTGCCTAGACTAGATAAAATAGGATCACTTCTCAGCAGGATTAGATACAGTATGTATCCGTTTTACCACTGACGGTAAATAAGATGTTCTCATTTACTAACAACATTCACTACAAGTTTACTAAAAAGTTTTTATGTTTATTTGTTTATTAAGTGTCCTATCTGTTTCCTTTTCTCCTCTGATCTCCCATCCCTATATACTCCTGTGTATCTGCAGTATACAGATGAGCTCAATTAACCCACCCCAGCCTCTGCTTGTTACTGTTCATAATAACTCCCCCTCCCCTTTATATCCAATAGGTATTAAAATACAATTCAGAACAAAGGAAGCGGAGGGTCTGATTCTGTGTGCTGTGTCAGCCGGAACGCAGGAAGAATACATTGTGCTTCAAATAAGAAATGGACGTCCTTACTTCCTTTTTGATCCACAGGTAGAGTAATGAGCAAACTGGTGAAAAAGATCTCTATCAACCATCCCAAAGGCATCTTGTGCATTTAATGGTTTAAGATGATGAGGCATTCGCTGTTTCCATTTTTCCTATTGATCCAGGTTAATGGGTTCTTTAAAACCTTTGAAGATTGAAGTTCTTTGGGAAAGAACTATTGAAACACCTCGGGCTCTTTCCAATTTAATTAGTTATCTATTTACTAGGACGCCACAATTTATGGATAAGAGCGGCCGCTGTAGAAATATGTTGACCTTGCTAATATCTCAGTGTTTATAAGTGTTTCATCCATTGTAGTCCCGGCTTATTATTTTTATGGATTTTAGGAAACTGTAAACATTTACTAGATTATGTATCAAAGGAATTATTAATGAGGGAAGGATCGGCCGGGTCTCCGAAGGAGGAAAGATCAATTGGTGTCAGCGGGTTATAATAACTGGATTATGGCTTCACATGTAGTGCTCAGATCACTAACTAAAATGATAGGTATGGTGTGTGAATGTCTAACATTGGATAGATAGATAGATAGATAGATAGATAGATAGATAGGAGATAGATAGATAGATAGATAGATAGATAGATAGATAAATAGATAGATAGGAGATAGATAGATAGATAGATAGATAGATAGATAGATAGATAGATAGGAGATAGATAGGAGATAGATAGGAGATAGATAGGAGATAGATAGATAGATAGGAGATAGATAGGAGATAGATAGATAGATAGGAGATAGATAGATAGATAGATAGATAGATAGATAGATAGATAAATAGATAGATAGGAGATAGATAGATAGATAGATAGGAGATAGATAGATAGATAGATAGATAGATAGATAGATAGATAGATAGGAGATAGATAGGAGATAGATAGATAGATAGATAGGAGATAGATAGGAGATAGATAGATAGATAGATAGGAGATAGATAGATAGATAGATAGATAGATAGATAGGAGATAGATAGATAGATAGATAGATAGATAGGAGATAGATAGATAGATAGATAGATAGATAGATAGATAGGAGATAGATAGATAGATGATAGATAGATAGGAGATAGATAGATAGGAGATAGATAGGAGATAGATAGATAGGAGATAGATAGGAGATAGATAGATAGATAGATAGATAGGAGATAGATAGATAGATAGATAGATAAAAGATATTAGATAGATAATAGATAAAATATATTAGATAGATAGATAATAGAGAACAACATACTGTATATGGAGAAAATTAATAGATAGCTAGGTACAGTAGATAGATATGAAATATGAAGAGACAGATAGATCTATGAGAGATATGAGCCGGGCAGACGTCAGCATAGGGCTTACCTGGCCAAGTGCCAGGGCCCACAACGCCTCTAGGGGCCCAAAGAGGGAGAGGGGCCCACTGTTCTAATGTTTAGCCTGATCACTGTAGTGCAGGGTGAGGGGATGAACATCAGAAGACACAGGAGATGCAGCAGGACCTGCAGAGAGAGAGAGAAGGGTGAAGGACCTGATCACATGACCTGTAGGTCCTCATCCTTACAGTGTGGAGAGCAGCCTGACAGAGAGGAAGAGGGGGAAGACTGAGCTGTAAGTTCTGTGTGGCAGTGTTAGTCAGTCAGTGCTTCATTGTGTCGGTGTCTGTCAGTCAATCAGTGTCTGTCAGTCAGTGGCAGTGTGTTTGTGTATGTTAGTGGTATTTCAAGTAATTGTGCATAGTGGATGGATGAGGGGCCTGCTGAGGCTGTCACCTAAGGGCCCGCAAAAACCTGGAGCCGACCCTGGATATGAGAGATAGAGAGGACTGTGCAGCCAGTAGCGGATTACAATAGGTCCTTTTCAGACGGTAGCCCGGGGCCCTGAGCTCCTGGGGGGGCCATGGACACCCTAAAATAATTATTTTTTTTGTGGTGTATTGTCCCTACATACAGTTCTGCCATGATTTGCAAATAATCGCTGCTTTTTTACTGCACAAATCAGGGCATCATGACAATAACAATCTTGTACTTATATACACCACGCTAGTGCTGCCATAGTAACAGCGGGGCGCAGGGGGCAGGCTTGGTGAACAGCCTGCGGCCTATGGTAAAGTGAATCCGCCCCTGTGTGCAGCTGTATGTATGGCCACACAGTTCTCTCTATGATTGGGCAGAGCAGTTTAGAAGCACTTAGGGTGGTATTACACGGGCCGAGCAGGGCCCGATAATACCTGTAAACGAGCAGCGATCTGCTAGATCGTTGCTCGTTTACTGGGCCTATTACACGGCCCGATAATCGTTTGACAAGAGCTGCAAGGACATCGTTACCGATGTCCTTGCAGCCCTTGCTAAACTGGCATACATTACCCATCCTCGTTCCAGGGCTGCTCCTGCGTCCGCTTCTCCCGGGGGTCCCGCGCGCTCTCTAGCGTCACAGCAGCCTGTCAGCTGGTAGGCCGCTCAGCCAATCACAGGCCGGGACCGCCGCGGCCTGTGATTGGCTGAGCGGCCTATCAGCTGACAGGCCTCTGTGACGCTAGAGCGCGCGCGGGACGCAGGGAGAAGCGGACGGCAGGAGCAGCCCTGGAACGTGGATGGGTAATGTATATCGTTAGTCGCCGGCCACGCACCGCTATTACACGCAGCGGTGCGCGGTCGGCGCCCGACGAAAATAGGTTCTAAACTTTATCAACGATCAGCCGATGATCGTTGTCATCGGCTGATCGTTGCATTTATTACACGGAGCGATAATCGGCCGAATCGGGCCAATTCGGCCGATTATCGTTCCGTGTAATACCACCCTTAGTCACACATAAAGAAGGCACAGGAGGAAGCTTTCCTTCAGTGGGGGTCATTATTAAGCTGTGATGCTGCTGCTGATAATGATAATGATGCTGGTCATTCATTGCCCAAGCTCCTGAGCTCCCCCTAGTGGCAACTGCATGAACCTAGAATGTCAAATTCTTCATTTATCTCATTGTAGCCCCCTTATATTAATCTATGCACATAATAGAGTCGCCCCTGATGTATGACACGGCCAGGTGAGCGTGCGCTTCACATCTAGTAGGAACACTGTCTGCCAGGTTTAAACATCCTGCCCCTGCTGCACCATTGTGTTCCTTTTTCTTCCTCCCTATGGAAAACTTTTACAAGGATATATAATAAAATTAGTAAAAATCCTTGTATAACTTTGGGCATAATGATGGAATAGAAACATTTATAGCAGAATTTTTAACATGTGGCCTTAGCGGAAGCTGAGCGGAGTGTGACCCGGTCCTCAGAATGGGAAGGCAGCAAGTGGATTTGTTGCTTTCCTTCTTCTTTCTCCTCGTCTTCTTTATCTTGGGGCTGCTGATCTTTTCCCTGCCAGATCCTTCCTGTAGACACAACCCTCTCCAGTCCTTGTCCGCCTGCAGTCAGGCCGCTCTGGGCCTATTGCTGGGATTGCAGTGACGCTGATCAATATATCTACCACTTATCTCACACTTCCAGGACACCACTGTGGCCTAAGGGTTAACAGCTGACAAGCAGACACAACTTTTCATTTCATATACTGCTGAAGTGTGAATATATACGGCACCAATGCTTTATGTCTTATAGAATTAAGGAAATATATGAGAATGGGCTTAAACAAAAATGTTTTTCTTTCTAATCAACTGGTGTCTGAAAGTGCCAGAGATCTGTAATTTACTTCTATCAAAAAATATCCAGTCTCCCCATACTTATAAGCTGCTGTACGTCCTGCAGGAAGGGGTGTATTATTTCCAGTCTGGAGAGCAGGAGAAGCTTTCTATGAGGATGAGCTGCTGCTCTGGATAGTTCCTGACATGGACAGAGGTGGCAGCAGAGAGCACTGTGTCAGACTGGAGAGAATACACCACTTCCTGCAGGACATACAGCAGCTGATAGGTAATGGAAGATTTTTTTTAATAGAAGTACATCACAAATCTCTGGCACCAATCCCTTTAATGACCCTCTGAACCAAGAAATGCTATTTACACAGTTCTAACGTAATTGTTTTGCCATTTGAAAATGTAAAGGATTTATAAGGTTCTTTTTCCTGTTGTGGATCTTGTTCGCACTTGGAGTTGGTGCAACCAAGCAAGCAAGTCAGAGAAATCACAGATGCAGCAATAGGCCATGGGCTGTATCTATGTTTTCCAGGACTTCCTATGGATGCATCCAGCTTCTACCGGTATTCAAATGGTACTGGAGCAGGCTCAAGGCGGGCTCTCGAGTTGGTCTCTCATCCCTAAGAAAAGAATTGGACTTAAACTATGTTGGGCACATGGGGGTTAGAGATTAAACTCAGTTTGCACAAATGTTTAGTGGTGTACACATGTTTATTCAGCCGTAAGAAGTCAAGAGGAAATCACTGTAACATTTAGTAATCTTGAGGACCAATGGAAGTACCAAGTGATTGGTGGAAACCTACAAGTAACACCTAGATACGACTCCCAGAGAGGCACAGAGGCATTATAGGTTACAGCAGGAGCTATCCTAACAAACCAGATGTCCCGCTGGATCACAGGTGTGGTGTATCAGGCTCCCGCTAGACCCATCTGATAAAAATTTTCATCTGTCACCAAGTAAAGATATACAGAGAGATTTATCTGACAGATTTTTAAAGCAAAAGCCAGGAATGGATTAGAAAAGAGGAGAAATCTCACTCTTTCCTTTATGATCTGTTCTCGGTTTATAGTCTGTTCCTGGCTTTGGCTTCACAAATATGTCAGATAAATCTCTCGGTGTAAGGGCCCTATTACATGGGACGATCATCGTGCAAAAAATCATTATATCGTTTGAATTTAAACGATAATCGTTCTGTGTAATTGCAGGCAACAATCAAAAAATCGTTCATATGTCGTTGATTATTGGTTTAGATCTGAACCTAAAATCATCGCTAATCGGTCGCTGTAATTCCACATTCGTTCCCTCAAGTTTCGCATTTTTTCACTAATCTTTCAGTGTAATTGCACATTGTTCATTGTTAGATAGATAGATAGATAGATAGATAGGAGATAGATAGATAGATAGATAGATAGATAGATAGATAGATAGATAGGAGATAGATAGATAGATAGATAGATAGATAGATAGATAGATAGATAGAAGATTAATTGATAGATTGATAGATAGATAGATAGATAGATAGATAGATAGGATATAGATAGATAGATAGATAGATAGATAGATAGGAGATAGATAGATAGATAGATAGATAGATAGATAGATAGATAGGACATAGATAGATAGATAGGAGATAGATAGATAGATAGATAGATAGATAGATAGATAGATAATAGATAGATAGGAGATAGATAGATAGATAGATAGATAGATAGATGGATAGATAGATAGGAGATAGATAATAGATAGATAGGAGATAGATAGATAGATAGGAGATAGATAGATAGATAGATAGATAGAAGATTAATAGATTAATTGATAGATAGGAGATAGATAGATAGATAGATAGATAGGAGATAGATAGATAGATAGATAGATAGATAGATAGATAGATAGATAATATGAGATAAGATAGTAAAGACCACAAACAAAATTCCCCAAACAGGGGTACCCAACCTTGATCGCCAACATAGGACTGATAAGGAAAGAGCAGGAGCGATAGCTGTATGTCGGCAGTGAGCGCCTTGACGAATGAATCGTGGACATGGCCATCAAATGGAGGATGAGAGATCTGTTTCATGTATCTTCTCCAGTATTTAGAATGCTGCATCATTTGTAACAATTTTAACGCTAACTAAGGACACTTTGATGAGACAGCATTTAATAAAATGCTCATTAATTTCATCATTAGCGAGGGTATGCCAAGAAGTCCGCCAGTTTCTTATGTCACGCCCAATTAGCATCTCATGCTCGTAATCCCATTAGTATTGTTGAATTCACTAATGGAGAAACTAATGGGCATAATACCAGGGCACATTAATTGGGCATGACACCAGTTCTGGTTTTAATTATTAAACTACAATAATGAAATGCATGTTTGTAAAATATTAAATGTTTAAATAAAGCTAAAGAGGTAAAGTGAATGGGAATGGATGGCCTCTACTTCAATTTAGAAGCGACCAATTGAGAAGCTCTTTACCATGAGTTTTGTTCCACTACTAAAAGGGAGTTATCCAGGAATGAAGAAAAGACAGAATAATTTTCTGTTTCTATAGAAATAGCGCCACTCTGCTCCATAGGCTCTGTCTGGTATTGCAGCTCCTTACTTGCTGCATATTTGTGCTTGTCTTTTCTTTCTGCTTTATAATTGTTAGTTTCGCACAGCAGCACCCTATTATCAGATATTGAATGGCGACCTCCCTTTCAATACATTTGTATGGTATTGCAGCTCATCAGCTCTCAAGTGAATGGTTATGAACTGCAATACCAAATCCAGGATATATTATAGACTAGTTTTCACTTGCACTATTGATTTCTTTTCTTTTTTTTAAGAGGTTATCCAGCACTACAAAAACACGACTCTTGTCTCCAGTTTAGGTGCGGTTTGCAATTAAGCTCTATTCACTTCAATGGAACTGAGCAGCAAAACCCCGCCAAAGCTGGAGACAAGAGTGGTGCTGTCTCTGGAGGAAAGTGGCCATGTTTTTGTAGCGCTTGATAACCCCTTTAACTCATATGATACACGCTCGTCACCCCTATTCCTGCAGTGTCTTCTGTTTCATTCTACCTCCGCTGCATCCATACAGTCCATTACAGCCGCCATCTTGACTTTCACATTTTATAATGCATTCCCTCCCTTTCAAATCTGCTATCGATCGTATGATGCATAAGCATGGCTAATGGGCAGGTAAAGTCAGTACCATCTCTGCCTGCTGGGGGAGCAGTGCAATAGCCTTAAAGGGATATTCCCATCCCAACAAATATAGCTAAACTTGTAAGGCTCCTAAAGGTAAATATTTTTGCAGGTATATTTATTTAGCAAACTTGTCTCCTTATAATATGCAAAGGGAAGACTGATATAAGACAGAAGATTTGATTTACCCTGACAGTAGCAGTAGCTAAACCCTATTCTCTCTTCCTGCATTTGTCCTGGTTCTCTCTGTTACTAGAGACAGAAATACCCTGACAACGGACAGCAGATTAAAAAGAAGAAATACACCTAGAGGTGAAAACTTCAGGGTTGTTTTTTTTACTAGTGTAATGAGTCATTTTTTTGTAAATTAAGTGATAAGTTAGAAATCACATAGGTTATTAAGTGGAGGAAGGTTATTTAAAATGTTCTTGAATTTTCTCTACTGAATCTGAAGCACCATCTCAGGGTAGAACGTCGCTCATATCTGAATACTAGTGAAAAATAGAATTTTCCTGTTTTTTTTCTTTCAAGGATTCACCGGTGGCTGTAACTCCCACCAATGATAACAACAGACTTTACAATGACAACAACTGGCATCAGGTCATTGTTACCAGAAATGGAGCTTCAGGAAATATAACTGTGGATGGAAAATATTCAGGTTGGCAATAATAATCCTATGCTAAATGTAATTTTTGACAAAATTCCTAAAAATTCCTGATTTTGACTTCTCAATTGAAGGTCACACATACTGTACAATAGGGTACCCCCCAGATGTGCATCTCCAATAGACTCTGCAAGACACAGTGTGAGAATAGCCTTAGGCAGCCTAAACAACACATATTGTACGTGCACTGTGACTACACTATATGTGTGAAATAAACACTATCCACAAGACATGAATGACAGATACAAACACATTATATAGATTGGGCTTTAAGGCACATTTCATTACATGGCTTCCATATCCTATCTATCTATTATCCCAATAATTATCTCTGTATTGTAGAAATCTTTAGTACAGACTGTTTTATCCTCCCTTTCAAGGTTCAGCTTCAGCCATAGGCAGTGGAACAGTCATTGGTGAAAACACTGGTGTGTATGTTGGAGGCCTTCCGGAAGACTTTTCTGTCAAAAGAAAAGACATTGGTAAAAAAAAACTATATATACTTCTTCCATTCCTCTTTCTTCACTCTTTTTTCCTCAATACTTCCTTCCTTCCTTCCTTCCTTCCTTCCTTTCTCTCCTTCCTTCCTTCCTTTCTCTCCTTCCTTTCTTCCTTCCTTCCTCTCCTTCCTTCCACACTTTTTTTTCCTTCCATCTTCCTCTTTCCTTCCTTCCTTCTTTCCTTTGTCTTTCCTTTCTTCCTCCCTCCCTTCTCTCCTTTCTCTCTCCCTCACATTTCTTTCCTTTGTTCTTTCTTTTTTCCTCCCTTTTTCTTCTATTCTTTCCTTCCTCAATTTCCTTCCTCACTCTCCTTCCTCCCTTCCTTCTTCACTCCCCTTCCTTCCTCTCTCCCTTCCTTTCTTCATTCCATCCAACTTCCTCTTTCTTTCCTTTCTCAACTTCCTTCCTTCCTACCTCTCTCCCTCCCTCCCTTGCTCACTCCTTTCTTCCTTCCTTCCTTCCTTCCTTCCTTCCTTCCTTCCTTCCTTCCTTCCTTCCTTCCTCCCTTCCTTCCTTCCTCCTCACATCTTCTTTCCCTCCCTCCCTCCCTCCCTCCCTCCCTCCCTCCCTCCTTCCTTCCTTCCTTCCTTGCTTCCTTCCTCCTCACATCTTCTTTCCCTCCCTCCCTCCCTCCCTCCTTCCTTCCCTCCCTCCTTACATCTCCCTCCCTCCTTACTACCTTCCTTCCCCACAATTCCCTTCCTCCCCCCTTCCATCTTTCCTCACATCTTCCTTCCTTCTTCACATCTTTCTTCCTCCCTTCCTTCCTTCCTTCCTTCCAACTCCCTCCCACCCTCCTTCCTTCATTCCTCACATCTTCCTTCCTTCCCCCTTCCTTCCTTCCTTCCTTACATCTCCCTCCCTTCCTTCCTTACATTTCCTTCCTTCCTTCCTTCCTTACATTTCCTTCCTTCCTACCTTCCTCCCTCCCCACATCTCCCTCCCTTCTTCCCCACATCTCCCTCCCTCCTTCCTCCCTCCCTTCTTCCCCACATCTCCCTCCCTCCTTCCTTCCTCCCTCCCTCCTTCCCCACATCTCCCTCCCTCCCTCCTTCCTTCCTTCCTTCCTTCCCCACATCTCCCTCCCTCCTTCCTTCCTTCCTTCCTTCCTTCCTCCCTCCTTCCCCACATCTCCCTCCCTCTTTCCTTCCTTCCTTGCCCACATCTCCCTCCCTCCTTCCTTCCTCACATCTCCCTCCTTCCTTCCTCCCTCCCTCCTTCCCCACATCTCCCTCCCTCCCTCCCTCCTTCCTTCCTTCCCCACATCTCCCTCCTTCCTCCCTCCCTCCCTCCTTCCTTCCTTCCTTCCTTCCTTCCTTCCTTCCTTCCTTCCTTCCTTCCTTCCTTCCTTCCTTCCTCCCTCCCTCCCTCCCTCCCTCCTTCCCCACATCTCCCTCCCTCCTTCCTTCCTCCCTCCCTCCTTCCCCACATCTCCCTCCCTCCTTCCTGCCTCCCTCCCTCCTTCCTTCCTCCCTCCCTCCCTCCCTCCTTCCCCACATCTCCCTCCTTCCTTCCTCCCTCCCTCCTTCCGCACATCTCCTTCCTTCCTTCCTTCCTTCCTTCCTTCCTCCCTCCTTCCCCACATCTCCCTCCCTCCTTCCTTCCTTCCTTCCTTCCTTCCCCACATCTCCCTCCCTCCCTCCTTCCTCCCTCCCTCCTTCCTTCCTTCCTTCCTTCCTTCCCCACATCTCCCTCCCTCCTTCCTTCCTCCCTCCCTCCTTCCCCACATCTCCCTCCCTCCTTCCTTCCTTCCTTCCTTCCCCACATCTCCCTCCCTACTTCCTTCCTTCCTCCTTCCCTCCTTCCTTCCCCACATCTCCCTCCCTCCTTCCTTCCTTCCTTCCCCACATCTCCCTCCCTACTTCCTTTCTCCCTCCCTCCTTCCTTCCTTCCTTCCTTCCCCACATCTCCCTCCCTCCTTCCTTCCTCCCTCCCTCCCTCCTTCCCCACATCTCCTTCCTTCCTCCCTCCCTCACATCTCCCTCCTTCCTTCCCTCCTGTCTCCGTTCCTTCCTCATTTTCCTTCCTTCCTTCCTTCTTTTTCACTCTGTTATTTATCACAGGTGACACACAGATAATCCAGAAGACTTTCATTGGCTGCCTTGGAGACATATTCATACAGAAAAGTGATAATCCCAGGGAGTGGCAGCTCCTTGACTGGGATAAAGCTGAAGAACGAAGCAACGTTTATGAGAAGTGGGAGGGATGCCCGGAGTCTTTTGAGGAAGGAGCTCATTTTCTAGGCTTTGGTAATATCCGGGATCTCATTGTCTCAACCTATTGTATTCTTTCCTCACTATAAAAATGATAACTGTTTTCCTATTGCTCTAGGCTTCCTTGAATTGGCTCCATCTGTATTTCTTGGCGGCACAGACGTAGAAATATCATTTATGTTCAAGAGTGACCAGCTGAGGGGCCTCCTGCTCTTTATATACAATACAGATAGACCGGATTACATCCTGGTATGTGCACATATTAGTATCTTGTGAAACAAGTGCTGTGCGGGCAACGTCTTACATTACAGAACTTCCTCCATCCCTGACATTAGGTTGTCACTTCTGATCCCTTAAAGGGGTGGTGTCATGAACAAAACTGGGTCTATACTGATGTATTATGTTAAATAAAACATATATTCAAATGTTTATGGATTTCGTACAATATATTGAGAGATATAGGCTGACTAATCCCCCCCCCCCTGTGTGCTGCTTAGTTTAATCACCTGACACCTTAAGGTAAAGGCCCAATGGGCAACCACTACGTTGGGTCGCACATGCTCAGTTCAGTCGCAGTCACATGATCTGTCCCATTAGTTCTGGCAGTCGGTTTTCATTCCATTATGGGAAAGTGTCTGCACTGTTGCATCGCAGCAGCAGGGTCACAGTTTAAAGACGAAACCAGAAAGAAATCAGATGTAAACCGGTGAAATCTAGCTGATTTACCTTAATAAATGTTGCACAGAAAATACACCATGCTCAAATACTGGTAGTAGTAAAGAAAAAAAAAGTGCAAACACATTGATACATGTGCCCCAATTTATGAGATGGCAGCATGACACCAATTGCCCCACATGGTGCACATGCCATAATAAATCTAGTGCAACTTGCTAGATATGGCAAACATCCTTTGGAGGGGCCAGGTGCTGATCACCCCATAGAGGAACTCAACAGCAGAAAATAATAGCAGATGGACACAAAGGTGTCTTCCAACTTAAACACAATTGTTATTATACTGAAAGCAATGGTTTGATGATAGACCATTCACCATTCTCACCCCAAGGACAGACCTTCATGGTTCCAATGGGTTACCATTACAAACAGGCACCTATAAGACATCATAAGTTACTGCCATCATTTATGTTATCAAGAGATTACACTTTCAAGTCCTTCAATAAGTCTATAAAAAAAGCTAATACAAAAAATATTAAAGGATTACATCTTACTGAGGCTGATGTAAAAAAGGTTAAAAATAATATATATATATATATATATATATATATATACTTACCTAAAGGTGCTCCTCCTCTTCCAATAGCTGCTTGTTTCTTCTTGCTTCCAAGGCAAGAGGTTAGAGTAGGACCAGCCTGCTCAGCAAATCACTGGCTGCAGTAATATTCTGTCTCGGACAGTGATTGGCTGAGCAAGTAGGTTTGGCTCTGATCTCTCATCTTGGAATTAGAAGGAAAGGACAAGCAACAGAGTAGGGATGGTCCGAACCAGCCGAGGTTCGCGTTCGGCTGAACCTGAATGCTCGGCATCGGATTACCGCTGTCTGCCTGCTCCGTGCAGCGGGCAGATACAGCGGGAGGACCGCCTGGAAAACTGGGATACAGCCTATGGCTATGGCTGAACCCCAGTTTTCCAGGCGTTCCTCCCGCTGGATCCGCCCGCTGCACGGAGCGGGCAAACAGCGGTAATCATTGCGGATGGTTCGGGTTCGTACGAACCCCGTACGAACTCGGTTCGGACCATCCCTACAACAGAGGACCAAAAGGAGACCAAGGTAAGTAAGTATAATTTTTTTTCACCAGCCCTGATATAGCCCTATAGATATAGATATATTAGACCAGAAAACCTCTTTTAATAAAAATGTAATAATAATAATAATAATAATAATAATAATAATAATAATAAAAGTTTTCTTTTTAAAGGAATAAACCATAAATTGAAAAACATATATGGTATAATAAATTAAAACATTATAGATGCCATAAAGTGCACAATATGGCAAAAATCCAACAAAACAACAAGTTCATCCATGTTGTTACATTTTATTATTATTATTATTATTATTATTATTATTATTATTATTATTATTATTATTATTATTATATAAACAGCCTGCTAAAAAAGCATATGAAGGAAAATCAATATTTTATATGCAACTTAAAAACAGTGCCCTCCCACGAAAAATCTCAGAATATATGGAACAATAGAAAACTCTTTTCAGGGGACCCAATGTAAGCCGGTACTTACAAGGTTAAACCATAAAAAAAACGCCCTGGGCGCAGTGCGGAAGAAACGATTTGGCTGAAGATGAAGTTGTCCTAAATTGTTCAAACACTTGTCAACAAAAGAAAAACCACAGGAAATATGTCAGAAGGTGAAAGTAGATTTATCCGAACTGAAAAATATCACAACCACAATATCCCTTTGGCCATCCAGCGGCCATTGTAGTGTGAGATTTTGCATCCTATTAATTAAAGTAAGTGCCATACAATGATGCGAGTGTGCTGCAGATAAAGGCCGGTGTAAATCTTACAGAGAATCATGAATAATATCACCTTTGCCCCCGTGGTCATTGCTTTATATAATTAATAAGGGAAATCTATGGATCTGTAAGGCCTCCGCCCCTCCGGTGGTAGAGATGAGGCATATGGACCATATTTTCAAGATAAAGCTTCTTCTTATTTATTCGTTTTCCAGGAGAACAAGACAGAACTTTCTTGTAGATAAGAGATGGACACGATGAAGGAGATATAGATGTTTCCTTTCCAGGAGCCGGCCTGAAGTGGCAAACTGGGCACCTGCCTATGGCTCCCACTTCCTGGGGAAACCATTAGGATAAAACCTCAGGAGCAACTTGAGTGTAGACTAGTAAAGGATTTCATCTACTGACTATAATTATGGGGCTAGACTATGAACTGATGTCACCTGACCAAATACCCAACTTTCTTACTGAATGGGCGGGGGGGGGGGGTGGTGTTATGTGACCAGCTTCAGGGATGTTACCCAATGGATGTCAACTGAATTTTTAACACATCTACATCATGTTAGTTTTAAAGTGACACTGTTACCCCCTTTGTGCATTCTGGCATCTCTACACAGGTGTAAAGGGTAAATTTAGCGTTTTTCATACCTTATTTCATTTCATACGTTATGGTGTTTGTTCAAGTAAAAAGTGTCCTTTTATCAACTGCAGATTGTATTAAGTGGGCGTGACCTCGCGGCATTAGCGCCACTTAGCCCCACCCACAACGGCACAGTTGGCCCTGCCCTCTTGACGCCCATTGGTTGGACGACGTAAGGGGGGTGGGGTCTAGACCTTTCAGCCAGCCTGTTTCAATGGCCGGCAAGGGGGCGGGGACCAACTGCCTCATTGTGGGCGGGGCTAAGTGGCTCTAATGCCGTGAGGCCCCGCCAACTTAACACAATCTGCAGTTGATAAAAGATGACTTTTTACTTGAACAAACACCATGACGTATGATATAAAATAAGTTATGAAAACCCCTAAATTTACCCTTTACACCTGTGTAGAGATGTCAGAATGCAAAAAGGAGGTGACAGTGTCACTTTAAGTAAAGATGATACATGAGAACAGCTGACATCCTTTGTCAATGGCCATTGTGGTCACTGTGGGGGGCAGTGCAGGGCAGCTGAGAGTAGTAGTCGATCTAATAAAGTCCCTTATGTTACAATAGCTTTGGGATATGGTTGATCTTGGATGTCCATCTGTGGATGCATATAACCTTGTGTAACTGGGATTCCACTGAATGTTGGCAGGAGAGTCCTTGCACGGCTATTCCTTCTTCTAGCCAGATGATTCTCTCTCTGAAAGCAGGAACAGGAACACTCTCAGTGTGGACTGAAGACAGTCCTGAAATGCCACACGATGCTAAGATAACCAGCTACACAGCAGTTTTTACTGGAAGGGATCCAATGAATTCGGCCTAAACCATTTCTCCTTACTTGACCTAGCATGAGACAGACAGACTTAACTGCTGACTAGTCTAGGCTGAAACTGGTCTAGACTGGTTCTAGCTCAGAGCTAGAACTGAGAGACTCCTCCCTCAGAACATTCAGGTACCTTTAGCCTAAGCTTGTCTAAGGGAAGGTCATGTGACCAAAATCTTATACATCCTTTTATGTAATCCACCAGTAGTGGCAGTACAAAGAAATATTATTCCTAGTACATTTTAATCCTTATAGCAGTGTAGCCAACAGTATAGCAGATTACACAAATTTAACTCAGGGTAAAGTGTAACTACTTCTGGCACCTGCAATACACAGGGGTTGGGGTCAGGGATGTAGCTTGTCTCTGTTCACAGCATAGTGGTTGTGACATGTAACTACAGCTCAGCTCCTGTTTACTTGAATGGTACCAAGCGATCAGTGACTGATGAGATATCCTGTGGGCGGTGCCGGCCTTAAATCTCCGCCCAGATAGCACAATCCTCAGATGATAAAAGATCACTTTTACTGGAACAAGCACCATGACGTATGATATAAAATAAGCTATGAAAACTGCAACATTTACCCTTTACACCTGTGTAGAGAATGCAAAAAGGGGGGGACAGTGTCACTTTAAGGGAAAATCCTCTTTACGTTTTCGGCGTATAGATCTTGCAAAATTTTTATTCAGTTTTAATATTACATACATTTTCATTCTTTTAGGTTCAAGTAGACAATGGGAACCTTACCGTAAAATATAAAAGTAACTCCTCAATGGTGCAAGTCAATCTTTGGGCCGGACTCTCCTATTGTGATGGCCGATGGAACCACTTATCGGTAAAGGCGGGGGGTGAAGATTTCTCCGTACGGCTCAATAACTTGATAGAACGGATGGCGGAGCCTGAAGCTCTTGACATAAGAGTTAACTCTCCGGTCTTTATTGGAGGAATCCCAGAACCTGTACGAGTCTTGTTTCCAGAGCTACATATGCAACAAGGTAAGATTAAGGAATATAGAAAAGGTTTTGATCCAAGTCATTAAACAATTTAAAGGGATTTTCCTATGAAAACTATCTTTTTTCCAAAGACTCTGTGCAGCCTCCTAGGATCAGCTGTGGATAGTCTATTGTATATTACAGTCTCAGGAAACCCATTTAATGCTGTTTTATCTGGACCATATGGATGCCATTAGAGGGATAGGGTCATCAGAAAATTACTGATTGTTTAAAAAAATACATATGTTAACAATATTTTATTTTTAATATTTTATAATAATTATATTTTTATTATTTTGAAATTATTTTTTAAATATACCATCCACATTATAAAATAATCCTGAAATTTTGCAGTTTCCATTCTCACCACTAGGTCTAACACTAATCTGACACTTCCTTTTCTGTACAGTTCATTTCTCAAAAGTGTCATCCTTATCATCACAGACAGGAGTACAGTGACAGGTGACACCAGTATATAGATAATAATGGTACACACAATAACTGCTCAGCCTCCTCTGAGTAGAATGACCTTAATAAATTCCCTGGGCATGCCCAGAAGCCTTTCTTATTTATCTAAATGGGGCAGTTCCCATATTCCAGAATATTGTGTCCTATGATCCATGGTGCTTGCTGTAAAGCATACCTCTACATGCTGCTAAAATAGCTCAGGAAAGATGGCTGCCCCCATAATAACGCACTAAAATCTAAAAAAAAAAATGCAGAAAAATCGGAAAATAAATACAGATTAGAAAAAAGAATATGTTTAAGTATCTGGTTCTGATCAGTAAAAAAAATTCTAGGTGATTCCTACTTTATAAGTCATTATGATGAGCAAATGAGAAGAAATTGCTTTCTGGACAGGCTGCAGGGTCAGCTATGCATCTGATGGGTGCCATGTAATTCTGTATGTCTCCAGTAGTGGCCGCTGCAGGGAGTATCAGCAGTTGTTTTGAGGGTATCTGGGAAGGTCATTGTATAGGACACCTTTCAGGTTGGGTTTTGCAGTGTATATAAGAGGTATACACCTGAAGCCTATCCTGATGCATTGTATACATCCAACATAAACTTACAACTCATTTCTTATCAAGATTGCTGATGAGTAATTTACATTCATCCTGGTTCTAATTTCCAGTGTAACAAGTCTCCTCTAACAATGGCCATCTCCTAATCCCCCCTCCAGATTGATGGAGTCTGAGGGCT